>NC_142037.1:5990633-6296466 GCF_982192425.1 Myodes glareolus
TAAGCAACACCATATGGAGCAGAAAAATTAGCTCATTTTTTAATCACTTATGCATTTAGTTGCTATTTTGTTACTTATTTTATTGAATTTTCTTAGAAAACTACAAAGGAACCACCACAACCATTTTGTGTGTGGGTGTGACTTTTGAATCACAAAACACTGCCATCAGAATTTTGATTGTAGCTTAACTGTTGCTTCATGAATCCTCTTTACTAAATATGCATTCATCCTAAGGTTTTACAAGTAATACAATTACAATAGTTAAAATATCTTTGGAATCAAGTGTCTAAAACATAAGGTGTATTCTGTTTTCTTTTTAGATATGGTCTTATGCTGCTGAACTCATGGGGGGGTCAAGCAATCCCTTGCCTCAGCCTCTCAAGCAACAGGAACAAAAGTCATTCACTGCACCTGATGTTCCTTCTGCACAAAGCATAATGGAGGATAGAATGGCAGATCTCTAAAGCGGGAATGGGGGATGGGAAGATGGCAAGGTCAGTAAAGTGCCTGCCATGTAAGTGTGAGAACCTTTGGATCCCCAGCAGGAGGAGGTGGTTTCTTTTTTGTAACCCTAACAGCGGAGTAAAGGGTGGGGGTGGAGGTGTTGGAGACAGACAGATCCTCAGAGCTTTCTGGCTAGACACAGTTAAGAGACGAGTGATAATGGGGCTGGTGGCTAGGAAGTTCGGAGCACTGTGTGCACTTTCAGAGGATCAGAGTCTGACTCCCAGCACTCACACCCAGTGGTTCTCAACCCTCCTAACGCTGCCACCCTTTAATATAGTTCCTTATAGTGTGCTGACACAACCATAAAATTATTTTGTTGCTACTTCATAACTGTAATTTTGCTACATTTATGAATCATAGTTTAAATATCTGTGTTTTTCAATGGTCTTGACGACCTTCCCCAAAGGGGTTGCAACTCACAGGTTGAGAACCACCGCTTACAACCGTCTGTCACTCTAGTGCTCATGGGTCCAGTGCCCTCTTCTGGCTTTTCCAGACATTGCACGCACAAGGTGCACTATATAAATTCTCTTTCTCTCTGTCTCTGTCTTTCTCTCTCTCTCTCTCTCTCTCTCTCTCTCACACACACACACAAACACACACACACACATACACACACACACACACACACACACACACACACACACACACACACGAGATGAGTAACAGTAGGAGCCCATATTAGAAGACTAACAAGATGGAGTAAAATGAACAGGTTTTGAGCAAAAATGTATTTAAATTTGGGTATGTTGTGTAGAAATAAGATGAAAGCTGACATATTAAGCCCTAGCCATACATGATTTGACCCAATTCGTAATATATTTGAATATATTTGATTCAAATAAGTATATTATTCAATCACTGTATATAGGTCTGATGATTCAAAGAGACTGGTATGTTGTTAATGGAAATTACAAATATAAAGAATTATATCTAAAAAAATTATGTACATAGTAAGAAACATACATGAAAGAATAGAACAGTATTTGAGTAGCATGTGAGTCAAGGAAGTGGAACTAAGAAGAGACTAAGATGCAGGCGAAGGGGAAGGGTTGTGGGAGATCTGCAGGGACGGAACTAGAGGACTAGAGGTCAAGCTGTGTTTTTCTTTGGGTTGGAGAGGTGGCTCAGTTGGTTAAGAGCAGGAACAGAAGACTGATCAGATTCTGGCTGGGCGAGGTGGCACACACCTTTAATTCCAGTACTGGGAAGGCAGAGGCCGGCATAGCCGACAAAGTGAGTTCTAGGGTTATACAGAGAAACCCGTCTTGAAAAACAAAAGAGCCAGATTCAATTCCTAGCACCACCTATGTCAGGCAGATCTTAACTGCCCTTGCTCTCCATGGACACTGCATTCATGTGCACATACGCACAAGTAAATACACACACAATTAAAAGTAATATAAAGAAATCTCAAAAAATGTTTTACAATTTTCTTTTCCTTACCGAGGATCTTTTAAAACGTCAATCTCTTACCCCTTGTCCCTACAAATTGTTTTTAGAAGATTTTTTCATTAATTTAAATATGGGTATTAAATATAAATGTTGGTTTGTGCATGTAAGCGCAGTGCCCAGGAAGGCCAGAAGAGGGCAATGGATCTCCTGAAGTTGGAGATACAGGGGTGTGGGACTGAAAGCTTGCAGAGGACCAGACTTGGTTCTCAATACCCACCCATCCCAGGCAGCTCACAACCCATTTTTTTTTAAATTAAACTTTGTTTTTATATGTATGCATTTCTGTGAGTATATGCCATATGAGTGCAGGTATCGTCAGAGGCCACATCCTCTGGAGTTATAGGTAGTTGTGAGCCAGCCACTGTGGATGATGGGAACTGAACTTGGGTTTTCTGCAAGAACAGCAGGTGCTCTTTAGTGAGCCAGCTCTTCAGCATCCCCCCTCCCCAGTCACATAAATCTAGAAGAAAAGATCCTCTGGGATGGAGTTAAAGACAACTGTTACCCACTATGTGAGTGCTGGAAATTGAACTTAGGTCCTCTGAAGGTACAGGCGAGCCATCTCCTGCTCCAAGAAGTAGTTTTTTTTTAAATCCATGCCAAGAATATATGATTTAAGGTCAAGAGGACATCGGCGATCTTTGCTAGGGTGATTTTAATGGTGGCTCTGTAGGATGTTGAAAAGGAGAAATTGCAATGCAGTGCTTAGACAGAAGTAGCAAGTAGGTAAAAACAAAGATAAGAGATTGGGATAGCTCATCAGGAATGCATCTGCTGCTAAGCTCAAGGACCTGAGTTTGATTCCTAAGAAACCTCATGAAGGAGAGAAGTGAGGCCCACAAATTATCCTCTGACTTCTATATGTGTACTGTGGCATGCAACACACATAGAAAAAAAAACCCAGGTAAATGAAAAAAGAGGAGGACACTAAGAAGCAGAAGATTATGGCACTGGGAAGGTAGGTGAAAGAACTTGTCCTCTCTAAGAAAAAGAGACATTTTCTTCTTTCAATAGAAAGGAAGGAGATTTGTATATTTGGCAGCAGGAAATTCCTTTTTCTCCTGTGTAATGTGTTTCCAAGTCAAAACCCCAAATGACACAAAACAAACAAAAGAAAAAAAATCCACTTCTTTTCCTGTGAGAACGCCGTATTTTACAGTGATCCAACTTCTCGACCAGGAAGTCAAAGCCTCAGGATCAAACAAATCCATGACAGTCAATCAGCCCGCCATCCTTACATTCCCGCACTCCAGGCCACCTTCTCAGTTTACAGCCCTATCACCTATCTCGTGGGAAGCTGCAACACCCTTCTCACTGATGCCCCATCCCCGGGTCGCTCACCCAGACGCCACCCTCTAAACAGGACGTTCTCTTAGGTTCATCAGGGGCTTTGCCCTCCAAGGCCAAACCTGTGGTTGGCGAATTCAAGTCGTCGGCACGCCACCTCACTGTAGATGACAAGACCCCTTTTCCCGCTCCTGGGGTCCAGAGTTCGAGAACCCTCCGTGGCAGGTGCACCCTCCTTTCCGGTCCAGCTGGCTAGAAAGCCCGGAAGGCCGGGCGCAGAGGGAGGCCCGGCCCTGGTCCGCAGTAGCAAGGACGCTCCTGGAGCCCAGGCTAGTGTCTCGAGCCCGAGCTATGCAGCCTGCTCCCCGGCTTTTGAGCGGTCTCCAGCCCGTAGACTCCCCGTGCTCACTCACCCTGACACCTGGGCGAGTCAGTGATTCGGTGCCGGGTCCTCTCTGGACCGAAGCTGAAGCAGCAGAGAAAGCCGCGAGGACCCCGCGCTTGGAGTGCCCAACAGACTGCCTGACTAGCAGCCTCAGAGACGCCAAGGAAGTCAGCAGGACTAGGAAAGATATAAGGGGCGGAAAGGCGCTCAGATTGAGGAACGGTGTCTCCAGAGGTTTGGATCTGAATCGTCTACATCACTCAGGGTCTGGAAGAGCAGGGAGGTTGGCACTCCCTGAGCGCAGGCACTCGCCCGCAGCCTAACTCCGTTCGGGGTCCCTTTCCGTAGTAACCGAGGTCCTGGAGGGACGGGACATCAGATGTGCGTAGAGCCAATGGTTTTGGACTAGAGTCGCGGATTGGGCGGGGTTAAGAAGGGCGGGGCCCAGGGGCGGGGCGGTGACGATCAAGGGGCGGAGCCACCGGGCTGAGGGGCGGGACGCGCGGTAGAGCCAAACGGGTGAGAGTGCGATCATGGCAGCTGCTGAGGAGCCGAAGCCTAAAAAGCTGAAGGTGGAAGCGCCGCCAGCGCTGAGGTGAGAACTGCCCGATGTGGGGAGGAGGGAGACAGCACTTGTGATGAGCCAAGCCCACGTGGGCTGGCGCGGCTAGATGTTTGTGTTCGTGGGGCCAACACGCAGGACCTGCAGCCTGGGAGTTGCCCGCGTGGCTGCTCATTGCCCTCTTGGTTTGGACCACGTTCAGGTGCATTCCCGACCCTGGCAGCCGTAGACCAATCAGAGCTGCTGGCTCGGGGGCCGAGCCTTCCACAGGCGCCACGTGCGAGTGAGTCCTCGCGGGCTGCGCTAGCGCGACCCCAAAGGACCCGTCTGGAGCTACATCCTTTCCTGGGGTAGGCGGGAAGGAACCTAGTGCGTCCTGAACCCTGGAGAAAGATAACATTCTTGAGATTTTTGCGTTTTGACCTTTTTTGTCATCTCTCTGAAATCGTCCTTGGAGACCCCCTACCTGGGACCGGAATCCACCTCAGAGGTTTTGGCTGGGATAACAGTTGGCTAAATGGTTAGGAATTTTTTTGTTTTTTTGCATATTTGGCAACAAGCGGAGAGAGTGCTCTCCCGACAGCTTACATACATGTAATTGATGTATTCACTTTCACTTATAAAAAGCCGTTTTGTTAAATAACATTTCTTCCTAATAAGTATAAAGTCCAGCGCGTGCAATCTTTTGATGCCTTTGAAGTGCTCAATGGAAGGCGGTGATTTTTCTATCTAAAAATAGACACATCAAACTGATTTAAAACTGTGGGGCTGCTCCTGATTATCCGAGACAAATTCCATTACCTTCAACATAATCTTCATGTTCAAAAGAATAATTTGTTCTCAACTGAAAAGAAAAGGTTAAGTGGGGATCCCATATCTCATTCTTGATGAAATGGGTGATACCCAAATCCTTTCCAGTGGCTTTAAAGTATGTCTACTCTTCTTAGAGGGTTATTGTGCATGTCTAATACCACGAACGTTAAAAAAGACCCTGAGGATGTTTTATTTTAAATTTTAGATTATGTGTGCCTGTGGGATGGCACAGCAGATAGAGGCGTGGGCTGCCAAGTCCGAGTTCAGACTCCAGGACCCACGTGGTGGACTGAGTGAACCTTTTCTTCTGTTGTCCACTGACCTTCACACGTGGCCCCGCCCCCACTATGTAAATAGATATTGGCTCCTTATATTTTTCATTTAATAAAAGCAATACTTTATATATAATGATGATCAAGTTTAACAATGCTTACCATCTGTAGTAATGATATAAGGAAGGCTCTGTGAAAGAAAGGCAGAGATTATTTATATTGACAAGTGAAGGTATTGAAGTTCAAATAACATTTAAGGAAGAGAAATATGAACCCAGGGTATCAGGATACAAGTTTATTCTTTGATTCTAGTGTGTTTACACAACATCGAAGGCATGTCTCTGTTTGCTTATGTATCTTTAAAAATGATCCATGGTAATGTTTGATACTTAAATATGTATATGCCAGGTTCTGTTTCTGCATTATGCATATTTTAACTCACTACCATAACAACCCAATAAAATCATTTCTATTACATATCAATTTAACCAAAAAGGAAACTGGCACATAGCTATCCTTTGTGTCTATTTAAAACTTGTAAGTAATTTAGATGAGTAAAATTCAATTTACTTAATGCTAACCCAGAGCCATCGCAGAGACGAAGTTAAAGGATTAGGTGTTTTGACTATGGGGACAAAACTCTTTAATTTTATGCAGAGACCATTGCGATTGACTTCCTATTTTCTGTATTAGTTTACCTTTCAGGATCACTGTATGATAATGCATTTAGAGTGAATTACTACTCTATGATTTGCCTGACAGTTAAGAGATTTTTACCAACTTTGTTTAACTGTTAGGGAAAATGGCTTATAAATTATTAGCACAATTTAATGTATAGAGTCAGTGGGTAACAATTAAATTAATGAAATGTATATTTATAGATGTTGGGGAAAAATTTAGAAATCTATGAGAAGTTCAGTTAGCGTTAGGGAAATAATTATTATTTTTATTCTTAATGTGTATATGTGTGTGTTTGTGTGAATATGTGTTATTTGTATGCCAAAAGAGGGCTGTGGATGCCCTGGAGCTGGAGGTAAGGATGGCTGTGAGCCACCTGATGTAAGTGCTGGGGACCAAGCTCAACTCCTCCGCAAGAACAAGAACATGTGCTTTTTTTTTTAAAATTATTTTTATTTTATGTGCATTGGTGTTTTTATCTGCATGTCTGTACGAGGGTATCAGATCCTCTGGAAATGGAGTTACAGACAGTTGTGAGCTGCCATGTGGGTACTGGGAATTGACCCCAGATCCTCTGGAAGGGCGGTCGGTGATCTTAACCACTGAGCCATCCTTCCAGCCTAGGAAGTGGTTTTTAACTAGGGGAATTTTATCTTAGGAGAAACATTTCTCAGAACCTGGTGATAATTTAGGTGGAGCGGGGAAGGGGGTACAGTTTAAAAAGCTGGTGAGATGGCTCAGAGGGTAAAGTACACACCTAATAACCCTTGTTAATCCAGGCCCAGGCCCATGTGGTTGGTGTGCACTCACGTGTGTACACACAATAAACAAACAAATGAATGTAATTTAAAACAAATAAAAAACTAGCATGGTGCCTCACGCCTTTAATCCCAACAGTCTGGCGGCAGATCTCTCTGTAGGTCTCAGGTGAGCCAGGGCTGTATAGTGGGAACCTTTGTAAACAGCAACATCTGAAACCTATAGCAGAGATTTCCTGCTTTGTCCCCCACCATGATGCTCGCACCCATGTTTTAAATATACTCTAGGTATCTTGGCAGTACAGAGACATCACTCTATGGTAGAGATGGTCAGGCCAAAATTGTAAGTATTGTTGAGAGTGGGAAGTTGCCTTAGGGAGGCCATCAGACAAGGGTATCTTCCTGTCTTACTCTTTATTGTTTTCTAGGCTGATTGCTTTTCAGTTACTAAATTACTAAGACAGTTACTAATATTTCAAAGAAAGAATCAGATTGTAACATCCTTTCAGGTAGGAACAGTAATTGAATAGTAGACATTTATACAAGGATTACTTTTTTTTTTCCCTTTTCTCTTCTTTGGAAGTCTTATCCAAGTTCATTGCTTCAGAGTTCACCTCAGAGAAGACACAACACCTTCCAAGTAGTGTTGAACACATGCCAAGTCTGTTCTTTCGGTTTGTCTTTCAAGTACGTGCTATTTTAGGCGTGGTGCTAAAAACCGGGTATAGACAGAAGAAGAAGGTAAGAGCCAGCTGCCACTCTCCTCCTGGAAAATAAGTAGAATTGGGAAATTGAAACCTGAGCGTTAGTAAGACGATGAAAAATTAAGCAGTGTGAAATAAGGTCTTTGCCTTTTTAGGAAAATTATTTTGGAGGCAGGTCCGCTATTGGGCATTGAAGATGAGGTGGCCTGACTAGCGTAGATGGTATTAAGTGTCCAGGCTTCATACTGGGCATCTTCACATGTGGTATTTCTGTCTGTGTATTCTCAAGTCTCACAATTTTATGCAGTCCAGGCTGGCCTTGAGCATGATTTGGAACCAAGGATGACCTTGATCTTGTCTTCCTGGCTCTTTCACCAGTGCTGGGGTTTATGGTCTTCCTTCACACCCAGTTTTCAGAAGCTAGTTTTAACTGTTGAATATCCCCAAATGATTTGCAGATCTTTAAAGCCACATTTATGCAAGCACATCTGTCTCTTGTCCTAAATCTGGACTTTCTCCCATGGTTCCTGCATCACCGTAGCAGTGTGAACCTGTCTTTCTCTGAAGTTTAGACTTTATCTTGGCTTAATTTTTGCTTAGCTTTCTAACAGGTTTCTCTGCCTCCAGAGAAATTGGAGTTCTGCCATATCTACTTTAGATACAAGTCTACTTAATCATGAGATCAAAGCAAGTTTGCAACTATGAACTTGGTGTTAGGAAAAATTGAACCCTACGAGCCAATTGCCATGATTTCTTCTGGCCTTCACAATTAAAGATTGTTAAAGGGTGTGGGGAAAGGTGGATCAGTGGGTCAAGCAGTAGGATCTGAATTTGGTCCCCAGAACATACGAAAAATGCCAAATGTAGTGGTGGGAAAGTGAAGCACAGAGTCCTTAGGCTAGCTGTAGGCTAGCGAGGGACCTTGTGTCAAAGGATGCCACCTAAGATTGTCTTCTGGCCGCCATGTATATGCAGACATGTGCACTAGCACACACACATGCACACACACATGCACACTTGAAAAAAGATTATTAAAGGGTCCTATCTTTAGTATCACTTAAAAGGAAACAGACAGCAACTCTCTAACCAGCAAATACTGAGCTTTTCCAAGTCCCTTCCTAAGTGGTTCACTCATATGCCGCTAGTTTTCTTCTCAGTCCCTACATCACCATACATCCTGTGTTTTAAAATCGCACTATAAACCTAAAAACAAGTCCGTAAGTGTCTTTGGGTGGTCAGAGGAAAGTTTTAGTGATATGTTATAAAACACATCCTCCCCCTCTTCGGAAAAATTTCTGGAAGATTAAAAAAATGAGCATGCGCTTCCCAGAGTTGTCTGCTAAGAAAATTAAATGAGGAAAATTTATTCAGGCCAAAAAAGTTTCTGGTGTATTGAACAAAGTCTGGTCATAATAACTATTCAACTAAAGTATTGTTGCACAGGGTAGGAGTCATTGGTAGGTATCCTTCCTCCTTCTAAGCCCTATCAAAACCCATACTTTTATTAATGTAGCCTAAATTAATGTTTGCCACTTCTAGCCATGATAAGCTTTTTCTCTCTTTCTTTTCTTTTTTAATATTGATTTTTATTGAGCTCTACATTTTTCTCTGCTCCTCTCCCTACCTCTCCCCTCCCCTTCAACTCTCTCCCAAGGTCCCCATGCTCCCAATTTACTCAGGAGATCTTGTCTTTTTCTACTTCCCATGTAGATTAGATCTATATATGTCTCTCTTCAAGTCCTCACTGTTGTCTAAGTTCTCTGGGATTGTGGTTTGTAGGCTAGTTTTCTTTGCATTATGTTTAAAAACCACTTATGAGTGAGTACATGTAATAATTGTCTTTCTGTGTCTGACTTACCTCACTCATAATGATGTTTTCTAGCTCCATTCATTTTCCTGCAAATTTCAAGATGTCAGGTTTTTTTCTGCTGTGTTTTTTTCTCCATTGTGTAAATGTACCACATTTTCCTTATCCATTCTTCAGTCGAGGGGCATTTAGGTTGTTTCCAGGTTCTGGCTATGACAAACAAAGCTGCTATGAACATAGTTGAGCACATGTCCTTGTGGCACGATTGAGCATCCTTTGAATATATACCCAAAAGTGTTATTATTGGGTCTTGAGGAAGGTTGTTTCCTAATTTTCTGAGAAATTGCCACACTGATATCCAAAGGGGCTGTACCAGCTTGCATCCTCACCAGCAATGCAAGAGTGTTCCCTTTTCCCCACAACCTGTTCAGCATAAGTTGTCATCAGTGTTTTTGATCTCACGGCCAGACCTGCACAAGTTTCTGAATCCTGCCTATTCCCTCAGAGGTCCCAGACCGATGCCTGTACCCGCAGTGGGCTCTGGCTCTGACTCACTCGCTCGGCAGTTGGTCCCCTGTACTCCTGTGGAGTTAGTTCACCATCCCAGGCCCCCTCCAGCCCAGGTTGCTGGCTCAGTCCTGCTCTTGTAGAGTCAGCTTTTTCTCTTATATTTACAGTTTAATCCTTCAAGTCATTAAGCTATGAAGGAATAGAAAGCAAATTCTTCTAGACACAGTTTGTGTAAGATCCTTTACTGGGCTTTATGTACTTGGATGCAATAAATGTTGGGTTGTGGGAGGATGGAGTGAGAAAGAGAGACAGACAGACTGACTAGCCCTGAGACAGGTATGGAGGTGTTGAGCTCAAGAAACATGGAAAGGGCTCAAGGCAAAGACTGGCATTAAAGACTTTTTCTGATTTTAAATATAGGATCAGACTGAATAATACTAGAGATGAGCTGACGAGCTTCATTCCATCCTAGAACATGACTGTATTTTCCTCCATTGATTAAAATCCCATCTCTGTGTGAAATTCTCACAATTGGGATGGGAGATAAAGGAAATGAAGGTCTAAATAGCTTTCTAGCCAGGGGTGGAAGGCAGTGGATAAGGTTGTGGTTTCTGGAATCAAGACATGTGGTGTAATTCCTGTCCTAATAGCTGGTTATTGTGGTAAGGCCATTTACCTGCTTTGTGCATCTGTTTTCCCTTGTAAAATAGAGTTTGTATCTACCTCATGAAATTGTTAGCTATTAAGAAAATAGATATAAAACATAGTAAATGTTGAATAAATCTGAACAAATGTTGAATAACTAATATTATTATGGTATTGCTTATCTTATGGTGTTTACTCAGCTCCAAATTCTCCACCAGTAAATTTTAAAAAGAAAAGAAACAGAAATACTTACCAAGAGGTAGACTTGGTGGTATATACTTGTTATAACAGCACAAGAGTCTGAGGTAGGAGGACTTTAAGTTCTGGGCCAGCCTAGGCAATTTAGTGAGTTTGCTCAGAGGGTACTATGCTGTGGACCCTTAAAAAAACAAACAAGCCATCTAAAATTTTAAAAAAGATAAACATCTCCAAGGGATGAAGTATGCAGCTCAGGAACTGGTGGAAATAACTTGGTGGGGATTCTGGAGCGAGATATCCTGGTGAAACAAGGACTGGACTGTAGTTGCCAGAGAGCAGGCTGAACTCATCTGTGCTCCACTGTTACTTTAATAAACTGTGGATCTGAAGTGAAAACAGAAGTCACCCCACTGCCAGATGGCTCAGCATCGGGAGCTGTAAATTCCCTACTATCACCTAGTACAAGTGTAATGATTACTAAAAAATTACTGCGGGATCCCTGGCAGGCAGGGGGCAGTGGGTCCAGTCCTGGGCAGGGCCGGGCCTGGGCGCCAGACCACGTGGCAGGTCTCCGAAAGTGGCTGGTCCCTGGTGGGTGGGCTAGAGACAGATAGGCACACCATGCAGAGTGAAGCTGGACATTTATTAGATGGGTAGGTGGGTTATGGAGGGAATGGGAAAAGGGGAGAAGAGGGGGGGGGGGGAGAGAGAGAGAGAGAGAGAGAGAGAGAGAGAGAGAGAGAAAGAAAGGGAGAAAGGGGAGAAGTGGGAAGAGGCAGAAGCTGCTTCTTCCTGAAGAGAGAGAGAGAGAGAGAGAGAGAGAGAGAGAGAGAGAGGCAGGCTAAGGCTACAAGCAGGGAGGGAGTGGGCGTGACTTGTCTCTTAAAGAGGCAGATCGTTACAACAAGAGCACTGGACTTGGGGGTCATGGGCTTTATAACTGTAGTGACCTGCCTGAAAACTCCTGGGAGAAGGAGAAAGTCTGAGATTGAAGAAAGAAGTGAGACCCTCAGAAAATAAATAGGTACAGCCAACAGGTAAATTCACTTAAAATCGAACAGAAATAGTAGAATGATTCCAAAATGACTGTTTTAAAAATCTATAGAAACAAGTGTTCACCAAAAAATAAGATGTTATGAATAAAAAATATGTAGAAATGAAATTGAAGGATTTAGAGATGGAGTTCTCAGAATTAAACCCATATATGAAAAATATACTCAGATCAGAGAATTTGAAGGGGAAATTAGTGAATTAAAGCAAAGTAATTGGAGTGGTGGTATAGCTCAGTAACAAAGTAATTGGAGTGGTGGTATAGCTCAGTAATAAAGTAATTGGAGTGGTGGTATAGCTCAGTAACAAAGTAACTGGAGGTGTGGTATAGCTTAGTAACAAAGTAATTGGAGTGGTGGTATAGCTCAGTAACAAAGTAATTGGACTGGTGGTATAGCTCAGTAACAGAGCTGGGGTTCACTGTTTATTTTCCAGCTTGAGAAAGAGAAGTGAGACAGACTTGTGAGTGAAGTAGGAGAACCAAGATTTTTTTTAAAGATTTATTTTCTGTATATGAGTGCTCTACATGTCCACCTGTACACCAGAAGAGGGCATCTGATCTCACTACAGATGGTTATGAGCCACCATGTGGTTGCTGGGAATTGGATTGATGGCTCTTAACCTCAGTGCCATCTCTCCAGCCTTCGAGTATCAAGATTTTAAGGTCCCTGGGTGTGATGGTGTAGACCTTTAATCCCAGCAGGGGTGGAACCAAACAAAACAGGTGAATCTCAGTGAGTTTTGGGCCAGCCTGGTCTAAATAGTGAGCTCCAGGCCAGCCAAGGGTACTTAGTGAAACCCTGTCTCAAAACAAAAACAAAAAACAAAAACAAAAAAAAAACCCAAAACAAAAAACCCACAAAAAATAATTAATAACCAAGCAAAAGAGAGTTTAAGCTCATCTTAACTATATAGATTATTGTGGGCTAAATGAGATACTGTCTCAAACAAGATAAAAGAAAAAGATTAAAAAATAAAGAGAAATTGCCGGGTGGTGATGGCGCACGCCTTTATTCCAGCACTTGGGAGGCAGAGTCTGGTGGATCTCTGTGAGTTTGAGGCCAGTCTGGCCTACAGAGCGAGTTCTAGGACAGGCTCCAAAGTTACAGAGAGAAGCCCTGTCTCAAAAAATCAAAAAAATAAAGTAAAGTAAAAATGAGATTTCACATTTTGGAAAAAAGATATGAATGGTGGGAGACCATATTGGTAGAGATAAGTGTATTAGACTTTTCAGAAAAGCCTCCAGGACTCTGCACAGAGAAACACTGTCTCTCTGTGACATTGAGAGAATATTCAAATTAGGAGAGCAAAAACAAAACAAAACCCCAACTCTGCAAACCAAAAATTTCTTAAGACTGTAGACATGTTTAATTCTAATTATTTTAACCTGGTTAAAAAAGTGAAAAATTGACCATAAATTTTGGTTAAAAATTGAAATAATTGTGATACCTGGGTAGTAGTGTGGTGATGCTACTTGAAAAGCTTAGACATAAGGATCACGTGAACACAGGAAATAATTGTGATGGCCTGGGCAACATAATGAGCATCATCTCTTTAAAATTAATGATGACAAGAGTTACATCTAAGTAAAATGATTGTGGGGTTGTTGGATTGTGGTGAATTTGTGTGTTTGTGTATGTGTATTTTAATTAAATTTTTTTTCTAACTATTTTTTTTTTTTACTTTTAACATGAGTTATTAGGGTTCAATAAAGGAACAGAGATAAAAGAATGAAAAAAAATATAAAAGGGATTTATTTAAGTGGCTTACAGGCTGTGGTCCAAGCAGTCCAAAAATGGATCTTCAGGCCTAGAGTTAGGTAGTTGTTCAGTGTACAAGGCCAGAGGATGTCTCGGCAGTCCCAATCTGTTGTTGGAGTCCCAGGAAAGTTCGAGAGAGCTATCAGCCTTCAGTGCCCATCAAAATCCTAAGTGTCTGTTTTAACACCCTGAAGGATTGCCTCTGAAACAAGACAGCATGACAAGGGTTTACTTCTTCCATATCCTTTTATATAGACTGCCACCAGAAGGTGTGGCCAGAATTCTGGTAGCTCTTCCCACCTCAAATGATCCAGTCAAGAAAATCCTTCACAGGCGGCCCAGCTGTTTGGGTTTTTCGTTGATTCCATATGTCGTCAAGTTGATATCCAAGATCAACCATCAAACATGTTTATTAGGACTCTTGAATTTAAGCTGGAGAATTTTGTGTTCACTGACTAGGTGCTGAATGCAAAATATCACCATACAGTATGGATCTCTTGATACACCAAATATATCTGAAACATCGTAAAATAATTATTATGGCTTAAATGTAGGCTGTAATCTTCTGATCCATATTCTGAAGTACCAAAGCTCAGAAAACTGTTTAAAAAAAAAACTAAGGCTGTATGTCTTTGTTGAGGTTACTGCTGCTGTAATGAAACGTTATGAGAAGAAGAGGGTTTGTCTGGTTTATACCTCCTCAGCACTCTTCATCACTGATGGAAGTCAGGACAGGAATGCCAACAGGGCAGGAACCTGGAGGCAGGAACTGATGCAGACAGAGCCCATGGAGGGTGCTGTATATTGGCTTACTCTCCATGGCTTGCTCAACCTACTTTCTTATAGAACCCAGGACCACCAGCCCACGGATGACACCACCTGCCTTGGGCTGGGCCCTCCCATGTCAATCACTAAGGAAATGCCCTACAGGCTTGTCTACAGCCCGATTTTACGGAGGTATTATCTTAATTGAGGCATCCCTCTCTGATGAATCCAGTTTGTGTCAAGTTGACATTAAAATAGCCAATTTTAACAAAAATAGAAGTGAATCAATTTAGCAGGGTGACAAACTAACATGAAACTCTGTAGTAACTGAGGCAAATGTGTATATTTGTTTAGCACCTGTCACGAGTGTCTGTTAAATGACACAGTGTGAGTTTCCTCTGGGGCAGTTTATAAACTATGTTAGTGCTCCATTGTGTCAGCCTTCCTGCAGTCTGTAACATTCTGAATTTTAAAATATATATAGCTTCCAGAATTTAAGAAAGGAAGGGTGGGTCTTTATTAAACATTTAAATAGTCAACTGTGGAGTTTGAATTTGTAAAGGATCAATAATTTTTTTATAAGTCAGTTGCTATTCTCTTGTTTCCTGTAGCCTAGGTTAGCCTTGAACCTACTGTATAGTCAAGGATGACCTCTTTAAAATTTGATTAGTGGGATGGCAAGATGACCTCCTCCTTCTGAGTACATGGAAGTGTACACTCTGTGACAGGAACAGATAATCAAACTAGACCTGGCAAAACCTCCAGAGTAGTGCGGGAGGAAAGAAAGGAAATACCAATAATTAGCAAAACAGAACATCATTAAACAAACTCATAGGAAATAACAAATCCTTTCTATAATAACTTTCAATATAAATGACCTCAACCTACCATTAAAAAGATGTAGACTAATAGACTGAATTAAGTAGCAAGAACCAAGTATATGTTGTCTTCAAGAAATGTATTTACCCAGCAAAGATAGCAAAAAACTCAATATCAAAAGATTGAAAAATATTGCCAGGCAAATGGAAACTGTATATAAGTAGACATAGCTTCCTTATATGGGACAAAGTAAGCTTCAAACCAAAGCTAGTTAGAGAGATAAAGAGATAAGAGGTTGCCATATTAATAAAGGCAACATTTCATTAAGAGGATATAACACTTGTAAATATTTGGCCAGCCTTGGGTATATTCTTACTCCCACACCCATCTGGGACGGTATGGGAGGAAGTGGTGCTAGTGTTTGTAGAGAGTTAGTGAGTGGAGAGGTGTTCATATATGTGGGGAAGCAGGAGTTAGTCTGAGACAGCAGTCACTGCTGCCAGTACCTTGCAGAGTGCAGAGTGACATGGTGTCATCTGCCTAGAAGAGAAAAGTTTCTATAGTATGGCACATATATAAAATATTAAGACCACCCTGGAAGTCAGTTAATCCAAAAAGGCGTCATCTTTCAAGGTCAAGTTGTCTGTACATAAAGCTTCACTACCCAGCTCACGCAGGGCTCGAGTGCTTGTGCTTTGTGCTCTGCTTTACTGCTGTGTGCCGTATGTGTATCTCACCCATTGCTGCTTCAAGTCAGCAAACTAGATGAGAAGCCCCTTAGCCCCAATAAATGCTCCTTTCATGCAGTTTAAAAAAAAATTTTAAAAAAATTTCTCCCTGTCCACTCACGTGTGTGTGTGTCTGTGTGTGTTTGTATGTGTGTATGTAGAAGTCAGAGAACAATTTTTAGGAATTGGTTCTTTATATTATGTTGGTTCCAGGTACTAAACTCATGGTGAACCAGTGAGAACCTATAAACAAACAAACAAGCAAACAAACAAAATTATTATTTAAGGGTCTTTTTGCATTCAATAAGTATAGAATGAATTTTTGTATTAGTTTCAAATTCTTTTTTAATTTTTTATTTCTTTTTATTTTTTAAAAAGAAAACAATCTTTTTTTCATTATACATACCAATCCAAGTTCCCACTCCCTCCCCTCCTTCCATTTTCTCCACTGACCTCTCCCCCCTCATCCACTCCTCAGAGAGGGTAAGGCACATTGCTGTGGCTAAGGTCCAAGGCCCTCCCTACTATATCTAGGCTGAGCAAGGTATTCATACAAAGAGAATAGGTTCCCAAAAAGCCAGTACAAGCAGTGAGGATAAATCCTGGTGCCACTGCCAGTGGCCCCTCAGTCTGCCCCAGCCATGCAACTGTCAACAACATTCAGAAGGACTAGTTTGGTCCTATGCTTGTTCCTTCCCAGTCCAGCTGGAGTTTATGAGCTCCCATTAGCTCAGGTAAACTGTTTCAGTGGGTGAACCCTTCATGGTCTTGACCTCATATTCTCACTCCTCCCCCTCTTCAACTGGACTGGGAGCTCAATTCAGTGCTCCGATGCGGGTCTCTGCCTCTGTTTCCATCAGTTGCTGGATGAAGTTTCTATGGTGATATTTAAGATATTCATCAGTCTGACTACAGAGCAAGGCTAGTTTGAGCACCCTCTCCTCTATTGCTTAGGGTCTTAGCTGGGGTCATCCTTTTGGATTCCTGGGAATTTCTCTAGAGCCAAGTTTCTACTAACCCTATAATGGCTCCCTCAATCAAGATATCTCTTTCCCAGTTCTCATCTCTGTCCTTGCTCCATCTCCACTATCCCATTCCCTCAACTTCTTCTCCTACCTCCCCTAGTTTCAAATTCTTAACTTATTTAATGGATAGAACCTTAAAATACTTCATGGTTTCATGACCTTTTACCTTTTTTTTGTTATACTGAATGAACTGGTGTACAAAATCAATCTAACACTAGGAGATGATATAGATAAATTAATTTCTTAGATTGAATTCCTGGCTTATTTTGAGACTAATAAGCTCTTGATTCTGGTGGTTCTTTCTTGCATTTGTCCACAGGGAAAATTCCCTCCAGGCATACCAACTTCTCCTATATAGACAGTAACATTATTAATGGCCTATGGCTAGTGTTTTCTTTTTTAATACACTAGAATTGCTTATTTGGTAGAGGAGTAGATTTTCTGACTTTACGTAGAATATCTTAATTATCTGTCTAAATGGTGAATCTTTCCCCCTGTGTTAGCAGGTCCTTGGTATGTGTTATGTTTGCAGTGTAACGATAGTCCCAAAGCAACGAAGGTCAGTGACATAATTCTAGGTTCCCAGGGTGCTGTATAATGCAGTACACTGTGCAGCCAGTGGGTCGTGCCACAGTGTCCTTTTAAAGGCATTTTTATCTATATTTTAATTTAAAAAAATGAGTCTCCTCACTCACAGGGTCACTTGCAAACAGTATTGTAAAGGAATTAATGCAGATTTCTAAAGTTTTCTCAAATTTCTTTAAGCTTGATGATCTGGCTAGCTTCTGCAGGAGGCAGAAGCAGGCGGAGCTCTGTGAGTTCGAGGCCAGCCTGGTTTATAGAGCAAGTTCTAGGACAGCCAGGGCTGTCCCAAAAATCATGTCTCAAAAAAAAAAAAAAAAAAACCACACACACACATACACACACACACACCAAAACAAATAAGCCATACATTAACAAATTCCATTTGGACTTGTCTGTTTTATTTAACCATTGTCTAAATGTATACAATTGGACTGTTTAGATTTGAGCTGTTATAATAAAGCACAATTTTGTTATTAAGTTCAGTAAGTACTAAATGTTTAGAATAAAATAGTATTTTAAATAATGCAAAGAAAAAGATGTGTCTTTTTTTTTTTTTAATGGGTGGATGTGGTATAGGTTTTCTGTATGGTAAGCTGGCCTTTGGAGGAGTTCATCCCTATGTTTAAATATCCTAAGAATATTCTTTTTCTTTTTGTTTGTTTGTTTTCCAAGACAGGATTTCTCTGTGTAAGTATTGAATGTCAGCGATACAGTCTTCGATTCCCAGGTGATACTGTGCAACCAGTGGGTAATGCCACAGTTGGCCTGGAATTCACTTTGTAGACCAAGCTGGTCTGGAACTCTCAGAGATCTGTCTTCCTCTGTGGATTATGATGGGATCAAAGGCATGTGCCACCATGCCCGGCTTTCTTTCTCTTTTTAATTAATTTTTATATTTATCTTGTTTATTTATTCATTCATTTATTGTGTGTGTGTGTGTAAGGATGCTTGTATGCCATCGCACAAGTGTGGAAGTCAGAGGATAACTGTGGAAACAGTTCTCTCCTGTTGATGAGTCCTGGGATTGAAATCTGCTCGTCATCTCATTAGGCGCTGTTTCTTTTGCTTTTTTGGGGCAGGGTCTTCCCGTGTAGCCCAGGGTAGTATTGAACTCCCAATGTGGCCCAGTTTGGCTTTGAATTCCCAGGGTTACTTCTTCCGCAGCCTCCCAAGTGCTGGATTTCTGGGGTATAATGCCACACCTAACCTAAGAACACTTTGTAGAGAAATACATTTCTATGCTTACAGACAGATATTTTGGTTCAGAAAACAGGGATCTGTGCTTCAGCATTCCTTTCCCTGCCAGTACAGTGTTCCTCCTTTGTACTAAGTGAACAAGAGTGTTTTTCTGCTGGTAAGAACTCACAAGCACACACCTGAGCCTTCTGATTGTAGTTCTGTGTGAAGCGTGCCTGCGTTCTGAAGACTTGATGTTCCTGTAAATATCAGGTCAGATGTAGTGGTCTTTAACAGTTTCCTTGTTGCACAGAATCTTGTCTTTAAAAAAAAATTGATTTTCAACTTGAGACAAGAGTCTTACTGTGTAGTCCTGGTTTGTTAGTAACTTGTCATATACACCAGTCTGGCCTTGAATTCACAGGGAACCCTCTGCCTCCTTTAGGCCTGGTTTTGCTTTTTTGGGTTAGATTAATTCTTAGCCTTACTCACCAAGGACTGCTTGGAAAGGCCGGAGGGAATGAGAGTGGGAGAAGGGTAGAGTAAGGGCTGAGTGCAGATTCCTGCAGTGGGTGGAAAGTATTCCTTCCTAGAGCTGATATTTCCTGTAAATCTTGGCTCGCAGACCTCAGGATGAGCCAGAAGAAGCTTGGAAATGGTGATTCAGAGTTACATATAGGTTTTTTTTCTGGGACTCATCAGATGTGTTTTAGACTTCAGATTGTAATGCTTGGAGAGGCCCTTCTAAAGATAGAGTCAATAATTTGTTTCTCTAAGGAAACACAGATAGCTTACTCCCTTAGTAGATGCTAAAAATCAAATGTGAGATTTGATTCCACATCTTTTAACTTCCCATTCTAATATATTCTAAAACAAATGAAGGGTTTTTTTTTGGATTTTCTTTAAGATGAAAACAACGTATTTAAAGAAAATAGTAATTACTTTCTGCTTACATTTTCTTCTTTTTTATTGTTTTGATTGCGCTATACATTTTACTCTGCTACCATCCCTCCCCCCCCCACCTCTCCCGTGACCCCCACCCGCTTACATTTTTTATTATCTTTCTGACATCATCACCTAAGCTGTCCTTAGCTGAGGAAATAGATCCAAGGTCAAGAGTTCCTCCATAGAGGGCTCTCATCTCACACTCAGGACCTCTGACTTCCTTCTTGAGAAGCCCTTAAAGTGAATTCTGTGTACAGTAGATGCACATTCTATTTAAAGAAGTTTATGACTTTGTGTTCAGTGATCAGTTTTCAATTTTTGACTTTTCAGTTTTCTTTCTTGTTTTTTTCTGTTGTTTTTTTTTGTACTTTTGTCTTTTGAGACAGTGTGTTTCTGTGTGTAGTCCTGGCTGTATTGGAATTCACTTTGTAGACCAGGTTGGCCTTGAACTCACAGAGATCCTGTCTTTGTTGGGATTTAAGGATCTGTGCCACTATCACTGGCCTTCAGTTTTCTTTTACACATGAAATTTAAATAATTTGGCTTAATCTTTTTTTTTTTACATTTATTTAAAAATGTGTACCCTCTGTGCCACATTTCATGTTTGTCGACTCTCCTACCTTCTGAGTCCTGGGGGTTGAACTCTACTTACCATGCATGCTTGGCAGATGCCTTTTTCTGCTGAGCCTCTCCTCAGCTCCATGTGTGTCATGCTTTCAACTAAGAGTAAATATTCTCTGTGATATACTTAATGGTTGTTTCACCAATGGCTTCACTCATTGAATTTGAATTTTCCAGTAATAAAAACCAATTTTACTCATGGTTACTAGGTAAAATGTCCCAGGTAACGGAATAATTTTTGATCAGTTTGTTTGCTTTAGAGATATTGTACTTGTCCTTGACTCTAACAGTTCGGTTGTTATCTTTTTAATGTTTTAATTATTGAGATAATGTAGGATGGAGGCTGGAGAGATGGCTCAGCAGTTAGCATTGTCTACTGCTCTTTCAGAGGACCCTAGTTTAGTTGCCAGCACCTGTATCAGATGCCTCTTCTAGCCTCCATGGGCACCTGTAAATACATGGTATAAATATATGTGGGCATGTATGCACACATACACATACATAAAAATAAAAACTAAAATCTCTAAAATACAGGATAAAAATGCAGAAACTTGGGTTCAGAGAGTTTAAATATTCTGCTTATCACCATACATTAAGTTTCGGGACTAGGATTTAAACTGTAATGTGACTTATAATGTTTTTATCAATTATCTACAATTTTGAGATTGAAACAACAATCAGCAGTGATGTATAGATTTAAAATAATAAACAGGCTTTTGCTTTAGCAGGGAACAATTACTAATACTCTTCTAAGAAACTGCTAATCTGTTAATACTGTTAATAATTTAAAATCGTATCCAAAAAACAGAAATGAAGCCAGGCGTGGTGGTACATGCCTTTAATCCCACAACTCAGGAGGCAAAAGCAGGTGGATCTCTGTGAGTTCAAGGCCAGCCTGGTCTACAGGGGCGAGTTCCAGGATAGCTAAGACTGTTACACAGAGAAATCCTGTCTCGGAAAATCCAAAACAAACCAAAATAAACCAAAACAAACCAGAGATGAAAAATCCTTTGCTGTAGAAATATTACACAAACAGCCTTGGGCCATGGGCAATTGTATAAACAAACAAACAAAAACCTGGTAGCTTGTTTATTGGTGAATCCCCAGCACTCAGCAAGCTGAGGCAGGAGTATTGCATTTTTGAAATCAGCATGGGCTATGCAGCAAGACCTATCTTTAAAAACAATCAAACAGGAATAGTGAAATGGCCAAGCAGGTCACGATGCTTGCCACTAAGCCTGATGACCTGAGTTCCTTCTCTAGGACCACATGTTGGATAGAGAGCACCAACTCGAAACACATTGTCCTCTGACCTCCACACACATATTATGGCATGTGTTAGTCCATGCACATAATAAATAAATGCCAAGAAAGGAAAAAAAAACAAACAAATTGTGCCAGAAGTAATAGTTCATACTTATAATCCTAGCAATCAGGAGGCAGAGGCAATTAGATTTCTATGAGTTGAGACCAGCGTGGTGAGACTGAGTCAGTTAAGGCCACACAGCGAGACACAGTTTCAAAATGTCACAAAACAAAAACAACAACAAGCAAGTAAATAAAAAGTATTCTTTAAAAAGAAAATGTTGACATTTCCAGGTAGTCTATTTAAAAACAATCACATATATTAGTGTTTTGCCTGTATGTATGTCTGCATACTCTTGTGGGTATTGGTGCCCGCAGATGTCAGAAGAAGACAATGAGTGCTCAGGAACCGGAGTTAAAGATTGTTGTAAATCACAACGTGGGTGCTGGGAATTGAACCTGGGTCCTCTGGAAGGCCTGTGCACAACCTCCTCCTTGAGTATGATTGAGTATGATTGCAAAATTGCAACCTTGACTATGATTGCAAAATTTCTTTAAATAGCATTTAAAATATTTTAAAATTTCACTTTTGTCATGCTTGATAAGCATAGGAAAAAAGAAACAGGTGGGAAGTAGATTTTGGAATATGGAAGGGAAAGAGAAATCTAAGATATGGTTAAAAAAGAAACATCTCGGTTCCTCTTAGCTCTTCCTGATTCCTTTATGACCTCCTTGTAGGCTCTTGGTTTTTTCACTCTAACCTGAGATATGTGAGTTTGTGAGAAGCTTCTGGTTATAAATTGTAACACATGGGCTCTGCATATATTTTGTAATTCATGTGGACTGTTAGCCTAGTACAAGGAAAAGAGCTTTGACTTAGGAATTGGATGTGAAGGTCTTACGAGGGTTTTATACTAAGTTTGTGAATTTGCCTGTAAAAAGATAGTACAGACGAACGTGTTTTTCAGACTAAATTATGAATTAGTCTTTTGCATAACCAGTATTTTATAAAAGAGAAACAGAAGCATATTGATGGTCAACTCTTGTAATTCTCAGTACTAAGGAGGCTGAGGCAGAAGAGCTTGGATTTTGGATTTGGGAAGAAGAGGGTGGAAAGTATCATCAGTACACTATGACTTGTGAAACCGTTTTAGTTATGTGTATCCTTAGCATCTGTGGCTACAGTGTAAATGCATTCCCAGCAACTGTGCTTTCCAATTTCAAAGTTAGGGGCTTTTGTTAAGCGTCAAGAGTTTGTGAGTCAGAAGTTCAGAATGGGACTGAAGTATGTATCCAAGACTTTTTTTTTAATATCTAAGATTCTAATTCTCTTATTTTTTGAAAGATGATTACTTTTGATAGGTATAGTGGCACATGCCTTGAGTCCCAGGCAGATCTCTGTGTGAGTTCGAGGCTATCGTGGTCTATAAAGTGAGTTCCAGAGCAGCCAGAGCCACACATAGAACCCCCCCTCCTCTCCCACCACCGGGGGTGGGGGGAAGACAGATGCTTAACTTTTTCCCAATTTTTTTTAGCATCTTATTTATTTATTATGTATACAGTATTCTGTCTGCTTATGCCTACAGTCAGGAAGAGGGCACCAGATCTCATTACAGATGGCTGTGAGCCACCATGTCGTTGCTGGGAATTGAACTCAGGACCTCTGGAAGAGCAGCCAGTGCTCTTAACCTCTGAGCCATCTCTCCAGCCCTCCTAATTTTTTTTGAAACAGAGTCTAGGTATGTGTCCCAGGCTTGCATCCTTCCTGCCTCAGTCTCCCAAGTGCTAGGTTCACAGTCATGGGCTACCATTATAGGGTAACTTTTCATTAATTAGTCAACTTTGTGCTTTTGAGATAATGTGTGTCTCTGTAGCCCAGCTGACTTTGATCTCGCAGTCCTGCCTCTGATACCCATGTGCTGGGATTACATCAAGTGTAACAATGCCCTGCTGAGAAATACTTTTTATTTTAAATTTATGTGTTTGTGTAGGTTTGTGCACTTGTGAGTACAAGTACCTTCAGAGTACAGAAGAGGGCGTCAGGGTCCCTGGAGCTGTAGTTTCAGGCCTTTGAGAATTGCCTAACCTAGAAGTGTGCTTAACCCAAGAGCCATTTCTTCCAAGGAAGATTTTTTTAAATTAAAAACTATGTTGTTGTTATTACTATTATTGTTGTTATTAATGTGTATGGGTGTTTTGCCTGCATGCATGTCTGTACTTGCTTTTTCACCTTGTAGGCCAGAAGAAATTATTGGATCCTGTGGGACTGGAGTTACAGGTAGTTGTGAACCTTCATGTCAGTGCTGGGACTTGAACATGGGTCCTCAGAAAGACTAGCCAGTGCTTTTAACTACTGAACTGTCTCTCCAGCACCTAAAGGAAGAATTCTTAGATGTCAGTTCCATTATTTCAAAACCAGTTAGGTAGATGTGACTATTTTTCAGAACATTTTTCATTACAAATGCATTCTGTATTAGAGAACACACTTGAGTTTACTCCTCTGTGGAAAATGGCAAGCACTAGGAGTTAGACAAAGGACTTATCTCTCAGGTTAAAATTTTTAACAATAGAACCTTTGAGAATATTGTGGTCACTTCTGAGTCTAACACAATTTTAGTGGGAAATAATTTTACCGATGTTTAAATTGATTGTACAAACTAGATATCTGAGATAGAAGTTATTGATAATAGTTATTAGTAATAGTAAAATGTCCAGCCCTATCTTGACTTCTTTCTCTCTCTCTCTCTCTCTCTCTCTCTCTCTCTCTCTCTTTCTTTCTTTCTTTCTTTCTTCAATTAACCAGTCTGTCTTTTGCCTCTGGGCTTTTATCTTTCTCTATTTCTGTATACCTTTCTTTACTTCTTTCTCCATGGCTTGCTGTGTGTCTGGGTCCCTGGCCCCTAGCATCCTTCTCTCCTTGTTCTCTCATTCCATCTTCTTCTTCCCAGATTTCTCCTATGTAGTCTCTCTGCCTGCCAGCCCCGCCTATCCTTTGTCCTGCCTTTCTATTTGTCATTCAACTCTTTATTAGACCAATCAGGAGTTTTAGACAGGCAAAGTAACACAGCTTCACAGAGTAAACAAATACAACATAAAAGAGTGGAACATATCTTTGCATAATTAAAACAAATGTTCCACAGCATAAACAAATGTGACACAGCTTAAAATAATATTCTATAACATTTTATCTAAATAAAAATTAAAGGTTTTAACTTTTACACAACAAAAACAGTTACAAGTAAGATTTACATTTACAATATTCAACCCATTTGTATTTAGCAATTTTAGAGAAAACATTACATTATTTATCTTAGTGCAAAGTTTTATACCTTACTTTTTATCATAACTAAGAAAAACTGAAATTCTAAGTATTTATTCTTTAACTCCATCAGAGACCCCAGAAGGAAGTAATATTACTTAAAAACAAAGACCTTTTCCTAGACAGTAAGTTCCCCAGAGATCCTCTGCAATGTTGGTGCACCCATTTTTAGCTTAGACCTAGAATATCTGGCAGACTTTTCAGTGAAACAGGAAGTTTGAAGGACTGTATACCTTGTATTGGCAAAATTCGTCAGCCGCTTTCCTCTGTGTCCTACAGAAAGTCTGGCAGACTCTTCTGTGAAGCAGGAACCCTGAAGGACCATCCCACCTTGTTTTGACAGAGTTCAGCAGTCACTTTCCCGTGGATCCTGCATGTCCAGTTTATACAGCACACTGTCAAGCAGTCAAGGGAAAAGCAGTTTCTTGCCCAAATGGCTAACCCAGCCACAATGACAGCAAACTTCTATGGAGTTTCTTCAATGCCCATCATCCTTCTATGAATTGAATTGGTGCTGCCAGGAACAGATATGTCTTATTGTCATGAATACCTTAGGTTATTAAACATTTTAAATGCCATATTCTATAGGTGTTTGAAGTGTTTGAAATTGTCATCTGATGATATATACCTGTGTAACATTGAAAACATATCTAATGTGACTACAAGTTTGAGTATTGTACATTAACTACTAACCTCATTTCTTATTTATACATTGCATTTTTAAATCAGCTGCATAAGCACAATACTCCAAACAAGAATGGAAACATATACACAGTGTAACAAAATTAACTTTAAATTTGTATCAATATACCAAAATTCATACCAATGCAAAATATCTGAGATTAATAGTCCTTTTATCCTATACACCCTTGCCTCAGCTTCTTCATAGTGGGGATTATATAGGAATGCTATTATACTCTGATGGCCTGCCCCAAAATTCTTGGAGAATGAGAATGAGCAGTTTTTTCTTTTGATTTTAAAAATAAAAGTCATTCTAACAAATGAAATTGTAGTTGAAATTTTAAAAATAGAGATCCAAGAAAAACAATTTCTGAAAGTATTTTGTAAGATGCTCTAGCTATTTAGAAATCTGTGTGTGACTGGATTACTGCCTTGTGGATAAAATTGTGGGAGACTTGGGTATTTATAAAAGTCTTAGACATGTCAGAACACCTTAAGTTCATTCCAGTGATAATGTTTGCTGTAGTGTATGTAATTCGCCCAGTTCTTAAGTCAGACTATCATGACTGGATGTCTGGTCTATGAAGTATGACATGAGGCAAATTATTTAATCATTTTGAGCTTTAGAGTTTTTCCTCTGTAAAACGTAAAATGTGATACTAAAGTCTCCCCTGCCAGGGCTGCTATAATTCGGACAGGAGAGTACTTGCAACATACACAGCATTGTGTCTATTGTAAATTAAGGCCGCAAATGTAAACTAAGTTTTACATCCCTTTAGGCTACTGTGAGACTGCATACACAAGTCGAGTCACGTATTTTATTTTATAGGTAGAAAACAAGCCTGGAAAGATAGGAGACTCAATGGTTAAGAGCACTTGCTGCTCTAATAGAGAACCTGATTTTAGTTCCTGGCACCTACATGGTGGCTCACAATGGGCTGAAACTACAGCTTCAGGGCTTCCTTTGTCCTCTTCTGACCTCCACACGTGTTGCATGCTTTAGTGCACTTACATACAGTGCACAAAATACTCATAAAAGAAAAATAAATCTTAAAACAACAACAGAAAGGATATGGTTCAAGACAGACTAGAAATTAAATTGTTTCCTTGATTTCTCTCTTCTCTGAGAACTCCGCTCTCCCAAGCTCCCAGCCTCTTTATCTGTGAGCTGCAGCTCCATCCTCCACATGTAGTCCTCCAGCAGGACCTGCTGGCTATCTCAGAAATGCCTCGTGGATCCAGCTGCCTCACATTCGTTCCTATCTTTGTGCCTCAGACCCCTTACATGTGTCCGCTGGATTGCTGTGCCAAGCTTCTGATTTTCTTCTTTGCTTTCATGATTCTCTTCTCCATTCTACACATATAATGTCTGGGAATCTTTTAACAAAATAAGATTTTTCCTTTGTTTAAAACTAAATGATAGTGGCTTCCTGTTATGTTTCTAGGCTCATTGTGTCTCAGATCTGTGCCTTGTATTGGCCAGATGATGTGTCCCTCAGTCTGTTTTGTTTTTTCTGTTTATTTACGGTGATGGTTGAGTTCGTCTTTTAGGTATGGTCTGTGTGGAATGGCCTTCCCCACCTAGCTCTTGTAACTTAGTTCTCCCTTGGCAGAGAGAGAGCGAGCTTCCTTGACTATCCAGTGCAAAGGAGATCCCTGCATTGATGTCTTGGTTGTGATTCTCTGAGTACTGCCACGGCCAGCAGAGTGACAAACCTTGAGAGGAAAGAAAGCAGTTCAGCTCAACACAGCTACAGCAGGGGCTGACCCGGAGTAGTTATTTTAGTCATATTTAAGCACAATTTGACAAAATTTTTTTGGTGATAACCCAGTCCCATGTACTACAATAAAGTTTAAGATGTGATTACATTGAAACTCTTAAAGTACATCTTGCATAAAGATGGGATGGACCTGTTGATTGATAAGAGTCTGGGGGAGGATCTGTTGTGGTCTTGGCCACACAGATAGTGCAGAGGTCACCAGGCTATTAACCACATCTACTCCCAGTCTTCTGGATGGATAACAGATGATGCACACTTTCCTATGAAGGAACAACCCTGTCTGTTAACATTTCTGGTTCCCTTAGTGCTTATCTGTGGGCACAAGCACCTCTGTGCCTCCCATATAGTACAGATTATTTGGTTCTTGTCTGTTTCTTGGTTATTCGTCTGTAAAACTTTAGATTGAATGTAAATTCCATAAAAGGAGCATTGTTTATCTTTGCTGAATCTCTAAGGTCTAGCATGGAAAAGGAGATGATACATAGAGACACATGCATACAATGTATGCGTGCACACATTGTGTGTGTTAATGTATAAATGTATAATGTATATGTGTATTAGATAAGGTCTCACTGTAGACATGACTGTCCTGAAACTTGCTATACAGACAAGGCTGCTCTCAAACTTACAGAGATCCACATGCCTTTGCTTCTTAGTGCTGGGATTAAAGCCATGTGAAACACTAGATAAATATTAATGAATACTTGAGAAACAGTGTTCTGTACTTTTAAATAGTTTTTCTTGCGCACCAGACATTTGTAGGTCACTGAAAATTAAATACTTGTATGCCTGAGAGAGAGTTTTGTTAAAAAGTTTTACTAAATTAAATTTAGTCACTCAAGTGTTATTGTACACTTCCAATTCTCCAATAAATTGTCAGGTTCCATTTAAAGATTGTTTAAAATGGTACATTAAAGTGAAATACAACCTAAGAATATGCAGATAATCAGAAGGAAACAATAGATTTCTGATAATGCCTCTTGAGATAGCTGCATATTCCAGTGTTTATTTGAATGATCTCTCTAACTAAAACTAATATTGATTGGTTCTATAAAGAAAGGACTTGATCTGTATTGGACACAAGGACACAGTTCTTTCTCCAGTGAGAACTGAAGTGTACCTGATCTGTCACACTGAGTGAACTCCTTTGTGTTTCAGATAAGGAAGCTGACTCAAATGATTTGTTGAAGGTTAGAAAGTTTTTGGCAAGTTCACAATTAAAATTCCCATCTCCTTGGGACTGAAAAGGTGGCTCAGTGATTAAGATCATGTTCTGCTCTGTGGAAACATTTTATAATAGCTGTATAATCTGTTACTGAAATATTAGCTTATGACAGGCTTGCCGTACATGATACATTTTTGGTATTGTTAATGCTAAAGTTTGTAACAGTATAAAATATTTGTATAAAATATGTTCATATTGGTCTACTTTTTAAATAAATAATTGCTTCAAAAATGAAATTTCTGATACATGTTGCCAAAGACTTTCCAGAAATGTACTCATTTATCTTTCACTTAAAAAGGTTCTAGAGTGCTTTTTAATTTTATTGTATTTTTAAGAACAGACTGACTGCATCTTAGAGCATTACTATTATTTCTGGACTTGGAGCATATGTTGAAGTTTAGTAGGTGGGTCCGCATCTTTGTTATGTTATCTAGAGTCAGCTAGCCACTTGGGATTAGGTGTCTGCTTGCTCTGATACCAGCCTCCTAACCTAAGATTAGATAAAGTACACAGAAAAGAAGTCACAAGAGGAGTTGAGACTGAACCGAGTACACACTCCTCAGCCTCCTTGGTTGTTGTTCTTCCTCCTCCTCCTCTTCGTTTTAACATTAAAATTAAGTACATTATGTTTTTTCTTGGTTCCTTCACAGTTTCAAAATGATTTTTATTTGTGTGTGTGTGAATGTGTGCCACTTGTGTGCAGGTTCTCTGGAGCTGGAGTGGTTGTGAGCCACCAGATACGGGTGTTGGGATCTGAACATGGGTCCTCTGGAAGAGGAGCGAATGCTCTTCCCCTGAGACATTTCTTCAGCTCCCAGAGTACATCGTGTCACCTTCCCTCCCCCTGTTTTTTTCTCTTTTCTTTTTGAAGCTCAAGGACGGTTTATTAGAGTTCAAAAGGAGTACCTTAAGGTGGCCAAGCTGTAAATCTTTAAGAAGAGTGGAGAAACGTAGCAGAAAGTCATGCTGCTTGATATAAGGCAGGAGGGTCAACCACCTGGCAGAAAGCACCCATTTAAAAATTAAAGAAGTAAAAATACTTTTGGGGGGTGGAGATGTTCTCCATGGTTTATATCTGGAGGCCAGAGGATGGACATTCAGTCTTGCCTCCATCAAGTTCCTACGACTTGAACTCAGGTTATAGGCTTGGTAGCAAGGCTTTACCTGCTGAGCCACCTTCCTTTCTTTTCTGATATATTTCAAACCAATGAAACTGATCACTATTTGCTCAGTAAATGAGTGCCGCTGGATGTTGTTCTCAGCTAACATAAATATTATTACACAGAGAATAAAGAAGGAATAAACAAAAGCTATTTGGGGCATAAAGCATTTACCGATACTACCCCCTCTCAGTTTCTCAGCTTTTATTAGTTTATTATCGATTTCTTAACTCACCATAGCTCACTGTAAACTTTAACACCATTTTCTTGTAGCTTTATATGGTTGTTTTACAACTCCTGTATTGAGTCAAGCGAGGTAATCTGACGTGTGTGACAAATGGAGCATTGGGTAGTTTGGTTCACAGGGTGTAAAACTTTAGTGCATACCTGATCACCTGAGTACACGCTAACAGGACCGGATGTCGGGACCTCTCCCACCTAGATTCTGCTTCAGTTTAGTGAACCCTGAATACGTTTATATTGGATAAGCTGCCTTAAGTGTTTCTGAAGTTCAAGAACATTTGGGATCATCATCTGCAATTGACTCCCCGAGCAGCAGCTTGGAATTAAGCATGTCTTGCAGCTGTTGCCACGTTTTCAGTTTTCCTCCTGCTGAGGTTTCCTAGGCGGCCTTTTTCCTCTGCAGATGAGGTTTTGACGTCTACGATTTGCCCTGACAGCGTCCCTTTCCCCCAGCTGTAAAGGGACCTGAGCTCGCGGAGGTAGAGCGTGCCCATGTGACTATGAACCCCCTTGCCAGCAGCGCGGCCATTTTTGAGGCGGGCACTCAACCTCGTTGCCCTGTGGAGCCGGGAGGGCAGCGGGGAGGTGGTTACCAGGACTCAAGATGGCCACCGTGCCCGCTAGCCAGCCCTCTGGCGGGTCAGCTAGTCCGCGTGGCGGCGAGCCTGCCGGAGCCGCTCGGACAGCGAGCCTCAACGCACAGGGCTGGGGGCGGGGCTGCAGCGGCCTGGCGGGGGCGGGGCGTCCGCCCTCCTCCAGTCGCGACCTATCAGCGCGCGGGGCCAGCTCGCCCGGGGCCGCCCGCGCGCGGGGTGTGTGAGGACGCGCTCTTGGTCGCTGAGTGCCAGAGCTGGGGAGCAGTTGCTGTGGTACCTGCTGCTGCTGGGGTTGACGCTGAGCATCGGGCACCGGGCACGGGTCGCTGTGCTATAGGACGGGAAGGTGACATGACGTCCTCCAGGTAACCAGAGCTCGGCCGCTACAGCTACGCCCGGGTTGGGCGTGAGCTTACTGATCCCGGGAGAACTATCGCCCCTTTCCTTGGATGGTCTGGAGCTACCCTTTTCCGCCGGTCCCCCTCACGCTCGATGTTCTCACACTTTATCAGGGCATTTCTGGTTTTCTCCGAAGTTTTTGTGTCTGTGGCACAAGGCACTGCCGTATTTGTCGCCGCTTGCTTGAGGTGACCCTTGCTCAGATTTCAGGGTCTGTGGCTTGTTTGCATGTTTTTAATAAATTTCTCATGAAAATGTAACTACCCCTCGACCCACCCCGGGATGATCCTGGTCCCAAGGGAATATGCCATGCACAGTGTGTGCCGTGTGTGCCCATGCCTGTGTGTCATGCCGTCTGATACAACTTCATAGTTGGCCATGAGCAGATCTGCAAAGTTGGCACTTCTCATGTAGATTGTTCCCAAGTTGTGAAATTGTGTGTCTAAAATATTTGCCTATGACTGGAATTAGTACTCTCGTTCTTGAAGGTACCATATGTTTACCTACTTTTATTGGAGCGTCACAAGTGAAATTAATTTCGTGTGATGTAGAAATATAGTGAAAACAGACTTACCCAATCACAGGTCCAGGATTTTGATTATTCCTTTTTTTCTTTTTTGGCAAATGGTGATAGCTAAGTTGCCTTACTCACTTTATTTAGCTTCTACTGAATGTTTATGTAAATTTGACTATTTAAAAAAAGATAACTTTCCTCATTTACCCAGTGTTTTGGAATGCCTTTTAAAAAGTAGATCTTGGTCTTTATTTTCCAAAGAAAGGGAGACCCCAGCTCAAATCTGTGAGCTTTAAAGGACTTAAGTCCTGGTAATTTAATGGATTTTTTTTTATGGTAATTTTGGTACTCAGTACCTAATCTTCAGGTAACATAGGATACAGCTTGGTTGCTGCCTTCTCTTAAATGCACAGTTTTGCAGTAAGATGGACAAAGAGATCATTATGTGGGAGAAAGTTAGGTGTGGCAATATGGAGACCTATACAGGCTTTTTGGTAAACAACACTGCAGCATATCAATATACCTAGTGGCATTTTAGGATGAAATAGGATATTGCAATACAGCAGCAATTAATCCCTACTCTTCATTCCTACTTTCCTTCCCATCATCAGGTTCATTAGGTGTGCTAGTCAAATGCTTTCTAAACAATCTTCTTTCTAAGTGATTTTTTGTTGTTGTTGTTGTTGTTGTTGTTCTGGGAATTGAACTCAGGGCCTGGCACATGACGAGCACATCAATTGGTTGGCTTTAATTTTCCATTTTCTTCCTGTCCACTCCTCACTGGAGAAATGTCCAAATATGAAGTTTCTGTTGTTTAGCAGGTAGCAGCAAGATATGTCTATAACATAGGAATCCAGTTTTTTTCAAGACTGATGTAAAAGTTAACACCAGCCTTGAAAATATTTTGGAAAGGTGGATAAGTGATAGTGAAATTTTTGTCTGCTTCTTCAGGGTCTGTTTAAAGTTTTGAGCTACAGTGACATGGCTTGACAAGAAATCACTTTGTTGTAGGAATTAAATTGAAGAAAAGTTGAGTGCCTTGCCCAGAACTTGTTAGTAGTAAAGTTAGGAATTAGATCTTGATACCTTTGTAGAAACAGCACTCTATTTTTAATTTTCTGAAAAATTACGCAGATGTGAGACATCTGTAGGAATTCTTTTGCATTTCTCTTTCTGGTAACTTGGTTCAGACAAAGGCAGGGTGGATGTGGAAGGGAGGTGGCAGTTTTGAAAGTTCCCAGCGAAGACTAATTCAATTGTGGCATTTTTTTAGCTTTTATCAGCCACGGTGTTAGGCATGTTCCCTTTTATTGTTCAGTCTAGCAGTAAACCCAAAAGCTAGGTATTAAGATCCTTTTCTGGTGATACCAAGTATCAAAATCTGACCTCATGTCTTGTGTTCTTGCTTTTACCCCACTCTTAAAATAATTGTTGCTAAATATAGTAATGTGTGACTTTGAAATGGCTATCAAAGAATATAGGATTAGAAACTGGACACAACTTGAGTCTAATTGAGGCTCCTTTCTAATTCTTTTCTACCACGGGCTTTTGTTTAATGATATACCTCACTGTTGCGATATTAACCTGTGTCCTACAGTGTTAATGGGAAAATATACTTTTAAACTTTGTTTTGTTTTGGATATTTTGAGACAGGGTCTCACTGTGTAATCTAGGCTAGCTTAGAACTTGCTCTAATAATAGCCCAGGCTGGCCTCAAATTGAAACCCTCTTGCTTTTATCTCCTGAGTGCTGAGATGATAGGTGTGTGTCACTATTCCTTCAATGCTTTTACATTTTAAGATGTTTTATGAGTGAAATTTAGTTTTTGTCTTAAAAGCCTTAAAAACATTTCCCTAGGGAATGATGTCATCTGAAGAGAAAGGTATGTTTTAAACCTCACTTTATAGACAGGAACAAATGTAACTATGTAATTACCTCACTTTACAGTTGACGACACTAAAAATTAGGTAGTGTGATTTATTCACGTTCACATAAAGTGTTATGCGCCTTGAACTGGGTCCAGGACTTCTGTATCTCTCCCTCAAGCCTGTCTTAGTTGGTGAATGCCTCACTGAATGCCCTTTTTAGTGTAGCAGTCAACTCTTAAGACTTTCTCATTATTTTTTTAAAAATCTTTTTTTTAAGCTTAAGGTCTTGAACGATTTGACTGAAAGTAGCCTGATTTTCATAATTTATATTTTATTCACTGTTAGTGACGAAGAAGCTAAATTTATGGCTTACAAAACCGATTTATTACGTGTATCAGATTCTAACTGGTCTTCCTCTGGACTATGATAGAGCATATTTGATAAACTAATGCTTTTGTTACTCTTAATTGCTCCAATAGAAATGTTAAAGCCTTAATTAAGTTTAGGAGTCTTAGTATTTAAGTTTTTTTTTCTTTCTCTCTGTGAGAACTGCTTTAGCCAGGGTTAGAGTCTAAGTTAGAATGTAGACCTTTGACTACTGCTTTGTGTACGTTTTCCTAAATAATACTTTAAAAATTTCCGTGTAAACTTTGCTTTGCCTTCATAACCTCAGTGTACAGTCTGGTTTGGGGTTGTTCACAGCTCTCAAGTTGTGCCAGGGAACCAGGTTTGTGGGGCACATTGTAGGGGGCAGTGAGGGTATGAGCTGTGTAGTCTGTGTGGCCAGGCTAGGTTTGGCTGACACTATTTGGGGACTGTTTGGACTGAGTATAGCTGTGCCCTTGGCCATCTTCATTCTGGAACTGCTTCCTTGGTTAAGCCCACACTGGAAAGTTTATGTGGGCTGTGGGTGGGGTCCTAGGGTATTTTTCACTGTAAGATTCCAGAGTTTTGAGGTACATCCAACAGAATCATCCAAACCACTCAGACGGAGAGTATTATGAGGAGACCAGAGTAGGGCTAAGATGGATTTTTGTTGAGGTAGTTTCTTTCAAGCGTTTGGGCAGAGTTTTCAAATTCATTTTAGGACCTGTGTCCACCTTTCTTTCCTTCCTTCCTTCTTTCCTTCCTTCCTTCGTTCCTTCCTTCCTTCCTTCCTTCCTTCCTTCCTTCCTTCCTTCCTTCCTTCCTTCCTTCCTTCCATCCTTCCATCCTTCCATCCTTCCATCCTTCCATCTTTCGAAAGAATTTTAAAATTCAGATTGCTAAATAAACTGTTATGTCATAAGATTTATTGGTGGGTCAAGTACAATTCTAAGATACACTTAAACTACTTCATTCATGCACTGTCTTGAGGAAACTGAAACGGGAACCTCTTCCTCTGTTCAGTGTTGTCAGCTGCTAATGCTCGTTTTCATAAATAGGTCATCTCTGTTTGAGAAAACACACAAGGTTTTCTAACTCCAAATCCTTCCAGTCAGAGAACTGCTACATTAAGCAGAACTGTCAAAGATAAACTGGAACCAAATGATAGTTGACTGTCCAAATGTTAACCCTTTCCTGTGCATTTGACTTGCAGCTATGTCTTTATCTCTGGTTGTTACTTTTAAAAATTGCTGCACTAAAACATAAATGAAGCTGTCTTATAAGCCAGGTGACCACAAATTCCAGTTTGCACAGAACGGTACTGGATGGTGAATATTATCTTGACATAATTACTAGTAGTTTTTTATTTATTCTTGAAAGCGTTCCATTTGGATAGTAAATTATCTGGTCACTTCATGTATACAGGATAATCATATTGTAATAGCAGTTCCCAGTTGTTGAGATGTTGTTTGAAATAGGCCATAGATAATGACTGCACCCCCTTTTTACGATCTATATCTGGGTATTTTTCCTAGATCAAACATTTTTATATTAAAAGAGTTCTGAGTATCTCAGTGTAGCATATTGAACAAGATAACACATTATGTAAAGTTTAGAATCATTTATTTGCTATCTGATTTTTGGAAGGTTATGTAATCTTGCTGAACCTTTTCCTAGGAATTCTTTCCTAGTCTGTTAAACAGAGATAATAATAATGCCTTCCCTATTATTGTTGTTGTGGATTTCAAAAGGAGAAGGAGAAAGAGCCTACTCCTGCAAATTGTCCTCTGACCCCCACACAAGTAGAACACACAGAGAATAAATAAATAAATGTGCGAAACCAGTATTATATAGCTTAGAGGAACTTACTATTTAGTGGAGCATTTAGTGTTTCTTAGAACTGTTTTTCTGTCAGGAGAGCAGGGATATAATAGAGGAGTTGGAATGAAGATTTTGCAGGTCAGGCGTAGAAATAACCAACATCTTTGTGTGTTGAAAAGAATGTCCCAATAGGAAACAGAGCAAAGCAAAACAGATAATGTTGGTCAGAGATAAATTTTTCTAGAATATGCAACCGGAGATAAGAATTAGGATATAAATGGAAGGGTTGTATAGCCAAGGGACACATGTTACCCTTTTTAGTTTGTATTTTTTATGCCAAAATATATATACTGTAAAATTGTAGATCCTGCATTCACTGTTTTTTTTTCTCAGTGTTGGAGACTGAACCTTTGATATCACACATGTACACAAATGCTCTACTGTTAAGCTACATTCCTGGTGTAGATAAGTGTTGACAGTATAGTTGCTTGTGCAAATGGCACTCAGATGTAGATATGGACAACTTTTGAGAAGTTCCCTTTTACCCCTTTTAGTTAATCCTGTTCCCCACACCATCAAGACAACTACTTTCATACTTCTGTTACCACTGCTTAATTTTGCCTTTTCTATAAATTTATATAAAGGGTCGTGTACAGGGCTCCTTGCTTACTTTTGTTTATTATAATAATTTGGAAATTCGTCTGATACAGAATGTGTCAAATGGGGGGAACACAAGTTAAATAATCCCAAGATAACTACAAATAAGTATTCTAAGGTTTTTTTTTTTTATTAAAAGGGAAAACTCACAGAACAGGTATGGGGATCTCACATCAAGGTGTAGAGCATGGGAAGAGAGGCTGGCAGGCAGACTACGGCCTTTTGGCACCCCAAGGCTATGCCTCAACCTGGTACAGCCTCTCAAAGGTCTTTGGCTGAAGGAGGTTCCCCACCTTTTGTTTAAATAAGAGAGTTCCAAATCTAATACATAACCATATGGAATAAGAACAGATATCAAGTATAAAAATTAGAATCTATCTGTGTGTGTTCAGTTCAAATGACTATACAATTTACACTAATTTTTCTGATCATTATAAGTTACCAATTGATCTCCCACCTCCCTTTATTTTACAGTACTGGGAATTGAACTTTGGGCCTTGTGTATGCTAGGCAAGTGCTCTATCACTGAACTATATCCCAATCTTCCTTTTTTATTTTGAGATAAAGTATAACTGAGTTTCCCATGTTGACCATGAACTCACTCTGTAGCCCATATAAGCTTTGAACTTGCCATTCTTTTGCCTTAGTTTCCTGAGTAGGTGAGATTGTGAGTCTGTCCTGTCACACCTGGCCTGACATCATAGCACCCCCTTCTCCTCCACCCTGTTCTTTTTCTTTGTGGTATGGTATGAATAATCAAACCTAGGGCTTTCCAAAGCTATCTATCTATTCCTGAGTTGTAGCTCCATTGCCAACTCCCATGTGGCTCTCTCTCTCTCTCTCTCTTTGAGGAAGGGTCTCACTGTATAGTCCCTTCTGGCCTAAAGCTTGCTATATAGACTGGTTTTGGACTTTGAGTTATCCTCCTGCCTCTGCCTCCAGATTAAGGGTATACTAATGTGGTGGGACCTTTTAGTTAAGTTTTAATATGTGAGAATTTTTTGTTAAGTTTTATTTATTTTATGTGTATGGGTGTTTTGCCTGCATGTATATCTGTGCACAACATGTGTGTTTGCTGCCTAATGAGTCCAGAAGAGGGTGTCAGATCCCCTTGAACTGAAAATTACAGACATTTGTGAGCTGCCCACCATGTGGGTGCTGGGAATTGAACCCAGGTCCTCTGGAAATACAGCTAGTGTTCTTACCTGCTGACCTTCTCATTATTTTCAATGTTCTCTCTCTCTGTCACCCCCCTTCTTTTTGTTTGTTTGTTTGTTCTGGTCTTTTTTTTTTTTTTCTTTCTTTCTTTTTTTTTTTTTTTTTTGTAACTATCCTGAGACTTATCTGGCCAATCTAGTCTACAATACGAGTTCCAGGACAGGAAGAAAAAAAAGCCTGATGTGGGATTTCCCTCTGTTTGCTGTGATTACCATTAATGAATAAAGAAACTGCTTTGGACCTATAGCAAGGCAGAACTTAGCTAGGCAGGGAAAACTAAACTGAATGCTGGGAGAAAGAAGGGCGGAGTCACAAAGAAGCCATGTAGCCTGCCAGAAACAGACGCTGGGCGCTTTGCTGGTAAGCCACTGCCACATGGAGATACACAGATTAATAGAAATGAGTTAAATTGTGATATAAGAGTTAGCCAATAAGAAGGTAGAGCAAATGGGCCAAGCAGTGATTTAATTAATACTGTTTCTGTGTGATTATTTCGGTTCTGGGTGACTGGGACGAACAAGCGGCCTGCTACTACAAGAACCTCTTGTCTCACAGCCCTGTTGATTGCTGGAATTATTGTTGTGTGAAAGTGATTAATTCATATCTGTTAGATTTATTTTTGTGTGTGTATGGTGTGAGTGTCACACTGGATGGAAGTTAGAGTACAATTTACAATAGTTGCTTCTCTTCATGTTGGTCTCTGGGATGAAATTCAGGTCGTTAGTCTTAATCGTAAATATCTTTACCTGTTGAGCCATCTCACTTTCCTCCAAATTTTTATTGCTGTATGTTTGATTATTTTGACACATGGTTTTTATCATGTACCCTATGCTAAAATTACAATTCATTTCATTATATTATTATTTCAGTCCTTTTATATATACAGACTCACTTTATGCCTATACTATAGTCTGTTTTAGTGAATGTTACATTTGATTTTGTTTAATTTCTTTCTTTAATGTGTGTGTGTGTTCATGTGCGTATGTTGTGTGCACATGTGGAGACCAGAAATAGATATTGTGTGTCTTCCTCTATCTTTCTCCATCCTGTTTTTTGAAGCAGATCTCTTACTGAAGCTGCATCTTGTCATTTTGACTAGACTAGTCAGTGAGCCCCAAGGATCCTCATGTCTCTGTCTCCGTGTTGGGAATCTAGAGGTGGGACACAACACCCAGCCTTTATGTGCTTTCCCTCCTCTGCTTAAACATTTATGTACTTGCATGTCTGTCTGTGTATGTAAAGACATGTGCCATGGTGAGAATGTAACAGTCAGAGGAAATCCCAAGGGAATTGGGTCTGTCCCTTTACCATAGGGGTTCTAGATACTGAACTCAGGTTGTTAGACTTGGAGGCAAGGGCCGTAGCTGACTGAGCCATCTTGCCAGCCCTTTTGGTTGTTTTCTGAGGTCCTCATGCCTGTGTGACATGCAAGCACTTTACTGAGTCACCCCTAGTCTCATTCAATAACATTTCGAGTGGGAACCTCATGCTGCAGTTGTTTAATTTAGCATTTTATAAATACAAATTATGTCCATTTGTTTAATTATTTTAAAGATAGGAGTCATATAGTTTAAGATAAATTTAGACTGGACAGATCAGTATTTCTGTTAGACTTAAAAGGTTAAATAACTATCATTGCAGTATAATTTTAAAACATTTTTATCAATTTAAAATGAAGCGCTGTAGCTGTTAGCAGTTACTTTCCGCCTGTCCCATACAACAACCATCCTTTGGCAACCGTGAAATCTACTTTTTTTTTTTTTTGCCTCTGTGAATTCTTATTCTGATGTGTCATGAACACAATCATGTGATATAAGTTCATCCTTGTCCCTTCTGATTATCAGTATTTCATTCCTTCTTATGGTTGAATACATCTTAGTGTGTAGATATTTGTTTGCCCAGCTATGTGGGTTATTTTCACGGTGTTTATTATGAATAATATTGTACTGTAATTATCCATGTGTAAGCTTTTGTTTTGCCATATGTTTGTTTCTCCTAGGAAGGGACACAGTTTCATAGAATAATTTTATGTTACTTTGTGAACAAGAATCCCCGAAAAAAAAAGCTGACAACAAAGGCTGCCTGACTCATTAGAACTTTAGATGTGGAAGTGATGGAATGCTGCCAAATCCAGAACCAAATTATCTTGGACCATCTTTAACCCCACTAACAACCATTTATTGCCTTCCTCTGTATGTGACCTAATATCTTTGTGACCGTTAGGTAAATCTCTTGGAATGTACAAACAGATCTGAGACCTATATTCCAGCTTTTCTGATGTTCTTACCAGTGTATTCAGAAAGTATCTGATTTTCTTTTTCTGTTACTATAGAACTTCATAGAACTGTTGCCATGTTGGAACATAGTATTTGGGGAAACTATTCCTGTGCATAATCACTCCCATTTTGCTTTAGAATAAACCATTTCTTTTTGTTCCTTTGAGTCACCCCCACCCCCCTAGTTTCTCCATCTTCTTCCTTCTCCATTGCTTCCCCCTCCTCTTTCAGAAACTACTGAACTGTTTTCCCAGTGTGGCTGCATCATTTTACATTTCTGGTTCCTTAGTATTCTTGTTAGCACTCGCTACTGTTCCCAGTCTGCTAGGAGTACTGTGTGCTTGTTGAGGCACATCCTAAGCACTCAGCCAATCTTACACTGTCCTGAACTCTCCTTTGCGTGTGCAGCCTAGGCAGACAGTGGAGCCTTCCCTTGTCTTCCTTGAGCATGTTCACAGCAATCGCAGGAACATTTTGGATGTCCCAAATCCTCTGTGGACATTTATTTCTCACACCTTTTCCTTTATGTTTTTGGTTAACTTGTTTGTTCCCATTGCTTCAAGCAGCTGGAATGTTAAATAATTGCAGCTGGTTGTTTTTGACAGCGACTCTTGGGGGAAACTCAGCACAGAGCAAGATCAGGTCAGATAATGGGAGGCCTTGCGATTGGAGCTTTTGAAAGGACTGTCAGTAAGCTGAAATGATAGCAGCTCTCTGAAATGACGCTTTGAAAGAGCACCAACACATTTCTGTCTTTTCTAGGGCTGCCTGGCATCTGGGTTTAGTGTTTGAGGGTTGCTGCTTTTCCGATTTCCTGTGGGTTGGGGAGAGGCAAATAGGAATAGTGTCCTCCTCTGATTTCTGTTGTTGTGACAAAGGTTACACTGAAACAACTTGGAGAGGAAAGATTTCCAGATCACAGTTCATCATCAAAGGAAGGCAGCACAAGAACTCAGGCAGGGGAGGACTCGGGGGGGGGGGGGGCAGGAACCCAAGCAGAGGCCGTGAAGCAGTGCTACTTGTTGGCCAACTCCTGGCTTGTTTGGTGTGCTTTCTTATACAACCTAGGACTACCTGCTCAGGGTGTGCCTCCCTCCCAACCCCATAAACTAGGCCCTTCCATATCAATCATTAATCAAGAAAATGACCCACTAACTTGTTTACAGGCAGTCAATGGGGGTTGTTTTCTAGTTGAGGTTCTTCTTCCTAGATGACTCCAGCTGTGTCAAGTTGACAAAATCTGTGCAGCACAGGGAGCATTTCCGTCACCTTTCCATAACTCTATATGTATTTCCTTCAGGTTTGGAGGTTTGGAATCTATTATCTAAAGATGAGTCTGTTTTGCAGTCTGAACATATTTATTAAAACATTAAGCTGGGTGTGTGGTCCATGCCTGTAATGCCAGTCCTCCAGAGGCCTGGCCATAAGTTACAGAGCAGTCTAGGCTACACAGCAAGACTCTGTCTCAAACAAACAAATGTGGCAATGTATTCTGTCCAAAAAAGATAATGAGACAAATGTTTACTTATGGAGTTGCTTTGTCAGTCAGGCCAGACCCTGCGAGGAGATTCCTAGCATGGCCTCATTTGTGAGGAAATAGTGCAATAGTTTAGATGCACATACCACTCTCCTGATCTGTGTGTCAGCCTTCCACTTTGGCAGTTTCTTTCTGAGAGAAATGTGTATGTTTAGAGGCTGGAGAGGTTTTGGTGTTAAGAGCCCTTACTGATCAGTTCAATTCCCAGCACCCTCACTGGGCCTATAACTCAGGTTCAAGGAAACCTGGTACCCTTTTCTTACTTCTGTGGGCATATAAACATAAGTACATACACACACACACACACACACACACACACACACACACACACACACACACAGTAAATAAGAATAGAATAAAATCTTAAATCAGATTTCAGCCTCTTAGAGCCAGCTTTTGCTTTCCTCATGTATCAGCTGTTGGAGAAGTACTCAGTCCATCAAGATTGGTCCCACCCTTTTGTGGGAGGGTTTCCTGGTAGCCATCTACCAACATCATATTTGAAAAGAGATGAGCTTCCATAGCTTCTATATTTGGCTGAAATAGTTTTGATACTTAAAACCACAAACTTTGTTATTCTCCGGAAGAAATCTGTTGTCAAAGATAATCTCCAAGGGGACTGACTAGTCTGGCCACTCATTGTCAAAGAGCTAATTAAAACCGCTAAACTTAAAATGGAAAGCAGGAAGAGGAGTTTACTCAATGTGACTGTTGGAAAGAGTGACAAAGAGATTCAGCCAAGCTCCACAGAATCTCTCTTCAGAATCCTGAAATGAGATTCAAGATACTTCTTTCTCTTCTTGTCTCTTGCCTCTTGCTCCTCCCTTATCCCTTTCACTTCTCTTCTTCTTATCTCTCTTACTCTGCTAAAGTAAGAGTCCTTACTTTAGCAATTCCTTTACTCTCCCCCTCCCACAACCAACCTCTTGAACTGACTCTATTGGCAGTGAGGGACCTCGGCAGGGCCTGCCAAAAGGTAGCCACTTAGCCTTTCTTCTTCATTTTATCATTACACTCTGTGAGTTTGAGACCAGCCTGGTTTGTAGGACCAGTTCCAGGACAGCTGAGGCTATCCAGAAAAATCTTGTCTCAAAAAACAAATAAAACAAAAAAGTCTTTATACTGTGGACACAAAAGCAACTCTCAGCTCAGGGTAAGAGGTAGTGTTAGTTCCAAAGATTTGAGAAGAAAGACCCAAGTCATAATGGCCAAGTTCATTAAAGTAAGTGATTAATTACAGCAAGCTTTTGAATTCATGAACATGGACTGCCTCCACCTAAGGAGAGGTCTGAGAGGGCAGCGTTGGATGAGAGGAAGACTCTCTTATGGCTCTTATGGCTCAGGGGTAGAGGGTTCCCAAATGCGGGATTTGGTGGGCAAAATAGATGGGGTTACAGGAGCAGAACATAAACCTAACAAGTTAGTCCCCCCCAAAAAAAGGCAAGGTTGCAAGGTGGGCATACCAAGGTAGTCATTGGCAGTCAGTCATATAAGCTTTTGAAATCAGCATGGTTGTCATTCCTGAAACATGCAGTTACAGAACTGTTTGTAGTTGAGGTTACAGGTGGGGCATAGTCCAATCCTTGAGAAACAGGTTTAATCATAAACAAGAACGAACCTAGTTTGTCTTTACTATAAAATGGTTTTTTAGACCTAAGCTGGAGACAGACTAGTTCCTCAGTGGTTTACTCTGGGGTCAGATATGAGAGAGCATATCAGGAACACAGATTTAGGCTACACCAAGTTCCATGTTGTAACATGGAAGCATGTTTCCTGAGGTTTTTTGTAGTAATAGAACAAAGAAGGCTAAAAGAGAAGTCACTTTCCTCCCTTCCTCCCTACCTCTGTCTCTCTCCCTCCCCCCCTTCCTCATTCCCTTCCTCCCACTGTCTCCCCTGCCCCCCCCCCTTTCGGTGGTGGAGTTTTAAGACAAGATTTCTCTGTGTAGCAGTCCTGGCTGTCCTGGAACTCACTCTGTAGACCAGGCTGGCTTCAGACTCAGAGATCTGCCAACCTCTGTCTCTGGAGTGCTGGGATTAAAGGCGTGTGCCACCACACATGACAACAATGCTTATTTTTAAAAAATGGGTAAGAGTCTGGCATGGTTACCCACACCTGTAATTCCTCCATTACCACTTGAGAGGTGAAGGAAAGAGGATAAGGAATTCTAGGTCATCTTTAGCTACATAGGGAGCTTGAGGCCAGTATTGCAACAGACCTAGCATTGAAACAATGGAAAGAAGAGGCAAAGAAAGGAGTTAGAGGCAAGAGACAGAGAGAGAGAGCTGTGCTCTGCTGAGTACTTTTAAAGGGTGCTCATGTCGCACAGCTGGCGGTGGAAGGCACCTGACGACTGGTGATGATGTCACTACTTTGGCAGCAGAGCAGGCTGCTGCGGCGGAAACTGACATAGAGATCAACACAAAAATTGTTAAAAAATATTTTTTGTAAAAAAAAATTACATTTCCCTACACACTTTGCTTTAGTTGATGGTCATATTGGTTATTTTTCTGTAGCTGATATAAACACCATGACCACAAACAACTTATGAAACAGAGTTTATTTTGGCTTATAATTTCAGAGGGAAATATATATTGTTGGGGGAAGTATGGAGGGAGCTGAGGTCACATCAGCTCAAATATATTTCTAGCCTCACCTAGAAGGAACTGAAGTAGGCGAGGCTATGAATTCTCACTTCCCGCTCTCACTGATGTTCGGGGACGGTCTGCCTCCTGTGGATTCTGTAGTCTCCTCCAACAGTGCCGCCACCTGGAAACTATGAATTCAAATACTGGAGCCTATGGGGGACATTTCTCATTTAAACCACCACAGTTCTCCTCCTCCTGCTGATCTCATTTTCTTCCTACCCTCTCCCTTAAGACCTCTTTTCTCCCTTCATGGTCCCTTCTTTAGTATTATGACTTATGCCACCCCAAATACATATACATACATAAAAATTCAAATCTACAGTTTAAAAAATTAAAACATCAAGTATTTATCTGTGCTGGGTTACTTTGCCTAATACAATTTTCAGCTATATCCATTTTCCTGTAAATACATAATGATCGTGATGTATATTAATATAAAGTTTTTATCATATCCAAATTTGTCTGTTACCATAATTGGTATTAAACTTAGTTCGCTACCAAGAAATATTACTATGCTATTTTTTTGGGTCATGCTTCCCCCTATACTTAACCTTGGCACTTACCAATCTGTTTTCTAACTGTGATTTCTTTTTCACTTTGGAGTCTGCTAAGTGGAATCATTAGCATGTTCTTTAAATGAGGCTTTCTAATTGTTGACTCATGCAGTGACTTGGATATCTAAGTTGTTAGCTGTATCATAGTCCTTTCTTGTTTGAAGATTTGTTTTTGTTTTGTTTTTTTTGCTATTATGTGTGCTAGTACACATAAAATTAAAAAAATTAAATCTGTTTTTTACTATTGCAAATAAGTCTTATTTTTAGTGGTGAGGGGGACAGAAAACTCCTGAGGAGTTCCCATAATCTTTTAGGAACTTCAACTCAGGCCAAACTGACATTTGTAACTTTTTTTTTGTTCTTGTTGTTGTTTGAAACAGGGTTTCTCTGTAGCTTTGGAGCCTGTCCTGGAACTAGCTCTGTAGACCAGACTGGCCTCAAACTCACAAATATCCGCCTGCCTCTGCCTCCCGAGTGCTGGGAATAAAGGCGTGCGCCACCAACGCCCAGCTGACATTTGTAACTTCATTGTGGAAAAGAACTGGCTAGTTGGAACTTAATATATTTTAATATAAACTTAAAAGTGAGGGTTGAGAGAAAGAGAGGCACTCAAAAGAAAACAAGACATACCCAAATGTGTGCTTCCTAAAGAGCAGTAGGGACAAGTAAGATACCCAATTGTAAGTGTGGCTTCTAAACGGAGAGGCAAAATCATTTGGAGAAGTATACTTAGCTGTCTTCATGACTTTCAAGTTATATCTCAAAAGGCCGTTAAGAAGTCTTTCCTCTCAGTCCTCTTGATAAGTGGGCTGCGTGAGGGCTCCATAGATGTCTTGGATGGAATTACAGTCTGATAAGGTGAAAACCCAGGAGCTACCAGAGCTGCCCAATGAGTGTGGTAATTTTCTTCCCCTGTAAATACAGTTTCTGATGAGATTCCTAAGAAATTTTAGGCTTACAGGAGGGATGGGAGAAGAGCCTTGGATGGTTAGTGATTCAATTAGTGATTGTGGTGTGGAATTCTTGCTTTTCTGCTGTCTGGAGACTTTAACTGGATTCCAGGGTGAGAGGCTCCCTTTCCTCTGCATGCCCCTAAGTTTCCCCTGCCTTTCTATCCTGCTTCATTATAAACATGCACATTTATGTGTAGGTTTCTGTGTAGTTAATCTTTCATTTCTCTATGGTGAAGATCCAATTGTGCAATTTTTACTTATATTTGTGCCTGTTTGTTTTGTTAGCTGCTGAAAGCGAGGGGTTAAAACCAACTAAGATTGTGTTTAGTGACAGAGCCCATACGTATATATACAAGGTCTTGGGCTCCTTGGTACTAGAGGGGTTGGAGAAATTGTGCTTTCCCCCTCCCCGCCAAGTGTTTTGAGCTATTTTATTTGGTGCATATATACTTTGTATCGTTATATTTTTTTGATGAAATGACCTATTAAATTTTATGAAATATCTGATATGTCCTATCTGTAGATCTCCATATTTTAAAGTGTACTTTCTCTGATAATAATATAGCAACTGCAAGTTACATTTTTTATGACTAGTGATTTTATGGCTTATCTCTCCCCAAATCATTTTACCTTTTCTATGTTCTTATATATAAAACTTTTATATAAGTGTAGTATATATTATATGTAGGTATGTATAGTATATATCTACACTTATTTAAAGTATATTTCTAAATGGAATATATAGACTGACTCTCTCTACATCTGAATAGTTATGATGTAACCATTTTTGCTTTTTTTTTTAGAGAGAGAGAGAGAGAGAGGTGGGGTCTTGCTGTGTAGCACTGGCCACATAGAGAACTCTCTCTGTAGACCTGGCTGACTTGAACTCTAGGAGATATCCTGTTTGAGTGCTGGTATATCATGTCCTGCCTATCAGAGTTGCTTTTCTTTTCTTTTTTTCCCCACCACCCCTTTAATTTGTCCCATCTTGAGTGCACACCATAGAGGATTGCTTTTCTTAAATAGGTGCTTTTATTTAAAAATTAGGTGTGTGATCCCTGGATAGTTGTACACACCTTTAATTGCAGTGTGGGTCAGCAATAGTTTTTGGGTTAGACAAGATATATATCTGATAGAAAAAGATAAGAATGAATGCTTTTTTATGTAGCACTTGTATTACGTAGGGTATCACATGGATTAGTGTTGCTGTAGCCCTGACAGAACTATGACCACAAGCGGCTTGAGAGGGCAAGGGTCTGTTTCCTCTCACATGTCACAATCACAGTTCCTTATTGAAGGGACCTGGGGCAGGAACTACTGAGAGACCATGGAGGAATGCTGCTGACTGGCTTGCTTCTCATGGCTTACTCAACTTGTCTTCTTAGAGCACTGGGAACCACCAGCTCAGGAGTAACACTGCCCACGGTGAACTGGGTCCTCCACTTTAATCCTTACTCAAGAGAATGTGCTCAGAAAATGTGCCGCAGGCTTGCCCACAGGCCAGTTTGATGGGAACATTTTCTCAATTGAAAGTCCTTCTTCCCAAATGACTCTAGCTTTTATTAACTTAACAGAAAAATCATTGGTGATTGAATGTTATGACAATAATAAATGATCATTTTCCTTGTTATATTTCAGGTTTATTTAATTTATTTTAATCTTTTTTTTGTATATGATATTTTACCTGCCTAGCTATATGTACACCTTATGCATACATATATAGAGGCCAGTAGAGGATGTTGGGTCCTCAGGAAGTGTTGTTACAGATGGTTGTGAGTCACCATGTGGATACTGGGAACTGAACCCAGATTCTTTGCATGAGCAAGACTTCACCACTGAGTCATCTCACTAACCTACCCAATGTTTTTCTAAATAGCTTTATATTATCTCTAAAATATTGTCCTACATCTAATTGGCAAATCAGAGGTTTAATTAAACTAGATGTTAGGCTTTTATTTATTTATTTTCATATTTATATTTTCTAACTTCTTTTTTCTTTTTCTTTTTTTAGTGAAAATGTGCTGTTTGGCATGGGAAATCCTCTTCTTGACATCTCTGCCGTAGTAGACAAAGATTTCCTTGATAAGTAAGTAGTAGATACTTCATGTATACAACATCAAATACCCGTGCACAGAGAACTGATTAAACTGTGGAATTGGGATGGTCGGATGGCACAATGAGTAAAGACATGCCCTGCACAGGCTGACAACCCAAGTTTGATCCCAGTGACCTAGGGTGGAAGGAGAAAACTCCTTCCGGCAAGCTGTTCTCTGACCTCCACACACTTGCACATGCTTGGACACATACACATACAATGAATAGATGAACACAAAAAGGCTACCAATAACAGCAATAAGGAAGAGTAGGATTTACCCTAGAGCACCTCAGTTGGAGGACAGCTCAGGAAATTGAAATTTATTAGTTCACTGTTATTTGAATAATTCACAGATCAGCACAGCTTTATTTTTTCATTACTAAGTAGTTTAGAAATATGAATAGTAAATAAATAGAATATTTATATACCTACCATTAAAATTTTTTGAAATATCCTCATTGTTTATTTTCTTCTTATAAATATAGTTTTTCTCTGAGCTATAGAGAACAAAATAAAGATCTTCCATTGAAAATAAAAACAGAATTAAGTTAATTAGGTTGGATGTATCTAATTTGGCAATATCAGAATTGGAAACTGATAGACTTATTTGTGATAAGAAACAGGCTACCGGTAAGATCTCCTGTGGCATACCAAAGAGACAGTGTGGGTGTGGGGGGATGTGGAATATGTACACGCCTCCGGATGAGCAGTGGTCTAATAAGGAGAGTAACAGAAGAGGGTGTATTAATAGGAAGGGAAGGGGAAGGATTATATAAGGTTTTAGTAGACACAAGTCACAAAAGAGGAAGGAGAGAATTAATGGAATGGTGACTGAAGAAAAGTGACATCATTGGAAGTGAAAATACCTTGTCTTAGTTAGACTAGTTGAAGAAGTGCATATTTTCTCAGTGATCCCGATCTTTTTGACAGAAAGCTGGTAGGTAGAGAAAGCATGCATGAAATATGGTGTTTAATATTTATTTAAAGTTGATTTAAAATTCACTACAAAATCAATACAAATTATTTATAAATGAATAAAATACATTATAAATGGGTATATAGTAGATTTGAGTGTGAAAAAGTCTTGACTATCAAGTGAGATTGTACACATATAATTGTTTGGTTTTAAGACTGCCAATCTAAGGTTTATCACACATAATAGATAAAGCCTCTACCTTTAAGTTTTATCTCCAGATCCTTCCCTGTCTTGTCTTTTTTTTTTCTGTCTGTCTTTATTTCTTTCTGATAAAATTTTGGTAATATAGTTCTGGCTTCCCTGAAATTTGTTGTATTGACTAGGTTGGCCTTGCTCTTGTGGTAATTAACTTCTGTAGTGTTTGGATTTTTATTGTAACTATGCCCTTCTCCCTGGCTCAGTTATTTTCTTCCTTCCTTTCTTCCTTCCTTCCTTCCTTCCTTCCTTCCTTCCTTCCTTCCTTCCTTCCTTCCTTCCTTCCTTTTTTTAAAATTATGTACACAATGTTCTGTCTGCATGTATGCCTGCAGGCCAGAAGAGGGCACCAGATCACATTACAAGTTTGTGAGTCACCATGTCGTTGCTGGGAATTAAACTCAGGACCTCTGGAAGAACACCAGTGCTCTTAACCTCTGAGCCATCTCTCCAGCCTGGCTCGGTCATTTTCTATTCTAAAGCAGGATTTTAGCTCTGTCCCAGGTTGAAATAGAAATTGCTCCATAGCCCATGCTAACCTCAGACTCCTGCTGTCTTCCTATGTCAGCCTCCTGAGTGCTGGGGTTACAGACACACACCACCATGTTTGGTTTGTTCAGTGCTAGGAGTCAAACCCAGGTCTACGGGCATGTTATCAACTAAGCCACACCTCCAGATGGCAGCTTAGATTTTATTACCAAATTGTATTCTTCTTTTCATGGGTGTATACTTCCTGTGAAATTTATTCTAGTAGTACTGATTGTAGTTATAAAAAGCAAACCTTGAAATCCCAAAAGATCAAAGTTCTTTTTTGAGACTTGGCCTCTCTAATGTAGCCTTGTCTGGCCTGGAACTCATTATGTAGACCAGGCTGGCCTCAAACTCATAGAGATCTATCTGCCTGCCTTTGCCTCCTGAGTGCTGGGATTAAAAGTGAGTGACACCATGTCTAGTGATCAAAGTTCTTAGGTTAAATCCTTGAAGTTCAAAGGTTTCCCAGTGCACAGCTCTAAAAGATTAAAATCTCAGAGTTTTAAATCTGGAGAGCAGAAATCTCAAAACCTGATTTCCACTGGGGGCTGGTGTGGTGGTATCACAAGCTGTGTGAGCAGTAGAAGTGTATTTTCAGTTGTTTGTAGAACAGTTGAATCATGTTATGTGGAACAAACAGATATTTGATGTGTATATACATGTGTTTCCAGAGGAGATACGTGTGAATCTGAATGGACCGGATAGGGAAGATCTGGCTGTCACTGTGGCCCATGACTACCAGATCAGCCTGAGCTTGTAGATAGCAAATTCAAAAATACCACTGGTCTCTTAGATCTGGGAGGTAGTTTTCTTCTGGCTTAGATATTTGAACTCCAGGTTCCCAGGTCTTTGGATTCCAGATTTTACTGTAACACCCTTTACCTCTTCCCTGGGTCTTTTGTCTTTGACCTTGTACTGAGAGTTACATCCAGATGACCTCTTGTAGAACTTCTTTACCTTTATAGCCACAGCAGCTAAGTCCTGCAGTAAATCCCCTCTCCTGTATCGATATATGTATATATATATATGTATATGTATATGTCCTGTTGCTCCAACTTTTCTGGAAATTCATTACTTGTATACATTAGGTATTAGAAGAGCCAGATATCTATTGTTCACTTGTAAAAATGTTGTGATAGTATAATGGCATACACCTATAATTGTAGCTTCCCGTGAGGCTGAGTGAGTCCCTAAAGCATAGTGACAAAGATGCTATTAAGGCAGGAGGATTATGAGTTCAAGGCTAGCCTGTGCTACAGGCCAAGCTCAAAACCAGAAGGCTTTGGTAAGTTATGAAGCTACTTAATGTGGTAGGGAAAGAAAAGCTAATTATTATTAGCACTTCAAAAATAGAATCTCAACTGTAATGACAAGGCAGTAGCCATCATTTCAAATGGATGAGGTACTTAGAAAATTTATAGATCATAGCCACTCTTCAAATGCAAGTGCTGGGATTTAAAGATCTCAGAAGTAGAAATGTGTGAAAATACAAGGAGCCAGGTATTGGCAGTGATATGCTTACAATTTCAGTACTTTGGTCAGGGATGCTAGGAGTCATGATTTTAAACCAGTGCGGTCTTCACTGGGAGAACTTGGAACAAGCTAGCCAAACAACCAGCGAAACTCCCCTCTCTTCCTCCTGTCCCTCCTCCCCCCCAAGATAATGTTTCTCTATGTAGTCCTGGCTGTCCTGGAACTCACTTTGTAGACCAGGCTGACCTTGAACTCACAGATCTGCCTGTCTGTGCCTCCTGAGTGCTGGGTGTGTGCCACCACTACCTGGCAATAAATCTCTTCCTATAAATTACTTATTTATATCCTGAATTTGCCCCTTTCCTTTTGGTACAGTGCTTGGCTTCACAAAATAAAAATTCTACAATATCAACACTCTGATGAACCAATGAAAGACACTTGCCAATTCAGAGATGCCTCCATCATTACAAAAGACCACAGGATAAAACTATTAGAGATTGGACTGTTGAAGATAATATCCTTGTTTTGCACTATGGGCATTGAACCTAGAGGCTCACATGTGGCAGGCAAGTACTCTACCACTGAGGAACAGCCCATAGCTCCGAGTTTTCTTTAAAAAAACAAACAAACCAAACAACAACAACAAAAACAACCTCTCAGGAGGCAGAGGCTGGTGGATCTCTGAGTTTGAGGCTAGCCTGGTTTACAGAGTTCCATGACAGACGGGTACACAGAGAAATCCTGTGTCAAAAATAAAGTAAAAGGATATTTATTTATTTATTGGTTTATTTATTTATTGTGTGTCATACCATGGAATATTCATGGAGGGCCGACCACAACTTGTGGAGTAGGTTCTCTTTCTACCGTGTGCGTCTTTGGAACTGATGGAGTCGTCTAGTTTCTGGGCAGGTGCCCTGACCCCTTGAGCCATGTGCCATCTTCTCCTCGTAGACTCTTATATTCCTACTGCTTCTGTCAGAAAAACCAAATGTTTCATTTGTCTAATAGATGTCAACTTCCAAACTTTCTCTGCTGTTTTAATTTAAAATGTGTGACGTTCTTACTGCAGGTGGATCTGGAAGTTGTAGAAAGTATTTGTATTTTTATGTAATCATGGCTTTCTGGAAAAGTCAGAGCACTTTGTAAATTTTCATTTGAAGATTTAGTACACTTGTTAAATTTTGAAAATGTACTTCAGCATGAGAAAAGAATCTTTTCAATAAAAGGAAAACTATGGAAAAAGAAAGAAAGAAAGAAAGTGAAATCCAGTTGATCATTTCTCTCCCTGCATGGCAGCTCATCTGTCTGCTTTTCCCCGCCCTCTAATTATCTGCTTTTTCTTCCTCGGCATTTTCTTCTGGTTTAGCTTTATGAGTAGCAGGTGGTGTTTTATTCCCAAGCTCTCCACCCACTCCCTCAGGAAGTGCCTCTCTGCGGTGTGCACAATGCATGGATCTTAGACATATTTTGCTGATAGTCTGAAGGTAACTCACTTTGCAGGGATGTAGGATATAGGTTTGGTCCGTTATCCAGAGATAGAGATGAAGCCGTGCAGGGCCAGGCAGGCACTGACTTCAGCATGATTACAGAGAACTGTTGCCCAGTATTTTAAATGTTAACATTATTTTATAATTTAGTGTGTTATATAAATTATATTCATTTTCATATCATCTCTAGCATTGGAACTGAATTCCATAAAGGAATTTAGAAAGTTATTAATTTGTTATATGCAGTTTTTGCAAGTGTAGCTCCAGAAGTGTGATATCACAGCATTGATTTTGCATATAAGCCTGTGCATGTGTGTGAAACTACTGAGAGTTCCTCAGTAAAGGAGGAGATGTCTTACTGAATATCTGTAGTTGTAAAAAAGAACATTTCTCAAGATCTCATTTCTTTTGGTTGTCATATATGAAATTGTAATTCATCAAGATGTTGCTGTGGTGAGACTAGGTTTCATTAAATTATCCAAGCTGGCCTCTTGCCTTAGCTTTCTGAGTACTGAGGTTATCAGCATGTGCTACCATGTCTGGTTCATGGATGTTAGGAAATATTTAGTGTGGGGAGTGGGGGAGAAGGAAAGAGAGAGGGACAGAGGGAGAAGTGAAATGGGCATGCTCAGCTTTCAGGAGTTGATTCTCTCCATTTGCCATGCGGACCCTGGCGTTGAACTTGGGTCCTTAGGCTTGGTGGCAAGTATCTCTATCTGCTGTGTCTTGTGTCTTGTCTGTGTCTTGTGTCTACCCTCTTCCCACCTGGAGATTTTGATTTATCTTATCAGCGTCTTAGACTCATATCACTAGATTTACAATGAGCTGAGACTATACAGTTATTAGCCTTAGTGATCAGAACTTAGTATGTGTTGCTTTTGACCGATTTATTTATGAATGTGGTTTATCAGCTCACTGCTACAACTTTGCTGTCAATGTTTTATATGTGGAGTGATTTTGCTGCAAAGATGCCTGAGTCATTATTGCCTGTTTTATGTATAAATTGACCTGTGAAGTGTTCTAGCATGTTTTTGTTTTTCAAATCTTCCTTTGAAAATGTAAGTAAATGTCTTTTAAAAACAAGTCCCACTAAAAAGTAATTTTAGAATGAGACTCAGTAAGGAGAAATACTGAACTTATTAACAGAAGATGGGAATGAGATCTCAGTAGGTCTATGAGTTCATGACAAAAGCTTGTTGTTTCTATCAGATGCATCGGAGATGTATAGTGAATAAGGCCTAACAGGGTTTATTATATTTAATAATGGAATGCCAATGGTGACCTCAGTGATGGGAAGAGAAGCCAGCACAGATGATGATAGAAGCGAAATGGGAGGTGTAGTATAGCGTGGGGCAGTTGTGAATGTGCCCAAGAGCCCAGCAGTGACATGGTCTGAAATTTCTTCCCATAAAGTGAATAACTGAGTAGCTGTTTAAAAAAAAAAAAAACAACAAAAAGTTAAGGTCATGAAGAATGTAGTTCTGTTTTATATATTCAGACTTAAAATCTAGTTGAACACTTTTTCAGATTCTCTAGTTTTTATTTCTTATGTGCTTTGCTGATGAAAAGTTAAAACACCGTTTTATAAATAATATAACTTGTTGTTGTTCTCCTCTCTCTCTCTCTCTCTCTCTCTCTCTCTCTCTCTCTCTCTCTCTTTGTGTGTGTGTCTCTGTCTCTGTCTCTCTGTCTCTCTCTCGATAAGGTTTCTCTGTACCTTTTGACCCTGTTCTGGAACTCACTCTGGTGACCAGACTGGCCTCAAACTCACAAAGATCTGCCTTCCTCTGTCTCCCTAGTGCTGGGATTAAAGGCGTGTGCCATCACCGCCTGGTTTATTGTCATCTTCTAAGCTATGTAATTTACTCTAAATATGTATCTTTATAAGCCTCTTGAATGTCAAACAGCAACTTGCAGATTCTTGTGATGGTTAACACTTTTGCCCTCCCTCCTTTCTCACACACGTAAGCTGTCTATCTACATATATGGGTGTGTTTGTGTGTGTGTGTGTGTGCATATACATATATATGTGTGTGTGTGCACATAACATATCTATATGTGTATATACATATATGTGTATGTATATATACATATATACACACTACACACACATATATGGAGAGAGAGAATGTGTACATGTGCTCACACTCAGATAAACTGGCTACTGTTTAAGATCATGCCATGCCCATATACCCATACTGTCTATGTGACTGTCTGCAGATACATGGGTTTTGTATCTGCAAAACCCAAAAAAAAAACCCAAAACAACATGGGTTTTGTTGGAAATACATGTTTCTAACAAAGTATCATTTTTGTTGTTGGTGTTGTTTTTAAAGAAATTCATTAGTTCTATTGTTTTTTGGATTTTTTTTGTTTTACTTTTAAAGAAATTTTACTTGCTCAATTCTTTGTTGTGGTCTTCCTGTCTGTAGAAGTGTTTAAATTGTTCTGTTGGACACACAGTTCTGTTTTGCTTTTGTCAGCATGAGAATGGCCATGGGACCTCACTTGGGCTCTTTGGACTTCATCCACAGTCTTTTGGTTTTTTGAGACAGGGTTTCTCTCTAGCTTTGCAAGCTGTCCTGGAACTAGCTCTAGTAGACCAGGCTTGCTTCAAATTCACAGAGATCCTCCTCTCTCTGCCTCCCAAGTGCTGGGATTAAAGGCGTGTGCCACTACTGCCTGGCCGCCCACAGTCTTTTTAAGGACCTTTTAGGCTTTAATTTCTATGCTACACTAGTTGTCAGAGTAAATAAAAAGTTTGTTTCAGTCTTTAAAAAGATTGGTAAAAGTTATATATGCTTTCTACTGTTTCCCCTTGAACTAGCTGAAGTACTCTTTTTGCAGAGGTGAAAGCCTTCCAAGCAGTGGGGAGGGGTGTATATTTATTGTATATGATGGGTTTGATTTGGGTAGCAGCCAGATGACATGGATAGTTTTAGATAAATTAAGTAACTTTGCTCAGTTTAAAAATTCTCTACTATAAGAACCAAGCCTAATTCAGGCCGCTGCCTTTTAATCTCATGTAGAAGATTTTTCACCTTCTGCTTTTGATGCGCATCCCATTTTCTTTTGCTAAGTTAAAGTAGAAAAATGTTGAGGAATACTAATGTACCATTTTGTCATATCTGTTTTTGGGGATTATATTTGTGTTTCAATCTCAGAAATGGTTTCAGATTCCATTTTTTTTTTTTTAATTTTTGAGACAGGATCTCCCTATGTAGATCAGGGTGACCTCAAGCCTCACAGAGATCTGCCTGCCTCTGACTCCCTAGTGCTGGAGTTTAAGGTATGTGCATACCTGGCAGAATATTTTTTAAAATCATGTTGTTTGGCAACATACAGGGAACAGGCTGAGCTTTGAGTCATTCTCAAAAGAGCGTGGTGGGAAGTTGGATTTTTCCTTTTAGTTTTATTAATTTGAAGCACTGAGGGCTAGGCGGTGGGGCTGGCTCAGATGGAGAAGGTGCTTGTGCTGTAGGCCTGGCAACCTTCCGGAAAGAGAGCAGAATCTCAAAAGCTGTCCTCTGATTCCAGCCTTTGTGTGTCCATAGCATGTTTATGCCTGTATTCACATGCACACATACACACATAAGTTAATAGTAAAGAAAACTGAGGGAAGTCAGGTGTGGAGGCAAAGGCAAGAGCTAAGTAATGAGTGACAGGCCATCTTGAGCACATAAGTTCCAGGTCAGTCTGAGTTATACAGCAAGACTGCTAAAACCCCCACCCTCCAAAAACTGAGGGTTTTGAGGTGTGATGCAGGGGCAGATCACATGTTTAGCATGTGTTTTAGCACCAGTCGCAGGAGCTAAAATCCCAGCAAGCAGCAATGAAATGAAATATTCAGAGATGAAATACAGTTTATAGTCTTGATGGCTTCTCTATGTTTGTTTATAATTTATACTTTGCTTACCTTCAAAATGAATTCAAAAGAGTGATTTTAGGTTGTAAAATAAATTGTAGTTATAGGAATATGCTGTTTTTGTGTCCTTTAAAGGTATTTTGTGAATTTTTTTCCATTCTTGTAAATGGCCATAAGGAGTTTGATTTTGAGCTTTGAAATGTGTCCAATTTGCATAGACAAGCAAGTCACTACTCTCTAAAATTTCCTCTGTGATTCATAAGCAAAAGAGTACTCCAGTCTTAAAAGTTAGAGTATTATTCTTTTAGGCAGCAAGAATAATAATTTGAAGGTAAGGTTATTTTGATCTTGTGTATCATGGTTATTTCCCTAACTACACCTGAGTGAAGTTGATGTTTCAGTGACGACTATAACTCACAGGTACTGATGAGCATCGCTAGACCCCTGTATGTAGGCATAGGAGTATAAAGGATTTGGTCTGACCCAACAGAGATCTGATTTCTTCCCTCTGGGTAGTCTTTTACATCATTCTACTTGACATATTTGTGTTTGTTTTGTTTAGTGAAGGGGCAGCTCACTCCTGTTAGTGTTAAAGAATTGGTTGGCCTAGCCCAAGATCAGTCGTATCATTTAGTGTGGAGGCTTAGGGCCTTCTTAAAGTCCAGGTGATGTAAAGGTAATGCCTCGATTAAAGCCTCGAGACTGAAACTCCTGAACATCCCACCATGCCTCATTGTTCCATATGAATAGTGAGAAAGTCAAGTAGTCCAGCTCCATGGGGAGGGGACGGTGAAAGTCTCGGACTTGTCATATACTTTCTCTTGTGGCTTATTTTGACCAATATCCTTTCATTTTATTTCAGAATTTGAACACAATAGCTTTCAGTGAATTTCATGAGTGCTTCTAGTAAATTGTCTTACCTAAACATGGCTTTAGGAACCTTCCAAGTTTGGAGTTGGTGTCAGAATTGAGAACATTCTTGAGGCTTGTGTTTTATATAAACTACAGACAGTATACGTTTTCAGTCTCCTAGGAAGCAGTGCGGAAGTGTCAGGTAATAGAAAAAAATGACATTGAGCAAAATCAGGCAAGGTGGGGAAGGAGAAAGTTTTAAGATCTGCTAGAAACATTACCTAGTTAGAAACAGGTGGAAACCAGGTCGGAGAAAGGAACACAGGAGAGGGGGATTGGATAATGTCTGCCAAGAGCTCGTCAGCGGTGTTTCCCACCCACTGGTGAGGACCTTGGGACTCAGGAGGCTAACTTCTCTTGGAGCAGTTTGCTCAGAGCCAGGCTGTTCTCTACCCGCTGCTGTGGCTACTTCCTTCCAGTCCCTTCTGGTTCCTTTCGTGTTCAGTGAGAGATGAGAAGGGGAAGGAACAGATAAAAACTGCCTTTTCTCCATTCTTCTATAGAGGAAGCCATATTTCCTTTCATACCACTGCCATCTATCATACTGCTTAACTTTTTTGTTTGCTTGCTGAATTGTGAGGTCCTAAAAGTCAAGAAGTGAGTTTGTTAATTCTCTCTCTGTGGTTTTTTTTTTTTGTTTTGTTTTGTTTTGTTTTTGTGTGTGTGTGTGTGTGTTTTCCCCAAGACAGTTTTGTAGACCAGGCTGGCCTCGAACTCACGGAGATCTGTCTCTGCCTCCCAAGTGCTGGGATTAAAGGCATGTGCCACCACTGCCAGCTGTTAATTCTCTCTTGTTTAGCTGGGCAAAGAAGGAAAGTGGCATTGATTAAATGCCTCTTGTATGATGTGTCACATGACTCTAATATCACATGCAGCCACTTCAGATTTTTTATATTTATATTCCATAAACCTGATTTAATAAACAGATGCTTTCATACATGTTAATTTTTATGATTTTATAACCGAATAAAACTGATGAATCACTTTTTTTAGTGAACCCTAATTACCAGTGATTTTTGTACACCAACAATCATTTACAAAAAAACACAAGCTCTTTTTTCTTCTAAAAACTTTGTATTCCTTTTGCTCTTAAATTGTGTTGTACTTTTCCTCATCAGATTTATCCTTATGTAATTCATTTTATATATTAACATATTTCATGAATATTGATCACCCTGTTTCTGTAACAAAACTATGTAAGTAAATTTAATTCTAAAGCATGTAGTTATTATATTCTAATCCTCACATAGTAAAATCATACAAATGTATTAAAGTGTGAATAATTAAATAAAAGAAAATAAAATGATCAGAAATATGTAGCACAAATAATAAGAATCCAGAGACAGATATTGGGGTTCAAGCCAAAAGATCAGGGAAGCAAAGCAGCCAACCCCTAGAGAACTCTTATCTCTATGATATCTTCAGACTGAAAAGAGAGCGAGTTCCTGTTTCATCCTGCCTTATATTCCTCTCTAGTTCTGGGATTAGAGGCATTCACCACCACCACCACCACCTGGCCTGTATGGTGTGGCTAGCTTTGCACTCTGATCTTCAGGCAAGCTCTATTTGTTAGATCATAAGCAAAATATCACTATAGATATGCATCTTTTAAGTGAGATGGTGAAACTATTTCTAAAACTTTTTTCAGTTGGTTTAGTCTTTTGTGAATAAATAATATTCATTGCTGCAATGAAGTGGTATTAAGGATTGCTGTGTGTCTGTATGGTACTGGGGCTTCAGCCCAAGCTTTTGCCACTGTAGGCAAGTGTTCAAACCTAACCTTCTCCTTCAAAACTTTTCTGAGATAGAGTCTCGATCAGTTTGCATGCTTAGGCCTGCTTCTGCCTTCTAAGTGATGAAAATACAGGAGTACATTTGTACTTGGCTGAGCAGTCTGCTCCCACTGTTTATTGGATGGTAAAATAGTTTTCATCAGTGCAGTTATTTGAATGCTATCATAAAAATGGCACATCAGCTGATTATTTGATTAAGCTCTTCATTATTGTTGAAAGCAAAACTTAGAAACCCCTAGGCTAGCTGATCACAGTTATCAGAGGTATGGAATTCTGGGAGGTATACTTTGAAAATCTCTTAAGGCTCTTGCCTTAGTCCCCTAATTCCCCTAATGCTGGACATCAAACCTAGGACTTCTTACAAATTAGGTTTGATCATTTGTATTTACCTTGGTTATGAGGGATTAACTAAATCAGGTTATTGAGGTGAGATGTTCCATCCTGAATGTGGTAGCATTCCATGATCTGAAGATTTGTACTGCATAAAAAGAAGCTAGCTGAGTGTAAACATCTGCCATTCTGCTTCCTGTCTGTGGATGTAGTGTGACCAGAAGCCTCACTCTCACTCCTACTGCCATCCTTAATATGATGGACTTCCTCAACTTGTGAGCCAAGTAAGCCCTTTCTTCTAAGGGTTGTTTGAACAGGTATTTTTACCACAGCAGTGAGGAAAGTAACTAAGACCCTGGGAAAAGGGTTTCCTACGTAGCTGGATTACACACATTATTGGTCTTGTCTCAGAGGCATCACGCTTGCCTGAATAGTTCATAAAGTGTTGGGGAAGAGTTGATTTGTTAAGCTCAGTATGGCTACGTCCAATGGTTTTTCTTGATAAACAGTTATGAATAAACATTTATTTTAAAAAATGTCCATTTTAAGGGTGCCTGTTTTCCATCGTTTTTGGCAAAGCTTGTTTTCCCTGTCAGACTAATCAGATTTGCTCTTACAATAGAAAGAGTCTGACTTCATTTTTATTATTTATGTCTGTGTGTATCTGACTTATGCAAATGTGTGTGTAGACGCCTGAAGAGGTGAGCAGAAGGAGCTGGAGTAACTCTATGTGTGAGCTGTCTAACATGGTTGCTGGGATCCAGACTCAAGCCCTCAGGACAGAGCAACAAGTATTCTTAAACAGGCAGCCTTCTCTCCAGCCAGACATTATTTCTCAGTTAAAAGAGATGTGATAATTTACATGCTCTTGTAATGACTTCCCTTGCTCCCTCTTCCCCCTTTCCCTCCTATCTCCTCCTTCCCCTCATTTTCTCTCTTTCCCCTTTTCTCCTGAATTGAGAGTTTCACCATGTTCCTCAGGCTGTTTTGTTTTTTTTTAATAATTTATTTAAATTTATTTTATGTGCTTTGGTGTGAAGGTGTCAGATTCCCAGGAACTAGAGTTACAGACAGTTGTGAACTACCATGCCGGTGCTGAGAATTGAACCTGGATCCTCTAGAAGAGCAGTCAATGCTCTTAACTGCTGAGTCGTCTCTAGCCATGCCCAGGCTGTTTTAAACCCTCACCTTAAATTACTCTTCTCTTTCAGCATCCTGAGTAGCTGGGATTATAGTTTCTGGTTTACTGATACATGCTGCCTGTTTCTAACTCAGGGCTTCCCACATGCTAGGCAAGTACTCTATCATATCCCTGTGACAGTTAACACTAATTTTCAATCTAGTAGAATTTAGAATTACTTAGGAGACAAGCCCCTGGGCACCCCTGGAAGAGATGCTCTCGGTCAGGTTAATACCCACCTTGACTGTGGTGGATTCCAGCCTAGAGCGAATGCTTGCTAACTGTGGTCACAATGTGACCAACAGCGTCTAGCTCTGCCAGCAGGACTTTCCTGCACGGTCAATGATACACACCCTCTAATGTGAGCCCAACACAACTTCTCAGAGTCTCTTTCACAGCAACAGGGCGGGTGGGTTACTGAGAACCCCTATGGCCTGTCTTTTGATATTTAATTCTTGTTCCATAGGAGAGAGAGCCAGGAGCCTAGTTTGAAGTTTGTTGCCTGGGACAAATTAGTCTGTTTATGTTTTGAAACTCTCAGCTTTGTTTAGTAGAACTTTTCTGAAAAGTAATACATTTTTTATTAAACACAGCACAGACATAAACTTTTTAGATGAGAATCGTCAATTTCTTTTTCACTGTTGTAGGTATCTGAATATAAAACATTATAACCAGAGTTCCTCATTTCTAACTTATAATTGTATACTTTACAGAAATATTGTAACAGAAGGATCTATAGTTAGCTTGTAGTGCATTAAAATTTTTTTAAAATGTCTTTTATGTATGAGTGCTCTGTCAGCATGTATGCCTGCACTCCAGAAGAGGGCATCAGATACCATTATAGATGACTGTGAGCCACCATGTGGTTGCTGGGAACTGAACTCAGGACTACGGAAAGAACAGTAGTCAGTAAAGATCAGTTCTCCTAACTGCGGAGTCATCTCTCAAGCCCCTAGTTTGTAGTGCTTTCACAAACCCTCCTCTGCCCCTCCTGACAAGTTTCTCTGTACGGCCTTGACTGTCCTGGGACTTTCTCTGTAGACCAGAATGGCCTAGAACTCACAGAGATCTGCCTGCCCCTGCTTCCCAAGTGCTGGGATTAAAGGCGTGTGCCACCACTGCCTGGCCGAAATTCTTTATGACCTAAATATTATGGACTGTTCTTTGTTTAGAACCTCAGAGTTGATTTTTTTTTTAAATTTTAAATTCTCGACAGTATAATACAGGTCCATTCAGAACAAACAGGTCTAGTGAATAATAGTACTTGTTTGTGAAAGAGAAAGGAAAAAAAATATCTACATTTCTTTTCTGCTTAGACCCCTGTTCCCTTGTTATGGAGATAGAGAAAACATAAAACATAACAGGCATGAACAGTGGAGTTGATAACCTGGAAGTTGTTGGTTGTCTGTTTCTGTGAAGACTTCAGAAGAAAAGTCTTTTTATCTCCAGTAGTACAAATGAAAGATGCCTGTTATAGCACTGATAGCAAGCTATGGTTTTGTTGATAGGAAAACCAAGATAAAGGAGTGAGGCTCCTGTCTGTGGTCAGCAAATGGCTGAGTTGAAAATTCCTGCTCAGTGGTGGATTGCTTGTTGTGCAAATGTGAGGACCTGATTTTTTGATCATTGTACCTAGATAATAAGCTGACTTTAGTCTCATGACCACTTATAAAGCCAGCCCTGTGGATACTGCAGATAGGAGGATCTCTGGGATACACTTGCTGCCAGTCTAACTGAAAACCTCCAGCCCCAGGTTCAGGGATAGTCTATGCCTCAATAATAGAGGAAGATAGTTTGCACCCTCCCCGAGCCACTTAATGTATGTACAGGCATGCACACTCAGGCGCATATGTACATTTAACAGATCCCCACCCACACCTACTAACAACAGCAACAAAAACCATCAGCCAGGCCTGGTGGGGAAGGCTCATAATCCTAGGTTCTCTGGAGGCTGAGACAAGAGTGCTGCAAGTTCCAGGTTTGCTTGGGCTACACAGTAGGTTTAAGGCTAGCCTAGGCAACTCAGTGAGAACCTTTTACCTGGACTACACAGTAGGTTTAAGGCTAGCCTAGGCAACTCAGTGAGAACCTTTTACCTGGGCTACACAGTAGATTTAAGGCTAGCCTAGGCAACTTAGTGAGAACCTTTCTGATAGTGAAAGGGGAAAAGTGGGCACTTGCTTAGCATGTATGTGGATATATGTGTTTGGGGAGCAATGGGGTGGATATGAAAACTTATGCCACTCTTATTTAGTACATAGCTTGGTACATTGTTGGGGGAGGCTGCTTGTTCATTTCCCAACCGCCCTGACTTGAAATAATCACGCAGAATTATTTAAATCACTGCTTGGCCAATCAATTAAAGCATATTGCTAGCTAGCTTTTATATCTTAAATTAACCCATTTCTATTATTTTATATTTTACTATGAGACTCATGGCCTACATCTGGTGGCTCACATCTTTCTCCTCTGGCTGCTATATGACTTCTTGACTCCACTTTCTTTCTCCCAGCATTCAGTTTAGTTTTCCTGCCTTATTACAGTCAACACAGTTTCTTTATTCATTAACCAATAAAAGCAACACATATACAAAAGCACTTCTCACACCAGTACATGGTAAATTTTTGTGAGCTTTGAAAACTTTAACACTGGACTTGGTAGTTGAATTTGAAACTGAAGAGCGTACTGCTACATGTGATTCACTGCAGAGGAGTACCAAAGTTGTTTTCAGCACACGGTCAGATTGATGTCTCCAAGTCTGCCCTGGGGAGACGTCAGAGCAGTGACTAATACAGTAAGGAGCCAGCTGCTTGGACATTGTTGATGTTTTGTCAGTTATAGCAGAGACATACACAGTGTTCTAGTGCTCAGAACCCCACAGATTGTACACTCCGGTTTGATTGGATGGCCTACAGTCAAATGAATCTTGAGGCAAATATGTTTGTATGATTATCTGACTAGTGTGTTGTTTCTTTGTTGCAGATATTCTCTGAAGCCAAATGATCAGATTTTAGCTGAAGACAAGCACAAGGAATTGTAAGTTCATTAAACCTCAGTTGTACATGCTCTATGAATTAGATGTATGTAAGCCACTTGATTTAAAAATTATATACAACCTATGGCTGTAATCATAGTGGATTAGGGTAATTTGTCCTGTATAATTTGTGTTATATCAAATGAACCCCGGGATAATTGTTTGTGATACCCATTGAAATAGGTCAAACTGTATTTGATTTTCTAGATTACATGTATGTTTAGAAATACATTATTTCTTTTTCTTTCCTTGGATAAAACATGAAATTCATGGTTAATTTTGTAGTTTTATTCAGGTGTTTTATTTTAGCACTTGCTAAAGATGAAGAAACATGATTTTATTTCTTTTATAGCTTTATACAAAAGTAAACACCTGTCTATTGTTTAGAATAAACTTCAAACACGAAGTTTGAAAGATGAACACTTTTAAATTTTTAGTGTATTTCTTGTAGACTTTTTTTAACTTTTGAGAAATACCATGGAATGCTGGGATATTTTCTTTACATCTTCCTACTGGAAGGTGATATTTTAAAGATTACCACCTGACATGGACTGTCAGTATTTTAGTTACAAATAATCTGTTTGGGAAATTTGAAACCTACGTCAGTCTTTTAAATAGAATTGTCTAAAGATGGAAGCTTTAAACGTTTTATATGGTTCTATTTTGTTTTAGCTGGTCTATTTTCTCCATTGTTCAGTAAGTAAATGCTGGTAATATTGAATATTATATAAACAGCCAACATCAACACTATAAAAGGAAGAATTAAAGAACTTGAATTCTAATTATATCCTTAGGTTACACCTTATTACTTACTCTGCATATTAATTAGGTCTCTATCCAACTTATAATTATTGATTCTCCAAAGTACCTTGAAAATTTTCTTTGTATATTAGATACACTTTAATGTTAAACATTTTTATTAATTAACTAACTAGTTATTGCTATGTACCCTGACTGCTTTTGAACTCAGGGTAACCCTCTGCCTGCCAGTGCTGGAATTACAGGTTAACAGAAGAGAGACACAACACCCTTCATATCTAACTCAGATACATCTTGATTTATTTAATTTGGTCCTTATTTGTATACACAGCATATATGCAGTATGTACTGTTGCTGTGTAACATTTTAATCATCTGCTATTCAGTTTGTTTTAACATTTATTTAAAAGTTTGTCAGCTGTCCAAGATACAGTTCACCTCCATGTTCAGAGCTTGACTAGTAACTTTTCCTGCAATTTCTTATGAAAAATAATTTCTAACTTTCAGTTTTACTTGATACATAAAAATAGAACTATGGAAATATTAAGCATGTAGTATACATTTACCCACATATTCACCTTTGGATTTCCTCACTAGGATTTTATTGTACTTTTTTTTTTTTAAACACTTTCATATTTTGTCTTCATTTCATTTTATTAATTTGTCTACTTATTTATTTTTGGATTTATTTCAAAGTAAGTTTCAGATGTTAGAATACTTGCCTCTAATAGTTAAGAGGTTTGTTTGTTTGTTTGTTTTTTGTTTTGTTTTTTTGAGAGACATAGTTAGCCCTGTGTAACAGCCCTAATTGTCCTGAAACTAGCTCTGTAGACCAGGCCGACTTCCAACTCACAGAGATCACCTGCTTCTGCCTCTCAAGTGCTGGAATTAAAGGCATGCACTACCATCGCCTGGCCTCTTCTAAAAATAAAAAATACTAAAATTTTGAATAAGTGAAATCATAAGTGTGACTTAGATTTTTAATAAGGTCTTTTTAAATTTCCCTTCTTTGTTTCTTTTTCTTCTCTCCTGTCTCCCTCGTTTGGCATAGACTTTTACTGAGTAGCCGTGGCTGTCTTAGAACTTTCTTTGCATACTACCATGCTGGCCCTAAACTCACAGAGATCCACCTGCCTCTGCCTCTTGAGTGCTGGCATGATAGACATGTACCACTATGCCTGACTATCACTTTGTTTTGAGGTAGATCACTATTGTTGCATGCATCATTTAATTCCCTTTTTATTATTGATTAAAATTTATTATTAAAATTTATTACTTTTTATTATTATTAGCATGGGTTTAAACAGGGTTTCTTTGTGTAGCCCCGGCTAGCCTGGATAGTATGACATTTTTATCTGAATAGTTTGTCTGTTCTTTATTGGTTAGTATTGACAGTTGGGTGACTGTCTATTTTCTGTCATGTAGTTTTTGTCATGTAGTTTTTTTTGACATCTGCCCTAACAAAAACTCCCAATTGAATACGAATAGAATCTTGTATTAAAATTCATTATCAGCTCTTCATGAAAGATGTTCATAAATAATCTCATTTTTGTCTTCAAAATTGAAATAGTCAGAATTCTCACTGAGAAGGTAGAAATGCTAATCACTCTGGTTTGGTCATTGCACATTGTGAGCATGTTTTGGACTGCTAAGTTTTAATGTGTCCTATAATTATGAATATTTTATATCTATTAAAGGCTCAAATCTCTTTGTGCCCAAGACTAAGTCTTTTAAAATATATGAGCTATAGATAGAAAGCAAATTTTATGGCTAAGAAGACAGCCCAGTGAGTAAAGAGCTTGCTGAGCCAGCATGAGCCCCTGGGTGTGAGTCCTGAGAACACATGAAGAGTTCCCCAAAGCTTGTGGGGCAGTAAGATGGTTCTGCTCAGAGGCAAACCCAAAGAGAGAGTCTGCTTAAAATAAGGTGGACATGATGGCCTGCCCCTGAGCTTGTCCTCTGACCTCCACATATTTGCTGTGGTATATATATACTTGCACTTAACATACATGTACAGTACATATGTACACACATACTTGTATAAACATACATGGAAATAAAAACCCAAAATATAATTATCTAATTAATGATGTACATATTATTGTCATAAAACACTATTATTGTTTTATTTGAAATAATGAGCTCATTATGATATTGTTAAAGGAAAACCTGTGAATGCCATCATATTACTCATGTACCTACAGTGTGCCCTGATGCAGTGTATACAGAAGAGCTGTCAGTATACTGATAGTCTGTATTGTTTTATATGGAATAACTATGCTTTTTTATTAAAAATAGTCTTAATTCCCAAATCCGATGAATCAGATTCCATAAACAGTCACTCTTGCTTCATGGACACCCTCCCAACCTCTTCCTGGAAAACCCACTTGTCACACGGGAAAAAGTTTCTCAGCAGTGACATTTGTTTCTCTAAGCAGAAGGATTTTTCTTGTTTCTATGCACTGAATACTCTGCTCTAGGGGATAACTTTAAGCTAGGAAAATAGAATAGTTGCAGTTGTGATGTGATTAATCTAAACTATGGAGTTCATGCTTGGCTCTGCGAATAATTCCATAATGAAATTGGTTATTAGTTTTCTATGGGTTTTTTTCTTTATTGCAATCTTAGTTTTATAAATGAAATAGCCTGAAATAAGAAAAATGTCACATTGTTTAACTGAATAGTGTTTTTTCTCTGCTTGCACCAGATATTGTGTGTGAGTACAACACGTCTATGAAAAAGTACCGAGAACAAACTTCAGGAGAGAATGGTTTATTTTGGCTCACAGGCTCAGACTTCAGTCCAGGTGGCTTGGCTTCACGCCTGTGGGACTGTGGCAGACACAGGGTGGTATGAGGGTGTGGTAGAGGAACGGTGTGCTGGGGAGCCAGCAGGAGGTTCAGAGACATTCCGAGGGAGACAGCGGGATGAAGGTGGGAGGGAGGGCGAGTGAGAAAGGACACTTGCTAGGAACGTTATATTAATTTTATGGACATGCCACCTCCAACAAGGCCCCACGTCTTCCTACTTTTATCACCTCTCAGTAATGCTCTTAAAGTCTCAACCCAGTGAGTAAAGTAGGGTAGTCCTTGGATTAAGATAGAGTTCCTGTGATTCATCCATGATCCAAAAGTCTCATTTTAGAACATTTCATTGGGGATCAAGCCTTCAACAAATGCCACAAACGCCAGGGGCCGGGAAGTTGCATTTTACTCCCATGCCATACTATCGCACTAGGCACTACCCAAAAACTCTATATAGTTCTTTGTGTATCTATCCTATCTTAATAAAGTTACTGAAAAAGTGAAGGATACGAACTTCATTTGTAGATACTCACTAGTTTTTCTTATTTTTGCATAGATCTGCAATGTAGAATATAGAACTATTTTTACACAAATATATTTATTTTATAAATGTATAAATTTTATATTGCTTTGAATATGAATAGTTATTGAGATTTGATCATGAAGATTCATGTAAGAAAAGTTAATAGTTGCTAAAGTTATTACTGAAAACTTATCTCTACTACTTAATAGGGATAGACTAAAGTCGATAGCTGTTTTTTTCCCCCCTACTTTGCTATACTCTACAAGGCAGGGGAAATATCTCTTAAAGGGACTTAGATCTATTTGCTTGACTCTTTAAGACAGATACTAAGGTAAAGCCTAATACCTCATTTTGTTATGAATGTGATGAGAGTCATTTTAATAAAAGTGACCTGTTAGAGGTTAATATACCCATTTAATGACAGTACTGAACCAGAAGCTGGCCTCCTGATTCCCACTGAAATGCTTTGTTTGTTTGTGTTTTAGGGAGGGGGAAGGTGGGGGATTGCATCAAAAAGCACCCTAAACATGCAGTAATTTTATTTATTTTTGAAGATTTTATTTTGTGTGTATGAGTATTTTACTAGCATGTTTATGTATGTGTGCCACATATGTGCAAGGTCCCTGTGGAGGCTAGGTGGGGATCTCAGGTTGTCTGGACCTGGAGTTACCCATGGTTATAAGCTGCCCTGTGGGTGCTGGGAACTAAGTCCCAATCCTCTCACGAACATCAGGTGCTCTTATGCGCTGAGTCAGTTTTCATGCTCTTAGACAGTAATTCTAAAAGACGGTCAATATTAGCTTTAGTAACCGATAAGAATGAACATAATATCTTGTTGCCTAAATTAATATCACAGGACCAATTTGTGATTTTAGAAATCACCTTAGACTTAGAACCAATACTACGTGCGTTGTAGAAAATCAACCAAGTATTGTATATGTTTGGCTTCCAAATTAAAGACACTTAAAATTCTTCAAAGGTGAGGCAAAAGTAAATAGGTTTATGTCAGATTCATACAGAAATCTTTTATGCTTATGAGGTGGTAGACTCATAATTGAATCGTGTTATACTCTACACCTTGTACCTGTATTTTATGTGAAATAATGCTGAGCCTCTTTTGTGTTTTTCATTTCCTTGAGGATCTGACTTAGGGCCTCATAATTGGCATCTTTGTTTGCCTTGTTCTCCTTTCTCCAAACCATGCCAGACTTTTTCCATCTTAGTTTTTTTGATTCTGTGCATGTAACTTCATTGGAAAATTTAGCCTAAGGTACCAGTCTCCTTTATGTAAGAGACATTTATTCATGTATGTTGTTTGTTTATATGTTTGTTTCCAATGGTGGGGACCAAACCTGTCCTTAGGGGTACAAGCAAACACTCTTAACACTGAACTACATCCCATCTGGACACAGAATTGTATTTTAAAATTGACTTTCTATGTAGTCTTAATCTTTGCTGTGTTGCTTTTTAAATTAGTCTGAAAAACTCCTTTGGGTGGTTGGTTCTTATGAAGCTGCTACCCTGGGAATAAATACTCAACCTGTGTTAGTTAGATTCCTGTGGTCTGTTCTTGCTGATTCCATCAGATGCCTTCTTTTTGGATCCAGACTAACATCAAGTGGGGTCATTTAAGTCTTAAGCATTTCCCACAAATGATCCAATCTTTTCTTATAAATTTAATGTTGGGATCTAAGAAGCTGTATCTAAAGGGATTACTAAATAAGTGAAAATAAGGGTAATAATAGCAAATCATTAATCTAAAACCAAAGTGTTGTTTGAGAGACAGCTTTTTAAAGCCTGTACAAAAGGCTCTCAGTACTCAGGAGTCTGAGGCAGGAGGATTGTGTGTTCCAGGTCAACTTGGGCTACATAAACTTCTGAACCAAGAAAGGCATTATGAACATCACCATGTGCACATACCTACAAGCATACTTTTATACATTTACATAGTTTTATTGTTTTTAAGATTTATTTATTTTTATGTGCATTGGTATTTTGTCTGCATATATGTCTAAGTGAGGGTATTGAATCCTCAGAACTGTAGTTACAGACAGTTTTGAGCTGCCATGTGGGTTCTTGGAATTGAACCTGGGTCCTCTGGAAGAGCTGCCAATGTTCTTAACCCCTGAACCATCTTCCAGACCCTGCATATTTAAATTTTTAATGTGCATAGTTTTGTCTCAGCTGCATTGAATCCCTTTAAAAGGGATTATATATATATATACATATATATATATACACACTCTTCTTTTATATGTGTGTGTGTGTGTGAATTTATCCTCTACTTATGTGTATACCACATGTATGCAATACCTCCAGAAGTCAGTAGAGGGTGTCAGATCCCCCAGAACTGAAGTTCGTTATTGTGAGCAGTCACGTGGGTACTGGGACCTGAACTTAGGTCTTCTTACAAGTGCAACTAGTGCTCTTAACAGCTGAGCCATCTCCCCACCCCAATAGAGAAGGTACAATTATTGCCATTTTACAAAGAAATTGTTGAATGTAAAAGGCAGAATAACCCAGATTTCTCAACTGTCCGGCTTGAGTGTATCATCAGATACTGCACTGAAAACTCAGAGGAGGAAGGGCCAAATTGCTAACAACACACTGACTCCCTGTACTGGTTAGGCATACCTACACACTTCTTTAAAAGATTGAACTTTTTTTCCTTAGATAGAGAGTTTCTTTGTATATCCTTGGCTGTATATTGATTTCTTTGTATATCATGTCTGTAGATCATGTTGGCATTGAACTCACAGAGATATTCCTACCTCTTCCTCCTGAGTGCTGGGATTAAAGATGTGGACATTAACCTACATAAGGCTGTTTAGTGTTTTTCTCTGAACCTTGGACCTTTAACATCCCTAGTTCTTCAAATTTGAAGAGGCTGATGCAGGAGAATTCTTAGCTTATGACCAGCCTGGGCTTGATAGCATTATCTCTTTCTTAAAAAGTAAAACAAGAAGCTGATCAAGTTCCCTATTTTTTCCTGACAATAGGGTACCTTTAACTTACAATGCTGTTGTGTCCTGATAGACCAGAATTGGTTCATGCGTAAACTGTACATATGGCTGAACTCTGTTGTGGGATACTTAACTTGGCAAAGATGTGTTACATTTGTTTATGTTGCAGAATATTACTTTAACTATGTGAAGGTATGTTACATTTGTTTCTGCTGCATTTGTTTAATTATGAAAAGATGTGATGCTGTTTCGCCTTGTCTGCCTATGGCACCTATTTGATCTAATAAAAAGCTGAAAGGCCAATAGCTAAGCAGAGAAAGGATAGGTGGGGCTGGTGGGCAGAGAGAATAAATAGGAGAGAAGAGAAGCGAGAAGAAGGAGGAGCAAATGAAGGAGGATGAAAGAGGCCACAGAGGAGGACATACAGAAATAAAGGGAAAAGCCCTGAGGTAAAGGGTAGGTAAAGAGAAACCAGTTAATTTAAGTTAAGGAAAAGAAAGCTGGAAACGAGTCTAAGCTAGGCCGGGAGTTTAAAACTAATAAGAAGTCTCTGTGTCATGATTTTGGGAGCTGGTTGGTGGCCCTAGAATAAAAAGCCTGGTACCCTAACTAGGTATCAGAATGTAATAAATTTTTAAAATCCACTCCAAACAGAAGGAGCATGTGTTAGTAGCAGTAGTGTAAAATTATTATTTCAGTAGTCTTAAAAAATTTAGGTACTTATTTTCTGTGTGTGTGTGTACTGCCTGCATCTGTCTGTGTACCAAGTTCATGCCTGGAGCTTGTGGAGGCCGGAAAAGGGATTTGGTCTGCTGAAACTGGTGTTACAGATGGGTGTGAAGCACTGTGTGGGTGCTGGGAATTGAATCTAGTTCTTTTGGAAGAGTAGCTAGTGTTCTGAACTGCTGATCCATCTTTCTCCAGCCCCATGAAATTAATGTTGCATGAGTAACTTGTATTTTTCTTTAAGTAGCATGCCTGCTAGGATAAGAAACCAAGCACATTCTCCCTTCTCTTAGATTTTCCTAAGATGGTGTATTGTAGCCATCAATATTGTTATCATCAATAGCATTATTATTGAACTAATGATCACATCGTCTTTCTTTATTCACACAAAAGTAATCTTTAATTAAAAAACACAGTGCTAAGCTTCTATTAAAAATTCAATATATGTGTGTGTGCGCGCACGTGCGCGCTAAAAATCTCACACTGACACTTCCTTGAGATTTGTATGCATTTGCTTCATACTAAAACATGAGGTGCTCGTTACCCATCTTTCACGGGAACTTCAAGTACACGGCTGTTCAGAGGCTTTGTTTTTGAGGCTTAAGCTAAGTTATGTTGACTTGTTTTACATAGAATCAAGAGATTATGTCTTTTAAAAGGACATCTTATTAAGTAATTGAAAAACAAAACCAAACTAAACCACTGCCAGTTATAAAGGCAGTTAATGAATTTATATTTCGTGTCTTCATATAAATGGAATGCTACGACATGCGTACTGTGTGTGTTCCTTTGAGTCAGCCAGTCGTTGAGATGGCCCCTTAGGGGATGATCTTAGCTCTTATCAATGACTGGAAATCTGTAACTTCCCCAGACTGTGACTTGAAGTCTGTTTTACTATCAGTTTATTCTTTGGTGCTGGCTCCCTCTGTAGAACTTCACTAATACTGCAGCTTGATTTTTCAGTAATGTAACAACAATTAAGTTATTATGTAGACTAGATTGGGACCTTTCCTTGAAGTTTTAGTTAATACTTAATCAGTTTCATGTGACATTTTGAACATGGAGTCATCCCTCAAGCCCCCCCTTTTTGTTGTTGTTTTGTTTCTTAATGTTTACCATTATGAAAATACTTCCCACAGTAAAGGTCCCCCAATCCATGCAATAATGCATTAACTTGTATTATTCTTGAAATTGTTTTATGTTAGAAATTGTTTTAATGAGAAATTAAAAATATTGCCTAAATATCACAAGTAATGTAAATCCTTCACTTTGGTTGCTCTCTTTATACTTTTTTTTAAGCAGAGAACAACAAAAAAGTTTTCCTACAACATTTCAATCAACCTTCTTTATAAGTACTTCTTACTTTAGCAACCTCTTTGTATCAAGTTTACACAGTTACTGTAGCTGCTCTTTTGGGTTAAGCTATTTAAAAATGAATTTTAAGATTCTCTAATCAGATATATTTTCTTTTCTTAAATATGTTATTCTGGGCTTTGAATGTAGCTCAGTGATTTTGAGTGCTTACCTAGCCTTTGCAAGGCTCTGTGTGTGTGTGTGTGTGTCTGTATATCTGTGTATATGTCTGTACAGTGGGTAAGAGCATAAACATTTTAGGTATTGGAACTCTCAAAAGCCGTGGGATTTGCTGCACCCCTATCAGAGAGCTCCCTCCTGCAGTAGATGGGACTTAACAGAGAGATCCACAACTGGACAACACACAGAGGTGAGAGACTTGGAAACACTTAGTAGTAAATGGGATGTTTTCACCAAACCCTTCCCCTCATGGATCAGTAGTTTGTGCTGAAGAGAAGATGGGAAGACAATATGAACCAGAGGTGGTGGGTGACTCCAGACACAACAGGACTGATGGCACACACAAACTAGAGACACTGCAGTGGGTACAGGATCTGCACAGGTTGCAGCCCCAAGAGGGAAGCAGACAGGACTCTCACTGCTAAGCCCTGAGAGGGAAGCAGACAGGGCTCTCACTGCTAACCAAGAAGCTCTCTACAGTTGATACCCTCTGGTGAAGGGTAAACCAGTTCTCCAATGGAGTGGATATATCAGCCACACTACAGGGGAGGCCCCATGCTCAGGAATTGTTGATCAACCAAAAATAAACTGAGTAGTATTTTTGTGGACTTTTTGTTTCATTTCATTTTGTTTTGTTTTGGCACTTTTTTTTTGTCTTATTGGTCTTTTGCTTTTTTTTTTTTTTAAGAGAAAATTTGGTGGGTTGGGAGGTAATAGTGGAAATTGGGAGGAATAGTGGTTTGGGGAGAATTTGGTGGAGGGAAAAATATGATCAAAATATATTGTGCAAAAAAAGTTTTTCAATTTAAAAAATGCCATGAGATTTTTGTACTACTCTTAGGAAGCTTTTGCTCACAATTAATTCATATGTGGGAGCCCATAGTAACTCTGTTTCCATCTTGACTTAAGGTCAGAGAGTTCAAGCTTGTCAAGGCCGAATAACAGGGTGTTTGGCCAAAGGCATGACTACTAGATGTCTTGCTCCTCAAGAGCAAATAACAGGATGTTTGACTAAGGGCATGTTGTAATGGTTTAGGTATAATGGCTCAGTTTCCCGAGGGGCAGCCAGGTCCCACCACCCAAGACCTCTGTGAGTCCCTGGCAGGTGAGAAACCTTGGTGGGGCAGCCTGTCCCACGAGGACCCTCAGCTGGTGGGAGAGAGATAGGCACACCATGCAGAGAGGATTTGAGTATAATTTATTCAATAAAAGGGAAGGAGTGAGGGAGAGATGTTGTTCCCAGATAGTGAACCCCAGGGAGACCACCAAAAACCAGAGAGACCACACTGCAATAAGCAAGGTTTTATTTGTAAGCACAATACAAGCTAGCTTCAGAACTCGTCTCTACATCCTGTAGTAGCGAGGTAGAGAGGAGTTCGAGCTCCTCTGTGGGGTTAGCTTTTAAAGACAGAAGATACACAAGCAGCCCTTCAGGGCGGTTAGGGGGGTTTGACATGAGTGCAACTTTTTTTACTCTTTTCCATCCTGCTATGTCAGCTTCTTCTTTGTTTTTAGAGCAAGGTTACTCTGCTGCCTTTATTACTAGGTGGCTGCGTGTCCTTGTGCTTTGGAATTTCCCTGGTGGGAGGGGGGAAGGAAAGCACTATCTTTCTGGGAATGTGAAGCTAGTCTGTGTTTTTAATTGTAAAACATTTTGCTAGGAAATTCTCCTCCCTTTGAAAATAAGGGGTGAGGGTCTCACAAGAGAGACAGAGAAACAGGGAGGGAAAGGGAGAGAGAGGAGAGGGGTGAGAGGAGAAGCTGCCTCAGGCACCTCTTCCAAAGAGAGAAGGGGCAAAGAGATGTAGTGGTAAAAACAAAATGGTGCTGTTCCCCACGGGGCCACAAGGGACAGTGGGTTACAGGCACTGAGCGCAGTGGCGGGTAAGAGACCTTGGTGGGTCAGCCAGTCCCATGAGGAGCCGGGCGGCTAATAGACAGAGATACACCATGCAGAGAAAGTGAGTATTTATTTAGTGGGTTATAGAGGGGATTGGGAAAGGGGGTAGGAGTGAAGGGGCAAGAACAGGGTTGGGGGTGGGGGGAGAGGAGAAGAGAAGCTGCCTCTTTGGGAGAGAGAGGGAAAAGAGAGAGAGCTTGGGCTAGAAGCAAAAGGAAGATCCACTTACCTTGGCAGACAGGGGAGGGGGTGGGTGGGGCTTGTTTCTTAAAGGGACAGGACAGACCATTGCATTCCCATCTCTCTCTCTCTCTTTTTTTTAATAATAAAAAGGCGGAAAGTTAGGCACAACAGGTTAAAGGAACTGGGAAGGCAGATTTTTGTTGGAGAGAGTGAGCTGCTTCTTGGTTTCTGGCCACAAGGTTAGTTTAGATCCGAAGTAATCACACAGAAACTGTATTAATTAAATCACTGCTTGGCCCATTAACTCTAGCTTCTTATTGGTTAACTCTTACATGTAAATTTAACCCACTTCTATTAATCAGTGTATCTCCACGTGGCTGTAGCTTAATGGCTTAAGCTACATTGCGACTCTGCCTCTGCCTCATTTCTCCCAGCATACAGCCTAGCTTTCCCCGCCTAGTTCTGTTCTTTCCTGCCATAGGCTCTAAACAGTTCTTTATTCATTAACCAATAAAAGCCACACAGAGACAGAAGGACCTCCCACACCATTTCCCCTTTCTGTTTAAACAAAAAGGAAGACTTTAACATTGTAAATTATATGTAACAAAACAGGACTGGAAAGGACTCATCAGGTACCATTTAGAGCTTTCTCAAGGAACATCTTGATTGACTGGCTAATATTTTACAAAGCAAAGAGCAGAAATGTTCAGACTGTGGTTCTTTGACCGCTAGAATTCGTACCATCTAGAACTTGTTAGAATGGTAGCCATCACTCAGCCTGCTCCTGTTCTGACACAGAGGCTGGGACCCAGAAATCTGTTTTAAGAACCCTTGCAGATGATTTTGGTGCTTGCTAAGATTTGAGATCTTGTGACAAAATAGCACATTAAGATGTTAACCATATAATCCCAGCATCCACCCCAAAGGCAAATCTGAAAAATTAAAGCTGAATTATGTATGTTAGTCAGTCTTCTCAGTAAGACACTATCTACACCTAGATTACAAGACTAAAAGACTTTGCCTACTTTAGCAAGGAGACCCTTTTGAGACTAGAACTCAATATCATTCACATTTTGTATAATGTTTGCATGTTTACAAAGGACCAGGTATTAGATTAAAGATAGAAACTATATTTCATACTGTGAACTCTAGGCATATAAGGATTTGTAATTAAATTACTTTATTTGGTGATGAATTGAGTCTGGTGGAAATTACTGAGCTACTCAGGTTCACCATGCTGGATATAAACAGTGCATGGACTAGAGAAATCTAGATCTCTCCTTTCATAGACTGGCATGTTCTTTCTGCCCCTAGGTTTGCTTGACCTAAATATACCTTATTTTTCTTGTTAGTGAGCCTCTGAAAGCCTTGATTGACCAGAATATAAAAGAGATAATCTAGGACTGAAAAAATGACTCAGTGGTTAGGAACACTGACTACTCTTCTGGAAGTTCTAGGTTCAGTTCCCAGAAACCACATGGCAGTTTACAACTGTCTGTATCTGTAGTCCAGTGAGATCCAATTGCTATTTCTGATGTGTCTACATATGTTGACTGAAGTTTCTGCCCCTCCTGATTGCACAACCGTTCAGCTCTGAAGAAACACACAGAGGTCTACATTAATTATAAACTGATTGGTCCATTAGCTCAGGCTTCTTATTAACTAATTCTTATAACTTACATTAGCCCATAATTTTTGTGTGTGTTAGCCATGTAGCTTGGTACCTTTTCCGGCAAGGCAGTCACATCTTGCTTGCTCTTTGTCTGGCTTCCTCTGTGGATGGGTGACCACTGCAGACTGAAACTTCCCTCTTCCCAGAATTCTCATTGCCCTGCCTCTACCTCCTGCCTGGTTGCCCTGTCTATATTTCCTGCCTGACTTCTGGCCAACCGGCGTTTATTTAAAATACAAGTGACAGCGTACAGACCATTGTCCCACAACATACATATGTGTAAACAAAGCACTCATATACATAAAATAAAAAGTTCTTTTCTAAAATGCTTTTTATTGTGAATTAACTTTCAAATAGGGATAGAGAACAAAAATCAATTTTGCCCACCAATCTTAAGAAATAAAATTTTATAAATCTCTAAATAGCATGGAGTATTGCTTTGTAGTATTAAAAACTATTTTTTTGTTGTTATTGTTGTTTGAGACAGAGTTTCACTACATGGCTGTCACTGCCTGGAACTTGCTGTTTAGACCAGACTGGCCTCAAACTCATAGAGCGCATGGATTAAAGCATGTACCACAAGACCAAGCCCTAAAAACAATTTAAATGTTTTTTTTGACATACATGCAATTTCCATACACACACACACACACACACACACACACACACACACACACTTATACGGTTTTATATGATTCTGTCCACTGTGTACTAATTTTCCTAGTGAAGTTTATTCTTAATTTGCTTCATTATCTTTCTTATAATTTTGCTTAAAACAAACTTTCCTCATGTTTCTTTCTTTGGTTCTGTTACATCTGAGTTCATATTTGACTTTATGTATGTATACATGTGTACATGTGTGTTGTTGTTTTTGGAGATTCATTTAGATTCTATAGCAAGACACAGAGAAACTGACTGATATAGTCACTTGTGTATGGCAAAGGCATATCTTTGGAAGGGCCTCATTGGAGAATGATTTAATTCTAATTAGTCTTTCTTTTTGTGGCCCCAAAAGTCAGCACCTACAGGTCTCGATTTTCTCAGTTAGGATTTCCCAGTACTATACCAGCAATGGCCAAGTCTTGGCTACCAGCATACCTGTGGGCACAGGGAGGAAATGCCAATGAGCTAGGAGTTTATTTAAATTTTTTTAAAATTAGAAGTAGACTTTCATCTCTCTTCTCCTCTCCTTCTCTCCCCTCCCCTTCTTTTCCTTCCTTCTTCCTTTCTTTTTTCCCCTTCCTCCCCCTCTCTTTCTTTTTTTTTATGGTTTATTTAACTTTATTTTATGTGCATTGGTGTGAGATCCCCTGGAACTGGATTTTCAGACAGTTGTGAGCTGCTATGCGGGTGCTGGGAATTGAACCCGGATCCTCGGGAAGAGCAGTCAGTGCTCTTAGCCGCTGAGCCATCTCTCCAGCCCCCTTTCTTTTTCTTTTGATTCTTCCAATAAATCAATTTGGTTTTTACTTGTGTCTTCTCTCTGGTTCATTGAGCAGCTGCCTTCCATTCTTTTCCTGTAAGTTTTGGTCTGAGATTTTCTTTAATGTGCTTATTTAATTGTCAATATTTCTTTTGTTTTAAAGTTTCATCTTACTAATGACATGATTTTTGCAAAAATAATGTTCTCTTGAATTTATTAACATTTTAGTACAAGGAACAGATTTGAAGTTTATTTTAATCTTTTGTGTTAAGGTGAAAGTCAGGGATCAGGATTTTTTTAAAAACATAAAATACAGTTTTTTATGCAAATTGATATGTTTAATTCTTTCACAGGAAAAACGGAAAAATTAAAGAGAAAATTGCATTATCTGAAAAGTTCTCTGTAGAAAATAAATCATTCAGTGCCTTATCTAGGCATATTTTATATATAACATAATATGTAAGCATATTTACATTTATAATTTATATTTATTTAAATATATTTATATAAAACTTAAACCAAAAAAGTAATAGATACTTCTGTCTTTTCTGAGAAAGAGTGCTTATATTTTATTCTCTTCATAAATTGTACAAATTTAAGTTTTGTATTAAAATTGCTATTTAAAATTTATTGAAGAGCACAGGCTATGTTCTGTGGTGATTTTAGTTTTATGGCATTAAAGTAGTGGTTAACTACTATGGATTAGTGCCATAATCTTGATTCAGTTGTCAAGTGTAGTTCTTGATAACTTGATTTCATTATTCATTTGTAATATTTTATTATTTCCTCTTGTTGCACAGTTTTGTTTTGGGTTTTTTTTTAAGAAATACTTACAAGGTCAACGTGGAAAACAAAGGTGATAGCCACCAGATGGTGCTCTTTACCTGTTTTACCTATGACATGATTAATAAATGTATAATTTTAAAGTGTGGAAGACCTAGAATTTGAACATACTATTGGGGGGGCATAACTGAATTCTGCAGAAGGAAGTATTCAAATACCATAAGTTCGAATTCATTTCTGTGTCAAAACCAGTAAGGGTTGTAATTGACATGTTAGAGAAGACAATGCTTCTGATAGTTTGTTTTGTTTGTTTTGACAGTGGAAGCAAACTTAAGCAGGCTGCGCGTGTGTGTGTACATGTGTGTACATAGACCTCCATGGTCTCACTGGGAAACCCGGGTTGATCATGCTCTCAAGTGCTAGCCTCATGGATGAATACTCCCCAGAGAAACCATTTTTCAGGTATCTACAGTTAAACTGAAGTCCACCAGACTATAACACTGAGCACTACTCCTGACCTGAGAAACAACTTCCTCCTTTCCGTTTTTTAAAAGAAATTTTTTATGTGTGTTGTTTTCTTTATATATGTCTGTACAACATACTTGCCTGGTGCTTATAGAGACCAGAAAAAGGCATTGAATTCTCTGGCACTAGAGTTATAGATGGTTGTTTGCTGTTGTGTGGGTGCCGGGAATAAAACCTGTGTCTTCTGCAAGAGCAACCAAAGCTCTCAGTCACTGAGCCATCTCTCCTGTCGGTCCTGCTACTCCTTCTTGGTTTTGTTCTTTTATTCTTACTTTTTTATTTATTTTGATACAGGGTCATATGTAGGCCAGGCTAGTTTTGAACTTGCTCTATAGCTGAAGGTGGCCTTGGACTAATGATCCTACTACCTCTACACCCCAAATGCTGAGATTACTGGTATTGACTACCATACTCAGCTAGAGAAACTTCCCTTAATATGTTTCAAGTTAGATGTATTCATTTTGTGTGTGTGTGTGTGTGTGTGTGTGTGTGTGTGTGTGTATATATATATATATATATATATATATATATATATATATATATATATATATATATATTGGCATGTGTACCATAGCAGGTATGTGGATGTCAGATGCAGCCTATAGAAGTTGTTGGTTCTTTCCTTCAGTTATATGGGTCCCAGGGATCATTTCAGGCATGGTATCAAGTGTCTCTATCTGCTGAGCTATGTTGTTCACCCATGGAGAAACTTCTAAATCTAATAATATTAAGTCAAAATAGTTTAGTTCAGCACAAAATCATATTAATTGCAACTTATATGCTTAAAATGAAATTATTTACCAAAACTTACGTTTCAAATTTTCTTTGTATTTTCAAATAAATATTACTGCCCAACTTGAGTTACAGTTATTTACTGATGTGAGATTCCTCTACGTATGCTGTGAATACCATTGGTTAATAAAGAAACTATCTTAGGCCTGTGACAGAGTAGAGTAGAGCTAGGCAGGGAAAACTAAACTGAATGCTGGGAGAAAGGAGGAGGAGTCAGAGAAGGCATGTAGCTCCACCAGAGACAAATGCTGGAACTTTACCTGGTAAGTCACAGCCACATGGCGATACACAGATTAATGGAGATGGGTTAAATTCAGATGTATGAGTTGGCCAGAAATATGCTTAAGCTATTAGCCAAACAGTATTGCAAATAATATGGTTTCTGAGCAATTATTTCGGGCCTGAGCAGCCGGGAACAAACAAGTGGCCGCTTACAAAACTTTGCAAGTTAAAGGAAACTATTTCATGTGTTCTTGACTGTTTCCTAAAGGAGAGAAAATTAACATTTTTGTTTGAGTCTGTGTGTCTGTGTGTCTATCTATAGGCAGATTCTCACTATATAGCCCAGGATGGCTTGGACTTTGTAGTGGCCCTCATTTCTCCAAGTGTGGGCTATCATGTCTGATTAGAAAATTAGGCTTGATCACCAGTGAGTCCCTTAATTTTATAAAGAAGAAAGATAGCTTTTGTAAATGTCCTTATATGTTAGGAACACAATAGCTATGTAGTGTGATGATTATGAAGATACACCAGTTGAATGACCATTATAGTTACAATCGCTCCCTGATGAAATACTTTTCTCATTGAACTTAGATAGCCTGACCATAGGAGATGGTTTTAGGACTTAAACCAGGCATGGTGGTACTGTCTGTAAGCCTTGTGCTTGGGAGGGCAAATCAGGTTGGTTGGGTCCAAGGGACAGGTGGAGAAAGAGGAAGGGAGGAAACGAAAATAGATTTTTAACATTTTATACTAATTGTGTATGTGTGTGTACCCACTGTGTGTGCACAAGTGCAGAGGACAGAGAGAATATCTAGTGTTTTCTATCACTGTCTTATTCCCATAATGCATGTTTCTCATTGAACCTGAGACTAGGCTGACAGCCAGGAAACTCCTGGGATTACAGATCCAGGCCCAGATACACCTGGCCGTTTACATAGGTGCTGGGGATTAAAACTCAGGTTTCTCTTGCTGGTGCAGCAAGTACTGTTGCTCCGCAAACCATCTTCCCAGCCCTGTTTTAAACTCTTTTAGTTTTCGAGGCAGGGTTTCTCTGTATAACAGCTCTGGTTGCCCTGGAACTCACTTTGTAGACCAAACTGGCCTCGATATCACAGCAATCTGCCTGTCCCTTCTTTCCAAGTGCTGCAATTAAAGGTGTGCACCACCACTGCCTAGCTCTGTTTTAAACATTTTTAATGCCCACATCATTGTATATTTGTGTTTGGACATGATTGTAAAAGATAAACGTAGGTACTATTGGAAGTATTTACCAGAACCATTGTTGTGTGGCAGCTATTTTTAGGATGTATGAAATCAGTCGGTAAACCGCATGTGTTCCTTATCTGTTCTGAGTAGCGGCGACAGCGATGCCATGACTGTGGTCTTTACATGTGCTGCCGAGGCGAGGAGCCACTGTGCTGCTTCATTGTTTACTGCGCTACCCTTTTGCCGTCGTTTTGGTCGTCATCCGTCTCTTCTAGAAGAATGTAAACTTCATGCTGTTTCCCTCATCAACACCATGTTGTGCATACAGTGGAAGACTTGCATATCTAATTATTTGTTATACTCTAACTGAATAATTATGGCAAGTTGGTCAAAAGGAAATTATTTAACTTTTCCCTTGAGTTGAGATTTACATAATGATGATGAGTATCCTGTACTTTTAAATCTACTTTTCTGAAATCTATTAATATTATTATTTGTAGTGCTTGGGCCTTTTGAGGGCCAGCAAATAACTCTACCCTGGAGAAACAACCCTTCTCCCATAATGCTTTAATATTGATGGCTTACAAGGATTATGTCACTGGAATTTTTGGATTCAAAGTAATGCTAATATATCCACTTTCTCAGAGATTTTCAGTGTTGACCAAGGTATTGATTCTTGTTAGAAATGTTGGTAAAACAAGAATTTATGACTAGTTGGTTTGTATGTCCTTTACAATTCTATTGGTATATGTTTGGGTAGATTGTTAAAAATAGCTTTTTTCTATGTGTTTAAAAGGCAGTTTGGTTTAGCTAATTTTTGCTTGTCAATAAAGCTGAGAATTTTCTGTTTTCTTGTTTTTATTTTTGTTTTCATTATCCTGAAGTATGCTTTTTGTTTATACTTTTATAGACTATTTGAAGAGATAGAAATTGCTAGCAGAGAATTGTGAGAGAAGACTAAATATGATTAAATATTTTGTGCCTTTTATGATCTATTTATTTCATTTTAAGTATATGAGTGTTTTGTTTGTATGTGTATGTGTGCACTACCTGTGTGCCTGGTACCCATAGAGGTCAGAAGAGAGCATCTGACCTCTGCCTGGAACTGTAGTTGTAGACAGTTGTGAGCCACCATGTTGTGCTGGGACTTGAACCCAGGTTCATAAGAGCCAGTTTTCAGCCCATAGTTTGTGTTTTTTGTTACTGCTCTTTTCATGTCTTCCAATAAAGTGAACGATGCCATAAACAATATTTGTGTGAATTCTTCATTTGTGCGACTTTTATTAGTGGTATGGTCCTTTGCCAAATAATGGCTAAAATGATAACTACATTACAACATTTGCATCTTAATTTTATGTTTTGTGGGTATAGGGTAATGGTTTAGGTTTTTTTTTTTTTTTGCTGTTTCTAACGTTTATATTTGCATGATAGAAAACATATGGATTTGCTGAGTGGTGGTGGTGCATGCCGTTAATACCAACATTTAGAAGTCAGAAGCAGGTAGAACTCTTGAGTTTGAGTCCAGCCTGATCTACAGATTGAATTTCAGGATACCCAGAGCTTCACAGCAAAACCTTGTCTTAAAAAAAATGCCAGAAAAAAAGAAAGAAAATACATGGTCTTAATTTAATCAGTTTAATAAAGAATATTGAATAAATATTCCAAAACATTAAATATATATGGATTATGACAGCATCACGGGCCTTCCTTTCATCTGAGTATTTGTTGTCATTTTGTTTGCTCATGTATTTTTTTCTCTTCCCCATTCTTTTTCTTCATCACTACTCCTCTGAATTCTATTGTTCCACTGTCTCCTTATTTGATCACAGAATGGTTATGCCAGAAGAGCAGAGGTACACCCAAAACGCAAACACAGCTCTGAACATTTTCAGTAGCTGGTGTGGTAGATGAGCAATCTCTGACTGTGCTGATTACTGGGATAGAACTGTGAATAATATTCTGTAAGAGCAGCACATTCTTGTCCCCGGTGAGGGAACTGGTGACAAGGGGATGAGACAAGCTGTCAAAGAGATAGATACATTGGGGTGAATTGTGAAGGAAGATTAATAATTATTGGCTTTAAGGGTCCAGTACGAACCAAAGAGAGGTTATTTTGGTAGCCTAAGTAGAGGGGTGTTTGTGAATACAGAGATGCCTGTGTGGGAAGTGTCTTGTGAAAGAGTGAACTACTATATAGGAGGTTAAAATACATTGTATCCCATGGTGTGATGAATGAGAAGCTAAACATGTAGGTTGGGGTCAGAGTGTGGCAGAGCTTTACACAGAAGCTAAAAGTCTTGTGTTTTTATGAGAGGTGGTTGGGATTTGTGGGACATTTTTAGCAGCAAACATACTTAGTGTCTATTTTGTGACCTGATAGTCAATATAATACAGATTGAAGCAGAGTTGAGGGTAGAGGCAAATGAACTAGTTTGAAAGATGTTCATAATGTAAAGATTTTCATGAATGCAGTAATATACATATTATGATAAGGTAGTATCAGCAGTAACTCTAGCTCAGAGGAGATTTCATGAAAATACATTCAGTTTAGTGGGGACAGTGCACACATGTAATCCCAGTGTGGCAGGAGGATTGCCAAGAGTTTGACACTAACATGTCAAACTCTTGACATGAGTTTGACATGTTAGTGAGTTCTATCTAGGCCAGCTTAGGCAACAAAGTGAAACCCTGTCTCTAAATAGAAAAAAAAAAAACCCAGCAAAATAAACTAGAAACATCTTCACCACAGCAAAAGTTCAGCAGCTGTGATTGGGCTCTGATGAGAGCCCATGAAGGGAGGTTTTTTGTTTTTGTTTTTGTTTTTTTTTGAAACAAGGCTTTCTTTTTTAAAAAAAAAATTAGTAATTTTAATTTTATGTGTATTGATGTTTTCCCTGCCTGTATGTCAGTGTGAGGGTGTCATATCTTGATCTGGAGTTACAGACAGTGTGAGCTGCCATGTGGGTGCTTGGAATTGAACCTGGGACCTTTGGAAGGAGGAGTCAGTGCTCTTAGCTGCTGAGCCATCTCTCCAACTCATGAGGAGTCATTTTGACATTTGTGTAGATAGAAACTAATGCTACTAACTTCAGAAAGAAAAGCAGCATGGTTTGAGGGAAGGAGTTTGGGTTCGTAATTTTTGGTTTGTAATTTGTAAACTTAATGGAATATTGAAAATATTAAGTTGTAAATGGAAGACAATTACCTGTGACAGAGACAGAATTAGCTCCTCATTATGCCAAGTCATCCTCTGTGTGTGTGTGTGTGTGTGTGTGTGTGTGTGTGTATTATTGTTTTTATTGAGCTTTATATTTTTCTCTGCTCCCCTCCCTTCCTTCAACCCTCTCCCATGGTTCCATACTCCCAATTTACTGGAGATTTTGTCTTTTTCTATTTATGTCCCTTTTAGGGTCCTCTTTGTTGTCTAGGTTCTTTGGGGTTGTGAATTGTAGGCTGGTTTTTCTTTATTTTATGTCTAAAAGCCACTTATGAGTGAGTTAATAATATATTTGTCTTTCTGGGTCTAGATAACCTCACTCAATATGATGTTTTCTGGCGTCCTCAGTACATTTTAAAAATAAAACCTGGGAGGGTAGAGATAATACTTTTTTCATTTGAAAACCTAAATGTTACAGTTATCACAAAATTTCAATCCTTATCATTTTAATTTGCTAGAGGCTAATAATATTAACTATTCCTACAACGCCTAGGTTAAATGCAAAACATTTTGCCTTTATTATTTCATTCACTTCTCCTAGCAGCATGCATGAGTTAAAAAAAAATGGTACTCTCTAGAGTTTCAGGAAGGAATATATTTACTGCGATCTTTAAACATTGGTCAGTCTAACTTTCAAACCTAGGTTTCAGCCATGCTATCTGCCTGTCTTGTGGGTGGAAGAGCTGTGATGGATCTAAACACCACACCCAGCCTTGCTCTGTAATCAGATGTATGTCATAGCTAAAGATTAAAAATATGTAATTAATGTCAAGATTAGCTATCTAATTTCCTTAGTAAAAAGCTTACCCAAAAAACCATTCATTACTGTGTCCTTGTGGTAGAATCTTTTTGAAAAATTGTGTGTGTGTGTGTGTGTGTGTGTGTGTGTGTGTGTGTACTTATCCCACTATTATGGGACTTGAGTAAATTCTCATTACTCTAAACCTATCATAAATTACCCCACTCTCCTTCCGTGTCATGTTTAAACATTGGCTCATATCTGGCCCATTAGTGACGTATAATTGGTGAGATTGAGGAGGAGTTCTGATGAAAGTCCTGGAAAATTTTCACTCCTGTTTCTTGCCATTTCCAATTTGATGAGTGTTTATAATTAGGGGTATTTTTTGTAACATTTTCAGAATTGTTTCAGATAAAACCAAAACATTGATGACAGTGAAAATGAAAGGATGTTGAGGTCTTAGATCCTTAATGATTTGTTCTGCTGTCTAATTACCATATCTTAAAGCTGTTCTGCCTTAGAACACTTAGGTCTGACATGAAATTAAAGGAAATTGTGCTGGGGATTTAGCCCAGTGGAATAGGGCTTGCCTTGCATCTACACGACTCTTTTATTATTTTTTGTGTATTACATGTATCATTTATACCCTAACTCTGGTAATGATAGCACTGAACAAATTTCTCTGTGTATCCCTGGCTTTCCTGGAATTCACTCTGTAGACCAGGCTGGCCTTGAACTCACAGAGATCTGCCAGCCTTTGTCTTCCAGGTACTGGGAGACATCACCACCAGACTCACAGGGTACTTCTTAATATGATAAAATACTTTTAACTTGGGTTGAGGAGATTGTTCAGTGGGTGTGTGCTTGCTTTGCAAGCATGAGGACATGAGTTCGAATCCGCAGCATCCACATAAAAAGTAAACATGGCTGTGAAGAGGACTAAGTTAACATCAGTGCAGACTAACAATACCGGGACCACACGTCACTGTTATAATAACCAGGAAGAAAAACAAGCTGTACCCTGCAGGGGACCTATCAGAATTGAGACAAACACGTACTAAATGTTCCAGAACTAAGAACAGTGTATGTAACTTGGATATAGGTTATCTATTTCCTTGCAGCAGTGCCAGGACCAATCACTGTCTGACAAAACTTCTGTTATCTCAGTCCTGCCCAATGGGCATTGTACCCCCATCTGAATCTATTCCCCTAACCCCCCATCTTTTACTTCTTCAGAACACTGTCTCAACTCAGCTTGAGGCTCACTGATCCAACCGCTGCTTTGGAATGGACAGGGTCCAAGCTCGAACTTGTAGTAAAGGTTCTTTGCTTTTTCATACAAACTCTGACTCCTGGGGATCTCTGAGGGCTTCATGACTTGGGTATAATAGCCTGCATGTGCTGGAACCCCAGCTGACCCAAACTGCAAGCGTCACTTTGTTTGAGAGTGTCTCAAGGCAATGGAACAAAGCTATGGAGGAAGAAACCTCACTTCTGTACTTGGTGCGAGCTTCCTGCTCTGGGCTCCACATGAGTGGGCGTGGTGCTTTATACCACACACCATATGCATTCATTTGCTTGTTTACCAGCCTCTGTGCCCAAAACCAGTATCTTACTTATGAGGAAACACTTGATACATTCCTCCTAAGGTGAGCAGTAAAGTACAGTTGTATAGCTTACACAAATACTTAACACTCCTAGAGGTTAAATGCAATGATATTTGGTGAAATAAGTAGAAATGAAACCGCAGGTGGTATACTCATGTGTTTGAAAACTTTACATAATCAAAACTACAAGTAACATAAGAATTCATCAAAAATACATGTACAATGTAAGCATTTGTGTATTTGAATATTTGAAAACCTTATTTACAAAGTGAGAACGAGAAGATAAAATACTTAGTGTAAGCTTACAGCTACTATGTAAATGCTGTTAGAAAAGAACTATCGAAACATATAAAAGACAGATCTGAACAAAAGAATAATGTGGTGACAGTCTCTTACTTTAATCACAGATTTTATTACATTTTACTCATGAGGTTTTGTTGAATTGGCCATTAGCCTTCTATTGTATAAAGCAGTGATTCTAAGCAGTTCTTTGTTTTGGTAACATACTAATTGTGATGTTAGTGTTTAAATGTTTTCTGGATTTACAAAATATCAGGTTTCACTATGACACTTTTATATGTGCACATCCTTTCTTTTTCTCTCCTTCCTCCCCTAATTAATTAATGTATGCATATACATATTTATTTATTTAGCAGCATTAGGGAATGAACCTAAGGCCTTACACAGGCTTTGAACCACATCCCCTGCCTTCTTTTTGCTTCCTGTTGAGACGGTGTTTCACTAAGTTGCTAGGACCAGCCTTAAACTCACTGTAGCTCAGGCAGGATTTACGCTTATATCCTTCCTGCCTCAGTTTCTTATGAGGAGTAGCAGGCCTGTGCCACAGGCCCAGGGTTAATAGTTTCCCTTCTACTTACATGCCACACACTTGTACATTCTTACTTTAAAAAAAAAATCTAAACTCTATGTTTAAGAGAGTCTTTCTTTGAATCCGGCTATTTCATTTATTATGATGATGTCCAGTTCTATCCATTTTCCTGCAAAGGGTGAAACTCCATTGTGTATATACACCGTATTATTTTCCTTGTCTACCCTCTAGACTGATTCCCTGCCTTGTCTATTGTGACTAGCACTACAGTAAAGACGAATTGTGTAGTTATGTCTGTGTTATGCTGACTTGGGTTTCTTTTGGCATATACGCAGGAATAGAATAGCCATATCCCATGACTTTCAGGAATCTCCAGACTGATGTCGGTAGTGACTGTATTAATTTATAGTCTCACCATCAGTGCATTACCCCCACCCCTCTGTAATTTGTCGATGACAGTCATTCTCACTGAAGTGATATGCAATCTCAATGAGTTTCAATCTGCATTTCCCTGGTGACAAAGGACATTGAGCATTTTTAATGTATATTTTGGCTATTTTTACTTCTTTTGAGAACTATCTGTTTGTTGGGCCATTTATTATCCTATGATTTCAGATTTTTTTATTTTAAATTTTTTGAATTCTTTATTATTCCAAATATTATGGCATATAATAGACAGGATTACCCCTGTCCATCATATGCCATAGCATTTTATTACTAGTACGAGATCATCTTTCCATCTGCCATGATGACTGGCAGAATTTGAGATTGTGATTGCTCCATCATCTTGGGTCCTGAAGTGAGAAGACACAAAGTTGCGTCCTCAGATGACCTACTGCAGGAAGCTGCTGAGAGTTTGAAGTTCTCACTGGATAAATATTACTTGAAGGTCTAACCCTTGTTCATTTATACAACCTTTATGTGAGAGCGGTTTTAGTTTGCAAACAAAATTAATTTAAAAGAGACCTCTGTAGAAGTATCAACAATTATATACAAGTTTTAGCTATTTGATTTAGAGAGCTTAAAAGTCACCCAGTTTAGGAACACATTAGCATAAAAATTTTCACAATTTTTGTAAACTGTGAAATGAGTTATTGCAACTAAGAAACTTACTTCAAAGACATAAAAACTACCATGTCTTTGGTTTGTTATCAATTCTAACATTAAATCCATTGCGAAGCTGGGTAAAAATTTCAATTTAATAAGACATATGTAGAATCTGAGTAATTGTTTTGCACTTTAATATTCAAAATTCCAAAGTTGTCCTTATGTACTTCTCAAAACTAGCAGAATGTTATTACTTATTTAAAATATCAGCTATTGAAGCAGCTTGTAATTTGATCCAGCATATTTTTAAAATTTAATTCAGAAACCTTTATCTTTCTCCAGATTTTTGTATGATAGTTTGACATTGTAGCTACTAATGAATGAGCAAAGATTAGGTAAGTATACAGACCAATATATTCTTAAGATTATCACTTACTGATAGTAAATTAGACTTCCACACTAAATGATTCCTGTTTATCTATGCAGTAAAATTAAACTATTAAATTCAGTGCAACTTGTACTGTAAATAAACTATTAGCAACGAACATAACTGTGAGAGCTGGTTATATGAATTATTCACTGCAAACTTATTATCTCTATGTCATTAGCATGTGAGATAATGATCCTAATTACCATGGCTTTAAACTCAGGGGAGTTAGGAATTTATGTGTAGAAGTTTCTGGGCTGTGGTTACACCACCCACAAGAGTATTCAGAGAACTGTAGACCAATCTTCAGTTTTTCCCATGCTTTTTCTTCACTTGTTTATTTCTTTACTTTTATGTTTAGGATTAGAGTTACAGTATTTTGCCTTTAGATATTAATAATTTGTGCGTGCGTGTGTGTGTGTGTGTGTGTGTGTGAGTGTGTTGGGCCTGTGTGTGAAGGTCAGAAGATAACTTTGCAGAGTCAGCGTCCACCTTTGTTTACTAGTTTATTTACTGCAAAGTTACATTGCATTTAATAGTTCCAGGGCTTAAACTGGAGTCAAGCGGCTTCTGTTGAAAGCACCTTTAGCTGCTGAGCCTTCTCTCCCACCTGTGAATACTTTTAAAAAGGCGTTATGAGAAATATTAAAAGTAAATTTGTTCATGCTCTTTTCGGTTGATTTTGTGTTGTAGGTAAACAAGGTACACTTTTCTTTCACACAAGTTAGCATCTCCTGTGTCTCCATAAACAGTGTGTAATTGCTTGATAATTCTAGGTTAAAGGTTAATAATCAATTTTCTCCTCTAAAAGGATTCATACTAAAATGATTTATTTTTATAGAACTTGGTATTAACATGTAGTCCCTCCTAAGCTTTAATTTTATGTTTCTGGTTTTAATTTGAGGTTTTGATGAACTCCTTTGTCTATTTTCTCTTATATTGTAGTATAAATTATCTGTAATAAGCTCTCCTAATTAAAGCTGATAAATCTACAACTGCCTCAATTATACACTAATCAATTATACACTAATTTAATTCTACTTAGCAGGATACAGTACATCATTAATCGGTTTCAGACTTAATACAGCAGATTTAGAAGTAATCAAAATTTGAAGCATATTATTCACAGTGAAAATGAAGAATTGTGGTGTCTAGTAATTCACATATCAGCCCTAAACTAAAATTTCTTACTAAAAATTTGAAAGTGTACAACTGCTGTTTATTATTGAGTGCCATGGGCAAAAGTGGTGATTATTCAATCTAAGTACTAATAGTATATTACAGGATTTTGGGTAAAAGAATTCTTTTGGCTTTTTTCCCCCCAAAACTTTTGTCTATTTAAAAATAAGATTGATTATTTTATATGTATGACTGCTTTGCCTGAACACATATATATGTACCATATATGTTCTAGTACTCACTGAGTCTGAAGAGGGTGTCAGATACCTGGGACTAGAGTTAAGGATAGTTGTATGCAATCATGTGGATTATGGGAATCTATCCAGGGTCTTCTGTGAGAAGCAACAAGTGACTTAACCACTGCCAACTCTTTAGCTCCAGCTTTTGTCTTTTTAAATGTATTTTTTGGATTTATTTTTAATTAGATGTTTGTGTGTATGTGCACATGGCTGTTGGTGACCTTGTAAGAAAAGCATCAGATTCTCCTGGAGCTGGGTGACAGGCTGCATGATGTAGATGCATGCTCTTTTGTGGAGCTGGAGTGATGGGCTGCATGATGCATGGTTTAAAGACAGATCTTACTGTGTGGTCCAGGCTGGCTTTCAATTCAATATGTAGCCCAGGTTTGCCAAATTTACGATCTTTCTGATTTAGCTTCAGCTTCAGAAGACTTGTATTCAGGCTTGTGCTACAGTTTCTAAACGCTGCAGGAGTATATTCTACATTTTCTCTTCCTTCATTGCATTTTCCTCCTTCTCCTTCTTCACTTAAATCCTTAAAAACAATGTAAGTGGCTAGAGAGATGGCTCAGGATTAAAGAATACTTACTGCTCTTGCAGATGAACGGGCTCTGGTTCCAGCATCCATATTATGTGGCTCACAACTCCAGTTCCTGGTCTCACATGCCGCTTAGATGGTACATATAAATACATGCAGGCATACGTACATCACAAATAAAAATGTATAGATTTTAGCTGTTTGTGGTGATCCACACCTTTAATCCTACTATGCAGAGGCAGAGATGGGAGAATCTTAGTTTGAGGCTGAGTTGTAGACCAACTGGTGTTATGTTGTGAGTTCTTTCTTTTACATAAGTAAATGGAAGTTTGGGACAGTATTTCATACAGACACTGCTGGCGTCATATTTCCTGTGTAGGGTCATAACCTTGAACTTTCAGTTCTTCTGCTTCTGCTTGTACCACCGTTTCGGTTTCTGTGGTTCTAGACATATGCCCAGGGCTTCCTTCGTGTCATACAAGGACTCTACCAAGTGTGTATGTTTTTGTAAGAATGTTCTAAGTGGAGCTTTGTGGCTTTGGAATCTGTTAAGCTTATTACACTTTTTTTTTTTTCTGAGGAAATCAGTTTTGGTAACAAATTTCTGGGAAGTCCATGAGTATTTGATCCCTTGTATCTCAAACCAATCCTTAAAACCACAATGGAAATATTCGCTTATAGTTGAAAACCCAAGTGACAGAGATGGCTTTTTCCTGGAAAAACAAGAGAGATCCTGCCCATATTTGTTTATCTCTGCTCCCGCAAAGCAGCCTCTCGTAAATGATTCTGTCTAGTACTTAACAGCTGTCTTATTTATGTAAGTAATGTTATTTCTTGCTATTTCTGCCTTTCTATGTTCTGTGGTGTAAATGAATCTGACTCACATTGTTCTCTATCTCCCCTTTCCCTAGTCTTTCCCTGGCTTTAGTCACTATTTTTGTTCCTTCCTAAATTGATTGCTATTTGATTTCAAATTATACAATCAAACATATTTCATGGTTTATTGGTTGTGTTTCCTGCCCCCCTGTACTTAGAGGTTTTCTGATTTTTCCACTATAAGAAACAATGTGTTTAATATTTTTGTGTGTATTTTTAGAAAATTTCCACCTTTTTAAATAAAATATAGCTGAATGACCTCACGTTTAAAATTCAGTTGTGAACTATCTCATGAAAGTTGTATACATGTTATACATGGCTATAATAATGCTTTTGCGTGTGTATGCGCACACACTTGCACAGATGCATGCTTGTCTGTATATGCACATGTGAATGCCAGAAGTCAATATTTTTAAAGCTTTGTTTTTCTTGTGTAGATGTGTGTGTACATATCACTTGAGTGTGGAGCTGTGGAGGTCAGAGGTGTTCGATCTCCTGGAGCTGTCCTTACAGATTGTTGTATTTTACCTGATGAGGGTGCTCAGAACTCAGTTGGCATCCTCTCTGGAAGCAAGTGCTCATAATGGCTGAAACAGCTTTCCATTCCCCAAAGGTCGATATTTAAAATTTCAGTGTGTGTGTAGTGATGTGTACTGCAAATCTGACTTTTCATGGAGTGTAGGGCTTCCCTGTCTACTGCTTTTGTCCACTAAGCTATCTTCCTGGCCCTCTACCTTATTTTTTTTTAGACAGGGTCCCTCACTATTTTAGATAGATTGACTGGCCTGCAAGCAGCTAGTATCCAGCACTGCTTGCTGGGCATCTTCTTCTTCACTTACTTCGGCCCTGATTTTTCTTGTTGAGACAATCTCTCTTATTGAACTCAGAGCCCAGTGATGTGGTTGAACAGCTGGCTGTCTATCTCCTATGGTCTCATCAGCACTGAGATCGCACAGGTTCTTGTGGTCTGAATTCAGGTCAGCATGCTTATGAAGCAACCACATTACCAGCTGAGCTGTCTCCTGATCCTCCAAAGGCCAGAACTTTTTAAGATTGATATTTTTCCTCCTTTGTTTTCACTGGATATATGTACGTACACTATATGTGTTAGCCCCCTGCTCTTAGACTTGGCACCCAAGTTAGGCAACTCACAACTGTCTGTAACTCTAGCTCCTTCCTGGGGATCCACACCCTCTCCGAAGGACCCATGCAGGTAGACATACACATAGAAAAATAAAATTAAAGAAATCTAAACAAAAATTTAAGAAGAGAAATCTTTTTAAAATGAAATAAAATAGTTACTCCTAAACTCACTGAACAGTTGTTGATAAAGGTATGAATGAAGGAGGCCTGGGATGCTATCCCTATGCAAAACTGAATTAGAATCAAATGGCTTTAGAAAAAAATTATTGAAGACAAAGCAACAGTGGGAGGAGACCAGCCTTTATTTTTCAGCTGCAAGGGGATTTGTAGACCGAGTCAGTGGCTAGTGCGAGACACTAGGTGGCGCCATTAGCCTATGCTGCTATTTTGAAGGCAGAATGCCAAATAGCTTTAGTATCTTAAGTGAATTGTCTTTTATTGCGTGTATTTCAAGATAATATTGTGGTTTTTGATTTTTTTCTCCTTTAGTGGTTATTTTGAAAAATGTCATCATTATTTGTGTTTTAAAGCAGTTCGTCTGCTTTAAACTGTTGCTGTAAAAGTCACAATCTTTTTGTAATTTTTAAATTAAAGACTATGTATAATGTATTTTTATTTAGAGTCATTTCAAGCATATTTTGAAATGCTTTAGTCATATGGAATTTTATGTGTTAATATACTTGTCACCTTTTCTTTGATTAGTGTATAATTCAATCCATCTTTTTGAAAACAGAATGTAATTCCCTGGTTCTGTCTTTTAAGATTCTAGATTCATAATGATTAAATGTTTTAATTTCTGAAGATGATTTGTACCATTAAATTTATCAGTTGGTCTATTGTGCAAGTGACAAAAATCATAGCTTAAAGTTGTTACGCAAATGGAAAGTCAATAAAAAGATCGTGGTATGACTTTGGGTGAAACTTAACTATAAGGATTAAATAATATCATTGAGAGGCATTTCAAATACTAGTTTATTTTCCTTGATGTTGGTTCAGTTTGCCAAAAGGGTGACTGCCATTAGTTAATAATCTTGTTTTTTTTTTTTTTAATTTGTCCTAGTAGCTCCAAATTCAGTGTGATTTTACATCATAGTAGGCCTGCTAGGACTGGGTTGGATTCAAAACCTGTTCCTACAATTAAAGATGGCAATTGTGGTAGAAACGTAACTGATCAAGAATGATTCAGTGAACCAGACAAGGTGGCATGTGCTTGTAATCCCCATGTTCAGCCTTGTCTACAGAGTGAAATTTTGTCTCAAAAATAATAAATAATAATAAAATAATAGAATTTTAGAGTCTGTCAAGCAAATTTGAATATTGTTAGGGGAATAAAGAATGGTTAGAGGGCTGGAGAGATGGTTCAGCAGTTAAGAGAACTGGCTGCTCTTCCATAGGACCTGGGTTCTATTCCCAGCACCCACATGGTGGCTCACAACAGTCTGTAACTCCTGTTCCAGGATATTGGACACCCATTCCTTACCTCAGAGGGAACCAAACAAGCAAATATACACAGACATACATACTAGGCAAAGTACCATACACATCAAATGAGAGAGAGGGGGGAGGAAGAGAGGGAGAGTGAGAGAGAGAAGAAGAGGAGGGAGAGGGAATGGTTGGATAATTGCACTCATTTCTTTAAGAAAGCCACCTTAAGCTATATTCATTTCTTAAGTTACTAGAATTACATTATTTTAATCTCATCTCTGTTACAACTAATTATGGTTTTTCTCAGATCTTGTCCTTGTTGACAAAATTAGGGCTATACACTGTTGATACAGTTGTTACGATGAAATAGTGCAGAATAACATCTGATCTACACCTGACATTTTAGATGTCTTTTAAGTGAGGCTGATTGATTCACATCAGGATTTTATCAGCCCTTCTTATACAGCTCAGATTAATTTATGGGCTTTGAATGTCACAAATGTAAATTTATAATGGTCAATTTTAAAATAGAATTTAACTTCTTAACAGTTGACATAGCCTGTCCTGTTTATGACTCACCTTCATTCGTATAAAATGAATAAGGTTCTGCAGGGTTTTTGTAATTAATCTTGTTGGAAATATAAATTATCTTTAAATACTAGCAATAAATATAGTGAAATTATGATAAATGATTTTATTGTTTGGGGAAATAATATAAACTGTTGTGTGTTTGAAGAATATGACAGCAGCAAGGGAGAGAAATGAATGATTAAGTATTGCTTAAGCTTGTTTTTTAATTAAAGTTTTTCATTGTTTCTTTGTTCTTTACAGTATTCGGAAATGTATTTTAAATGTAACATTTATTTTTCACTTACCATTTGTCTTTATTATAATATGCTGCTTATATTTATCATAATCTTTTCTCACTGACTGTAAGACTTTTGTAATCCATTTAGGTTAACTGGTATGCAGTATCAAGAGCTTCCATGAGGGCCTTTAAAGTGTTTCAGTGTTATAGATTTAGTAATGCACAATTTCAGTATCTAACAATATAATAAAGCTCTTGATAGTGATGTAATAAAACAAAGAATTTCTGTAAAGCTGTGTACTAGTACGTCATTGTGCAACTTACAGCATAGTTAAAGCTATGTACTCCTTTTATCATTCATTGAGAATTAAGAAGTGTCAGTAGAAACATGAAGTTATTTCACTCATTTTTACCAATTATTTTATAGACACAAGTAGTACCACATAAGACCAGAAGTCATAAGCAGAATGGATGCCCATCCTTATTGTTCATTATCATATGTAGCATATATTCTAGTTATAATTTATTTAGAAGATTGTTGTTATAAAGAAAAGAAACTATACATATATGAAGTGCTAATGAGGAGATATATCATTCTCCTCTAATTTAAAGTAGTGAAAATGTTTTAAATATTAAAAGTGATAATTAATCAGTAATAGGGACCATTTTAAATACAAAAATGGCTAAACACATGAAAAGTAGTATGCCTAATTTTAAATAGGCATTGCTCAGTGAGTTATATCTATTGAACATTAACATTAGAAATTAAAAGGAGACAGTCACGATAGTTGGGACACTTGAAGATAACAGTAATAATCTCACTGTTAGCATAAGCATGTATTTATGAAAACTTAGAAAAAGACTTGTACTGTTTTAATACTTGTGCAGATCTCTTTAATGTCTGACTTCATAGTGGACAGCTGGATTCTCATCTGCTTCTCAGTTTGATTCCTGACAGATTTTGTTTTGTTTTTGTTGAAGTATATAAGTGAAATAAAGCTTTTCCTGTGAACTGGTTAAAAAAGTCAAATTGGTATCCAGTTATGCCAGCACCACTTGTTAAATATGCTTTCTTTTTTCCATTTGATATTTTTTGCTTCTTTATCAAAGATCAGGTGTTCAAAGATGTGTGGATTGATATCCCGGTCTTCTATTCAGTTCCATTGGTCCTCCTGTCTGTTCTTATGCCAGTACCAGGCTGTTTTCAGTACTGTAGCTCTGTAGTAGAGTTTCAAGGGATTGTGATGTCTCCAGAAGTTCTTTTTATTACACAAGTTTGTTTTGGCTATCCTGGGTTTTTTGCTTTTCCAAATGAAGTAGAGTACCGTTCTTTCGAGGTCTTTGAAGAATTTTGCTGGGATTTTGCTGGGCTTTGCATTGAATCTGTAGATTGCTTTCAGTAAGATTGCCATTTTTACTATATTAAGTCTGCCTACCTAAGAGCATGGGAGGTCTTTTCACTTTCCGGTGTCTTCTTCAATTTATTTCTTCAAAGATTTAAAGTTCTTGTCATACAAGTCTTCTGCTTGTTTGGTTAGAGTTACTCCAAGATATTTTATGCTATTTGTGGCTATTGTGAATGGTGTTGATTCTCTGATTTCTTCCCCAGCTCTTTTATCATCTGTGTACAGGAGGGCTACTGATTTTTTTTTTTTAGTTAATTTTGTATCCTGCTACATTGCTGAAAGTGTTTATGAGTTGTAGAAGTTCCTTGGTAGATATCAACATGTTAAATGAAAATAGACCCTTATCTATCACTATGCACAAAACTCAAGTCCAAATGGATCAAAGACCTCATCATAAAGCCGGCCACACTGAACCTTATAGAAAAGAAAGTGGGAAGTACACTTGAACGCATTGGTAGAGGGAACCACTTCCTAAATATAACCCCAGCAGCACAGACACTGAGAGAAACAATTAATAAATGGGACCTCCTGAAACTGAAAAGCTTCTGTAAAGCAAAGGACATGGTCAAAAAGACAAAATGACAACTTACAGAATGGGAAAATATCTTCACCAACCCCACATCAGACAGAGAGCTGATCTCCCAAATATATAAAGAACTCAAGAAGTTGGACACCAAAGGAACAAATAATTCAATAAAAAAAAATGGAGACCTCCACAAGAACTCTTAACAGAGGAATCTAAAATGGCTGAAAGACACTTAAGGAAAAGTTCAACATTCTTAGTCATCAGAGAAATGCAAATCAAAACAGCTCTGAGATTCCATCTTACACCTGTAAGAATGGCCAAGATCAAAAACACTGATGACAACTTATGCTGGAGAGGTTGTGGATAAAAGGGAACATTTCTGCATTGCATTTCTGCATTGCAAACTGGTACAATCCCTTTGAATATAAGTGTGGCAATTTCTCAGAATATTAGGAAACAACCTTCTTCAAGACCCAGCAAGCAATACCACTTTGGGATTATATCTGAAGGATGCTCAATCATGCCACAAGGACATGTGCCCAACTATAACTTTGTTTGTCATAGCCAGAATCTGGAAACAACCTAAATACCCCTCGATTGAAGAATAGATAAGAAAAATGTGCTACATTTACACAATAGAGTACTACACAGAAAAAAAAAAAAAGTAACGACATTTTAAATTTTGCAGGAAAATGGATGGAGCTAGAAAACATTATTTTGAGTGAGGTAACCCAGACACAGAAAGACAATCATCACATATACTCACTTATAGGTGATTTGTAAACCTAAAGCAAAGAAAGCCAGCCTATGAACCACAATCCCAGAGAACTTAGACAACAATGTGGACACTAAAAGAAACTTACATAGATCTAATCTACATGGGAAGTAGAAAGTAGAAAATAGACAAGATCTCCTGAGTAAATTGGGAGCATGAGACTTTGGGGGAGGATTGAAGGAGGGAGGGGAGAGGCAGGGAGGGGAGCAGAGCAAAATATAGAGCTCAATAAATATCAATAAAAAAATATAAAAAATTAAATAGATGAAAATAAAAAATACCCTCATTGTGGCACACAGATATCCATAACTCTAGTTTTGGGATACAAGCCCCTTTTCTGACCTCTTTGGGCACCAGGCACACACATGGTGTACATCCATACATGCAGACAAAACATTCATGCATATAAAGCAAAGTTAATACAATTTAAAAATTAAAACCATATTAAAGCAAATCATTTTAGCCTTGCGAATTTCCTGGAATACGTTAAGGAAGGTTATGATTTGCTGGCCTCGATCTGGGTGTCATCAATAGGTTTTTACTGGGTACAATGATGCATGTCTGTAATCCCAGAATTCTGGAGGCTGGGCAGTCTCATGGATACAAAGTTCTGGGGTCAAATAGTAAGATTCTAATGTTAAAGGGTTGAAGGGTCACAGAGAAAGTAGCATGGGCCTGAGGATTTAAAGACTCTAGCAACATGTAGATTCTGATGCTCAAGCTGCCCCTGCTTAAGGCCCTTTAAATGAGATAATGTCCAGGAGAGGGATCAAGACATCAGTTATGTAGAATATAACTGCTCTGCTCAAAAGTTCCTACAGGTGGGGAATCTGCTACAGGACCAACTTCTAGTATAGAAAAACAGTAGTATATTAGCAAATAAGGCCCATTGCGTGCATGGAACAGGAACAAAGACAGCCGTGTAGTCTTCTGTTTGGCAGTGACAAAAATGGGTACCGGGGCCTTCTCACAGTATATTAAGGAAGAGATAGAACTGAACCTCCATAGAAATAGAGGCTTCCTTAGTGTAGCTTATATTTATCTTAATGTTGACTTGTAGGAGTATTGGTAGCTCAAAATTGGTAGTTGTTTAAGACAACCTGGAAAGAGAACAGACCTTAGTATTTGGCGGCACTTAAGTGTTGGAATTTCAGCTCTAGCACTATCGAGTAAGCACTTAATCCATTTGTGTTTTTACGCTTTGAAACTCAAAGAGTATCTGTTTCAAAATTTTATTTCTATATATTTTAAGAAAAGTTTTGTTCTAAATATAATTTTTTCTAGCAGTGTATCAAAATTATAATTATATGGTATGAGAAAGCATTCTACATTTTCATAATAGCTTGAACTTCCCATTGATATGTCAAACAAATAAATACTTGTTTCTGAATAGAAACCAACTACACTATGAATTCATTGATACCAAATTATTTGCAGAGATTTTACCTTAATTATTCTGAATATACTTATGTTATTATGTGGAAATGATTTGTTTACTGTCTTTACTTTGACTAAGTCAAAATATATATAGTTATTTGCATAAAGGGGAAATGTTGCTAATATTATTTTGCTTTGCTGAATGTTACAAATAAAATTAATTTTCCTTGTAGCAGATACAAGAATGCTTTCACTCATTTCTGTAGCTTTGTAAACATGTAATTTTATGATCTCTTTAGTGGTGATATTTTTCTGTTCCTTTTGTGATAGATAAGTTATGAGTCCTGGTTACATGCACTTGGTTACTGTTAGTTTGGTATAAAGTCTTCTTAATCAGTTTTGGTTGTTAGATTATTCTGTCGGTTCTTTTTATGTACTTGCTTATTTTACTTACAATCTGGTTCTCAATTTACAATAAAAATTTACAAACTGTTAGTGAGTAGGCTTGTTCCTTCAAGTAGGTGTGCTGCAGCCTATCTCTAATCCGTAGTGGACCTGTTTCCTGGTTTCTACTGTGTTCACCCTTTCTGCTTTGGATGCTTGAACTTTTGCCTTAAACATTCACACTGATATTCTAAAATAAAAGAAGAGGAAGAGGAAGGAGAAGAAGAAAAGATAGCTGAGGCTCAGCTACAACATGCTTTTCTAGTATGTGCAAGATAGGTTTGGTTCCTAACACTGCAAGAGAAAAGAAAAAGGAAAATTAAGGTTTAAAGTAGAGGAGACCAGTGCGTGTATGCATGCATGTGTCTGTGTATGTGTATTGTACATGGTTGGCCAAATTTTTGTTTGTTTTTATTTTTATTTTATGCACGAAACATGGTTTCTTGAGTTAGTGGTAGACTTAGAGGTGTATAACCCAGTTCCTACAGCGAGATTTGCAGCTCAGCTGTGGAAAAGTGTCGTCCCCAGAAAGTTTCTTTTCAGAGGCTGTCTTTTCCAGGACAGCTCTTGTCTCACAGTAAACCCCGATAAGCCCTGGCATTTTCATCAAACCTGCCACAACTACAGCGAGTGGGGTATCCTCACACGTCTCCCCAGACATTTGACAGTGCTGGTCCTGTAAACACCGTGACCCCAACAGAACATGTTAGCGTCTTTGTTCAGAAAATTCACTTTTAACATGGAGTTCCTGTTTTAAACTTTAGGTTTCATTTTGTACAAATTTTTTTTATGGCTAGGCATTTTTCAAGGGTTGTAGCTCTTACCATATTCTTTAAGACTTGTATGCTGTGTATCCTTCTCATCAAGTACTCAAGTAAAAGTGTTATTTACTTCTTTATCTATCTTTTGGGGAAAGCTCCATTTAGTTTTATGCCACATACCAATGTTTCAGCCGTGATGATGCAGAAGTGTTTATTGGCCGAATCAGGACCCTCGAAAATAGAAAATAGAACAGAATATTGGAAGAGTTTCATGGAGAGGAGTGTCCTGGTACATTGTCTGTTTAGTACCAAATGTATGGTGTAGAAAAGCGAGCAACTACCATGTGTACATTCTGAAGAGCTTCAGTTAGGATGCTTAGCAGACTAGGGAGTATGCATTGTCACCACAGGAAAAGAAAACCTTTGCTTCTGTCCCCAGGTGGGAATCAGTGCTGGTTGTGACTCTGTTGGTCTAGGCTAAAGTGCATTCCATTCCCCTCCCATTTTTCCCTTCCTTCCCCCCTCTCTTTTTTTAGACAGGGTTTCTCTGTATAGCCCTGGCTATCCTGGAACTCGTGTAGACCAGGCTGGCCTTGAACTCACAGAGATCTGCTTGCCTCTGCCTCCCGAGTGTTGGGACTAAAGGCTTGCATCACTTCTGCCCAGCTGCTGCTTCCTTTTTTTATTTTTTATTTTTTTTGAGACTAGATATCCCAAGCTGGTCTTGGAATCCCTCTGTACCTGGGATGACCTTGAACTTCTGATCCTTCTGCTCTGCTTTATAAATGTTGGCTTTATGGGCATATGTTACTGTATCTAGTTTATGTTCTTCTGGAGATTCAACCCAGGGTCTTCTGAAAGCACTCTGAAAACTATGCTTTATCCCCATCTTACATTTTTAAATCCAAGATGAAAAGAAATTAAAAGTACGAAAATCTTTTGGAATAAGGACAAAAGAAATAAAATATTTTGTTTAAAGCAGTTCAGAATAGTTTTCATTTTAATTTTATTACAAAGAAGCAAGAAAATTAAGTATAAAAGTTGGTAGTAAGCTAAATGTTACTGAATGAATATGCTGAAACAGTGGCTCACTTGGTCATCAAGGTTGTTGCCACAAAACCGGATGACCTGAATTCAATTATAGGGACAGACATAGTGGAAGGAGAGAACCATTGACCACAAGTTGTCTTCTGACCTCCATCTTTGTACTGTGATGTTTGTATTTCACACTTGAGGAAACGTGCGCGCGTGTGCACACACACAATTAAAAATGAAAGTTTCTGTATACTTAGTGCGCTGTGCTCAGTGGTTCTGAAGCATGTTTGTCTCCATTCAGTCACCACTCGCCCGCTGTCTCACCCAGAACAACTTCCAAAGTTGGTGCTCCATGGTGGGGAGTGAAATATTTTTGTCTTATGTTTTTCATATTCTGTACTTTGCCTACAAATACCTACAGTTGTGTTATAGTTGCCTACAGTATTCAATACCGTAACATGTTACATATGATTATAATCTCGGAGGAAATAGCCATTCCATGCACCTAGATTTGTAGCAAGCTATTCCTTCTGGTTTGTATAAGCACACTCTAGTGTTACACAATGACAAAATCTCCTTATACATTTTCTGAATGCATCCCCGTCATTAAGCAACACGAGTCCTCTGAACCTCTAATTTTGGTCAACATCAAAGCCAAAGCGTTGTTAACATGGGAACATTCTTCAATACCACAGCAATTAACACCCTGGCAAAGACTGTTCAAGCTGGTTCAAATATACCACTGCACTGGCTCTTGAAGACTTGAGCAAAGTTGTTGTCCATTCTAACTGTAGAGTTGGCAGTTATATGGCATTTAATGGAGCCAGAGATCAAAGGGTTAGGGATGAGCATTCTACATCTTAGAGAAGCTCTGTGGAGGCTAGTCTTGTAAGTTGGAGATGATGACATTGGATGCTTATATCATTCTGGTCTCTAGTAGCAGTAGCTTGGGATGAGAATATGAGGAGGCAGCGCTTACCTGTGATAGCAAGGGAGAATTTATTAGTTTCTGTTGCAGCCATAACAAATGCCCACACAAAGCTCTGTCTTTTCATGGTGCTACAACCTGCTAGTTCAGAAATGTCATATCGTTTTCTGCCGAGCTAGTTTTCTGCTCTAGGTTTTCTCCTCAGCCCCACTGTTTGGCAAAGGAGTCTAAGTTGCCCAAGCTTGCCTCAAACTTGCCATCTTCCCAATGGAAGATGCGTGCTTCTGTGCTCCAGGCTTCCTTGGTTGCTGTCGTGATGTCAGCAGGGCTGTTTCTGTTTTGGAGCTTCAGGGACTAATGCTTCCAGGCTTGTTCACGATGATAACTGAATTCCTTTATTCGAGTTATCTTCTCATGCTCTTTTCTTGTTTTTAAACTTCCTCCTTTCTTATATCTTAATATGAATCTTTAACTCGCTCTTTTATATCCGTTTTCTTTTTCTCAAAGCTATCACTTAGCGCCGAAGCAGCTAGTTCCTTTCTTCTCTTCCTCCTCTTCCTTCTCATTTTTGATTTTTTTTTTAAATGAGTTGTGGTGGGGAAGGATAGGATCTCATTGTGTAACCCTGACCTTGCATTTGCTTTGCAGACCGGGTGTGACCCCAGACTAACCTTGATCTGCCTGCCTCTGCCTCCCGAGTGCTGGAATTAAAGGCCTATATCATCATGCCCTGCTAAGGCTTCACTTTTTTCATCAAAGCACTTTCCCTACTATGTTATCTAGGTTTGTGCCTTGCTGTGCTATTCATTTATTTCAAAGAGTTCTAATCTCATTACTTTTTGAATTCTTAAATTATTTGGGAATTAAAGTTTTAAGATTTTATTTATTTAGTTGATTGTTTGGTTTATGTGCATAGTGTTTTGGTTGCATTTATGTCTATGTACTGTGTACTTGCTTAGTACTCTTAGAAGTCAGAAAAGGGCATTGGGTCCTGTGGACAGGAATTAAATATGGATATGAACTGTGTTCTGGGACTTGAACCCTGTTCCTCTGGAACATCAGTCAGTTGTCTTAACTGCTGAGCAATCTCCAGCCACAATTTTTTGTTCTTTATTTTTGTTAGCTAGTTTGTTGTTGTTGTTGCTGCTGCTGCTGCTGCTACTGCTGCTAGTGGTGTGTGTGAATATGTGCATGTGAGTGCTGAAGTTATGGCCATAGGACGTGGGTGCTGGAAACCAAGCACAGGTCCTGTGTAGGAGAAGCAAGTGCTGGCCATCATGGAACTTCCTCTCTACCCCTAGGAACTGTTTTAAAAACTAGCTTTTGAAAAAAGAATTTATTCCCTGGTCCTTCCTTTTCATATTTTTTTTTCAGGTTAGCAAATAAAGCATTCTGTTTCACCATGGTGATGTCATTTAGAAATGATCTATTTGTTTTCTTTTTAATTTTTATTTTTGCTTTGTGTTTAGAAAGCAAGTTCTGTGTGATGCTCGTTCTTTGATTTTTTTTCTTACTCTAGTAGGTGATTATTCTTTCTAGTGTTGTATATGCGCTTAATAAAATATTTATTTTCCAATTGTTAGAAATAAAAGTACATTTATTTGGTATATTTCATGAGTGCATGATTAAAGTTAGTAATTATTTCTTCCTTGATGTATTTGACTTGTTAGAGTTTATATGCTTTTCTAGTCAATACTGGACAAAGGTAGGGAGATATTTGTGGTGCTAAATTTGTTTAAAATTTTTTAAGTTAAAAAAAATTTAGGCTGTGTGTATGTGTGTTGGTTTAGAGGTAGGATTCCTGCTATGTGTAGCTCTGGCTCCCTTAAATCTGATCTCAAACGGGCAGTCTTCCTACCTCAGCCTTTGGAGTGGTGGGAGTAAAGCTGGGCGTGCCTGACGTGCTTTCTTCTCCTTTCCTTTCTTGGGAAGCAATGCAGTAATACCAACTTTAATCTCTAATTAATTTTCCTCTAGATTTCCAGTATTTCGTCCTTTTGTTTAATAGTGTTGCTAATAATCTAGTGATATTGAGAAGCAGTAGGCACCTTTGCTTGTCCTGTAGAGCTGGAGCTTTGGGTGGTTGTGGGTGGGGGGAACTGTTCTCTGTCCCTCTGAAAGAGCAGCAAGCACGCTGTAGCATTTAGCCACCTCTTTTCAATATTTGGGCATCTTAGGGTTAATTTTTAAAATTTTAACCCCCAAATAATCTATGTTATCCTTTACCTTTCGTGAGTTTTTAAAATTTATTTATTTATTGTTTTTTCATATTATATATACTCAAAGTGTTTGGGCTGGTGAAATGGCTCAGCCAGGAAAGTTCATGCTTCGAAGCCTGATGACTTGAGTTGGTTTTTCAGGTCTCACATAGAGGAAGTAGAGGATTACTCCCACAACTTGTCTTCTGACCTCTATACATACCTCTCTATCCATGGTACATGTGTGCACACACTTCTACATGCATACAATAATGTAATAAAAATCCTTTAAAAGATTCAGAGAGAGAAAGTCATAACAGATTTTTTTTTAAAAAATTTAATTTTAAAATAGAATTGGAGTTAAGTCCCTAGGTCCAAACGAGAAGCAGAAGGAAAGAGAACGTGAGCAAAGAAGGCAAGTTCAGAGAGAACCTTCATCCCACGATGGATGGCGATACAGACGGAGACCCACATTGGAGCACCGGACTGAGCCCCCCAAGGTCCACATGAGGATCAGAAGGATGAAGAAAATGAAAAAGAAAATAAGGACTGCGAGGGATGTGATCACCCACTGATACAAGGGGACGGATCTAATGAGAGTTTACCAAGGCCAGTTGGACTGGGACTGATCGAGGATGCAATCCAACCAGATTCTCTGAATGTGGCCAGATTCTCTGAATGTGGCTGGCCCGGAGTCTTGCTGAAAAGCCATTGACAATGGCACTGGGACTTGTTTCCTCTGCATATACTGGATTTTGCGGATCCAATCTGTCTGGACACTCACCTTCCCTGGACCTGGAGGGAGGGGGGAGGAACTTGAACTTCCCACAGGGCAGGAAACCCTGACTGCTCTTAGGGATGGAGAGGGAGTGGGGGGAGTGGGAGGGTGGTGGGAGGAGGGGCAGAAATGGAAACTTTTATAATTTAATAAAATTACTTTAAAAAAAAATAGAATTGGTCTTGTCCCGTGGATGCAATATTTATCTTCATTTTTTCTTTTGTTTAATAGTATATTTTATTTTTCTCCATGTTTCCATTACTTTTTTTTTTTAAATTTGTTTTTTTCTCTTATCAGCAGTTTCATTCAAATGGCGATCTTGGTCTCTCTGTTTAATAGTAGGATAGTAATTGCTTGGGCTAGGACTTGTCAACTGACTCATTGTTAAATGTTTTGTTGTGTTTCATGATGTTGACATTTGGTTGTTTCTTAGATTGGGCTGGTTCTAGAAAGACATTGTTTTTTTCATTCTAGGATGGAAGAAGGAGAATAAAATGTGAAGTTTCAGTTTTGTTTGCCAAGTTTGTATTAGCCTTTCTGCTGCCGTAACATTTTTCTGTTCTCTGTTTATCTTCTTTTTTAAAAAAAAAAATGCCACCAAAGTCTGCCTGGATGAGACACAGACTGTCAGCCTGTTGTGCTCGATGTTAGAGGGGAGTATCAGGTTTAGCTGCTTTTTAACCGTTGGCGGTTCACCTCCACTCTGTTCTGTTTGTTTGGTGCTTTTCAAGTCAGAGTCTCTCCATGCCTCCTTAGCTCTGGGATCTAAGATGTGCTCCTGTTTCTAGCACCACTCCGTTCTTAAGATCCCAGTGCAACCTGTGTGCTTCTTTTGGGTGGGATGACAGTCTAAATTTGTTTGCATTCCAAATTTCTTCTGGGCTTCTCTGCTCCCACTTAAGACTCAGCATTCTTGAATCTCATGAATTAATCCATGCTGTTCTCTGCTTTCTACTCTCCTATGTTGCCATTATTTTCCTTGCTGCTAAGTTTAACGTTGAGAGTAGTCCTAGTGTAGAATTCTTGGGTTTATTCTGCCAAGGTTCAAATAGCAGCTTTTGTTTTTCTTAATCATTTGAAAATTATGTTCCTGTACTGATTGAGGTAATCATATTAAGAGTTGGGAAAAGCATGTGTGATGTTCATTTGTAGCAGGTGAATAAATTAATAGCCGGTGAATGGTCTTTTGTATGAGGATAGTGTTGGTCTGGTGCTTTACATCTGATGATGTTGTTGGGCTGCCTCAGTTTTCCTGCATTAGATATCCTTGTCCTTTATGAGCTGCTGTATGATTCTTTTCTTTCAGGCACTAAATCAGAATTAATACATACCAATCATGACTATTTTCTTTCCTTTGTAAGCTATTGAATAATAACTGGCCAATAAGATTCGATGATATTCATTGAGAACATTTTAGGGGTGTGTAGGGATGAGAGGCACAAGAAAGGAAAAGACATTCTTTCTTCTAATTTACAGATAGTAAGTAACGTCACACTTTTAACTAATGTAACTATTCTGAAACTGTTAGGCTGGTCTGTGAGAATAATATTAAGCCTAAGATAGCCATGGAGCCCTTTACCTTTTAGCATTAGGTTTTTAGTACATGAAAGAATTCCTCTGATTGACTTAGGACAACAATCAAAGTAATTGTTGATACTGTTAGCCAGAAAAAGTTCCGAATAAACAAACATTGTAAGGTTCAATTTACATAAATGTGAAGATCTAAAGTGCAAGTTTTGGAACATTAGTAACTATTGTTTATGCTAAAACAAGCTAAATTGGAAATTTCTATCATATCGTTTCATTATTTCTCCTTTTGTCTGTAACTTGTGTGGACCTAACATTTTGTTTGTTTGGTAAACTTGGTAATTTTAATCCTTTGTTTTGATTTGATTTGTTTTGTCCTGACGTTTTAGCAGATCTGGCTTCTTGGACCAATTCAAAAAGCATTTTATTTGCTCAAGAAAATGTATTTTCTTTACAAAGTTGCTTTTCTTTTTTATTCATGACTTCTGTTGCTAAATCTTTTGAAACACATGTTTTTGATGCTGCTGTTAACATTTTTAATTAATATTTTAGATGCTAAAGGTGACAGTTTAAAAGATTGTTTTTGTAGTGAGTGATTTTTAAAAGTAAGTGTCATTTGGTTTTATTTTACAATAGAATTTAATCTTACATGTTTTTTGTTAAAGTAATGTTACCCAAAAATCTCTTATTGAACTATTTGTGGTGAGCTTTTTAAGGATGTTTAAGATTTCACATGCAGTTTAACTGATCACAGATGAAGTTGTAAATTAATACCTCATGAGCATGTTTGACTGCAGGGCATTGTTTGTGAATCAAACCTGCTTTGTTCCTATAAACTGTGAAAGGGGCTTAAGCATATGGATTAAAATTGTGTGGTGATACTAAAGTACTTATGAAAAGATACTCTAGTTGGATCATTTAGAATGTAATAAAATATTACGAATAGCCATAAAATGTAATAATTCCCTTAAGCTTTTAAGAGTTAGAAGATTTTGTTTCTGTTCCGTTGTTGGAGGTGACCACCTTAGGAAAGAAAATGTTTTGCTGCCTTTAAGGCAGTGCCCAGCATTGAGAACCCTGACGGATTTTGATGAGAACAGATGAAGCTTCCCAGAAACTGTACATGTACCTTTGTATAGATATTATATTTTCATTTTTATTTCACTCATTATTTTTACAGAACCTTTATGCTGAAAAAATGTTCATTGGTATTTTCTAGTATAATATTATTAAATGACTTTTTTTTGGTATAGATCAGGTATTTATTTGTTGGCACCATTTTTCATTTAAAATGTTTGAAAATCACCTAGTAGTCAATCTACTCTTTCAGCCATGATAAATTGTTAAGAATTTATTGAAAAAGAAAACAAAAACAAAAAACAAAACAAAGAAGTTACAGGCTTTGCTCTGGAGACAGTGATAAGTTTTGATTTGCTGAGGCTTGAGTTAGCTTGCTTACTGAGGTGAACAGTAGACTAGATTGTCTTAAGTTCTTAGAGTTCTGGGCTGGAGAGATGGCTCAGTGGTTAAGAGCATTGCCTCCTATTCCAGAGGTCCTGAGTTCAATTCCCGGCAACCTCATGGTGACTTGTAACCATCTGTAATGAGGTCTGGTGCCCTTTTCTGGCCTGCAGACATACACACAGACAGAATATTGTATACATAATAAATAAATATTTTTTAAAAAAAGAGGCATCTCAGCTACTTCCAAAAAAAAAAAAGAAAAAGAAAAAAGTTCTTAGAGTTCTTATTGGTGTTCTTAGAACACTTTGATACCTGTTTTGAAAACACTGGACAAAGACAATGAGGGAAATGGTTCTCAGGTTACAGTATGATCAGTAGGGTGATTGTGCCAATTGGAAATAAACTGTATTCATGATGTAATATTATGTAAGACTATTATGTGAGACATTTAATTATGTATTTTATATGCTTGACATACATACTTATGTAAATTGGTTTCTAAACAGTCTTCTGGATTTTTATGGAAGTGTGTTCTTTAACCAGTTTGGTCAGCTGTGGCCACTGAAATGGTTTTAATTGTCAGAAATTCCCTGGCGCATTCTGGTTCCCAGGAGGAAACAAATAGAGATTATTGGACTTGCTCTCTTGAGTTTAAACAGCTTCTGAGTTTCCTGTTTCTATTTTCTCATAATCTTGATAGTATCAACAGGGTGTCCAGAAAGGAATTATCCATTCTGGTAGTCAGTAGTGGTCAAGCTGTCTTCTCCTAGTGTAACAACATGGGTCAGTGTAGACACTGGCAGGTAAACTGTTGACTTCAGATCGACCACTTAATTCATGGCGCCAAGTGATTTGCCAGTATCACACATTTAATAGTCACATAAACAGTCACATGAAGTAGTTGCTATTCTTATCATTAGTTTTTCAGGTGAGAAAACCGAGGTGTAGCTATTGTTCGTGGTCATATATCTGGGTATTAAAAAGGTGAGGTTTCGCTGTAGATGGCTTTTTATCTTAAGGCACAACGTGAATACCAGTTGGAGTTATTTATGAATCACCAACACATATACATGAGAATGAGTGGATATGACCATTCAGAATAAATGTAGGTGAGGAGGGTTCAACTAGAGTTGAAGGAAATCTATATTTAATGGGTTGACCAGAGAATAAAACTTGCTGCTAGGTGGGTATTGTGTCTTACTAACTAAGGTACGTATGTAAATGGCAAATAAATCACCGACTCACTGGAAAAGAAAAATATAATAGTAAATTCACATGTATATAAGTCTATTTTGTGTAAAACAAATAGAAATTGTTTGCGTTTACAAGTTAATTTGATTTAGAAATGCTTTATCAGACACTGATCTTTTCAGATGATTGCCTTCACTCCTATTTTTTCTTTCTTGTTGTAATTTAAACATATGTACATGTGTGTCACTGTGCGTGCGTATGTGTATATGTGTCCAGGTGTCCTCAGAGGCTAGAAGAGTGTTCAGATCATTTGGAGCTGTAGTTACAGGAGGTTGTGAACTGCCTGGCACAGGTTCTGGGAACTGAACTCATGTCCTCTGCAAAAGTGTAGACACAGTATATCCACAGTGGGGCATAAATAACTCTCCTTTTTAGACAGAGAAGATGAAATGTATGATGTCATAGTATACCTGAAAATCCGTGTCTTCCTGTAACCATATGAAAAATCAGTTTGTTCTTTCTAGAATAACATGTTACATGTGTTTAGGGTTCATGGTATCAAGTGGCAGGAAGTCTAAGTAGAGCAATCTTGGCTAAAAAAGGAATTTGGTCATGTTTCCAAACTGGGGTGGTTGGAACGTAGGGGTGCCTAGACCCAGGGACTCAGGCTGTCAGAGGTTCTCTCTGCACTCTCTGCCTCTGTGTCTCAGTCAGCCTCACCTTGTCAGCTGCTTCTCAGTGGCACTCCTCAGTTTCTGCTCAGCGTTCAAGAGTTTGTAATGGGCTCATGCTAGCTTTTTTATTGCTCACTTGAAATACTATCAGTACTTCTGATTGTCAGTTTTGGATGCTGCATTTTATATTCAAGATATGCAGCCAGAATAATGAATTAATATTTTTGTAAGATTTACTGAGTATTTAATTTTTCTTCTGAGAGGTAACTTCAAATGAGCTAGTTGTGATTGCATCTCTTTTGTCCAATGGCTGGAAAGTTTTTCAATTTACACTTTGGGTCACTTTATGAATTTTGGTATCTTTGACAAGTTAGTGTATTGACAAGAGCTTTCACAGAAGATATTCGTATTTTAGTTTAAGGCTGAAGTAGAAAGAATTTTTAACAAACAAATAAAAGAAAGTTTTTATTTGTGTTGATGATTTGCATTTTATTTTTCTGAATTCTTTTTAGTGAAACCTTCTTAAAGGCCCAGTTTCCCCCCCTATTGTTGCCAGTCACCTCAGGAGCTGCATGTGTTTGTGAAGGTGGCCCTTCACGATGGCTCTTAGATTAAAGAGAGACTGAGTTTTCTGATGTTTTGTGGAAGGTTATATTTAGCTGTTGGTATTTCGAGTTGGAACACTTCATTCTGCTGTGCCTTTAGTTAGTGAGTCATCTGGAGAAGACGGGCTGCTCTTGCTTTTAGGAAGAGTCTGCAGCAAATAATAGTAAGTTAAGCTCTGTGGGAGATTTTCTGCCAAATAACAAGCTTAAAATGGAAAATGTTTTGTAATACATTTTATTGCCCATATGCAAAATATATACTAAAGGATATAGAAGCAGTTTGCTCATTATTGTCTTCAGCTGATAAAAGCAAAAAAAGTAGCTCTGATACCATGTATAATGAAAAAATTTTCTACAAACATTGTATGGATTATTTTTTAGTTGTAGACAAGTAGAACGCCAGCTTCGCTCTATAGAATTATTTCATTTATACAGTATTCAGCAGTGGGCGAAACTTGATGTTAGTTGTCCATTTTGTGATTATTGGAATATATTCAAATCACATTTGCAAAAAAAATACCCTTATCGCTTGACATTTACTTTATTTTTGGTAGCTTTTTATTAGTCAAGATTTTTTGAGGGCTACGTAGAAGGGATGTGGGAGATGCAGATTCTAATTTTGAATCCCTTTGTATTATTTATGTCATACTGATTGCACACTTTAGCCATTACACCAGGTTTTATTCCTAGTGACAGTTCTTGTAGGAGGTAGTCTGGGACAAAACAAGATGTGTTATCCTGGGAATTAAGCAACCTTAAAGTCTTACAATTTAGATTTTTAAATCCAAACTATCTTTTCTGGAGTCAAGTTGACTGCCTCTCTGAGGTTTGAGGCCCAGAATGACTGCAGCACTGGAGCCAGGAATTGGAACATCACTCTTCTCTCTTTCTACAGATTTACTAACTTCACATAGGAGTGTCTACACTATTACTGCTGTGTAAGAATCACCATCCTGTGTTCACTTCACGGGGGCTGAGATATTCTGGAGGAGAAATTAGGTCTTTTGGTTTTCTTTAGAAGAGGTTACACTTTGTTCTCCACACTCGTGGTTATTACTGTATAGCTAGTTTCCTCCCGAGAATGCCATCTTTTTTCATGTATGAAGGAAGCCTTCGTAGGAGGATTCTGTGCTCTTAATCATGGCAATAGAAAGCTGGTCATGTTGGAGATATCAGTTGGCCTTTTCTTTTACCATGCAGTGACAGTGTCTGTGCTTTTGATATCCTAAATCGAGTCTCTAAAATTGACAGTTTCCTGCCGTCCAACCAGTTCTATCTGCATCGTTCTTTATTTACCTAATACCAGTAGATGTAAATGCTTCCTGTAAAAGCACGTGCATCCCAAGTTTCTGCATGCATGGTTATGGATGTGTGTGTGTTCCTCTGTGCACTCACATTCATGTGCCACTGACATATAGACAGACTCTCTCATCGTCTGTTTTTATTTCTTACATCAGTCATGTTTAGTTCTTCAGGAAATCTTCCTGGCACCACGGATAAATACATCCTAAAGTTTAGTCACTTCTACTACCTTTACCAATAAAGTCACCTGATCTATCCTACTTCCCCTTTCCTGCCACCTTTATCATTTGTTTGAATTATTGCAGAAGTCTCGTAATCTGTTTCTTTCTTTCCACCATTACTGCTTTTATATTCTTTAGCACAGCTAACAGGTTGATTTTTAAAGACCTAAGTTTATAATGAAACTCAAATAAAAATGGGCAAGATAAAAAATGCTAATGAAAGGAAATATTATTTACATGCAAAGTGATTAGTTTTGTAAAACAAATAACGACTGAGGGATCGGTGAGATTTATAAGCAGAGAAATGAAGGTAAGGATGTATCTTATGCAAACCTGGTGACCAGAGTTTACTCCCCAGAACCCATGCAATAGTGCAAGGAGAGAACCCTACAATCTTTTCCTCTGGCCTCCATATACAGACCGGAAATGCACACACACACAAAATCAACTGAGAAATAATTAGAAACAAAATATTAGTAGTTGATGATTATAGGATTAATGACCCAAATATTGTTTAATACTTTTTTATATACAAAGGCCATAATTTATAGATTAACCACAGTATAAATGGAATACAAACATACCAAGAGACTACAATGATTTTATTTCAGAATGAAAAAATTATTCAAATTAGCATATCTGCTAATATAATTTATTATACTTTCCCACATGCTTCCTGAGGATGTCTGCATGCACAAGAAGTCTAGAAGAGTGGAGCAAGGAAGCTCCTCTTTCACTTTTGGTGTCTAATGCATAGCTTCTCCAGTGAATTCTGACCCTTTACAAGTTTTTATTTCAATGGGGACTCCTGTTATGCCTAGGATTTCATATAGAGCTTCCTTATAGCTCACAGTTAATCACTTCAAACAGTTATTGATGCTTTAGGATAAATTCTTCCTATTTAATTTATCTTGTAGTTTATCTTATTTTGTTGGTCCTAGACTGATGCCCTGTATTAAAAGGCTTCTGGAGAATTACTATGATTGTTTTCATAGGTGCTAGGAAAGTGCTTGGCACAATGCAATATATATCCTTATTAACATTTTATGAACTAAGTACAACACGTAGAAAAGTATACAAATCGTAAGTGTGCAGCTGAAAGAATTACCTCAAAGTAAACATACCTGTGTAACTGCCATCCAGTCCTAGAAATAGAACTTGGCAAGCAGACTGGAAGCACCTGGTCCTTCCTCTTCCCCAGGGGTGTCTTCTATCTTCCTTTTGAACATCAGAGATTAGCTTTGCTATTTATTTTAGAATTTTAATAAATAGATTCATGTAGTGTGTGCTTTTGAATCTCATCGTGGTGAGAATGGCTCTGCTCTGCTGCATGGTGCAGGGCTTTGTTCGTTTGCTTCTCTGCTCCTTGTTCATTGTGTGACTCCATCTCGGTTTGGTTTCAGTTTTCTTGATGGAGATTCAGGTTGTCACTACTTTGACTGCTAGAAATATGTTGGTATGTGAGCCTTCTTATGTGGCTCATGTGTGCTCATTTCTCTTGGAAATGTAGGAATGGATGTACTGGCTCGATAGGTATACTTGTCTTAAATTTTACAATTTAAGAAGCTTTTAATTTTAGTTTCCCAAAATGTTAAATTCCCAGGAGCTTTCCACTTGTTCCCCTGTTTTCAGAACTTGAGCCAGAGCTGTAGCTTAGAGATAAAAACACTTAACATGATACAGAAGACCCTAGGTTCAATATCCATTATCACAAAAACATGAAAGACCTGAGCCATACTGGTGGGTAAGGGGTGGTTACTGAGATTTCTGTCCTTCCTGGTCCCATAGCTGTTCAGTCCCAAAGAATCACACAGAGGTCTACATTAATCAAAAAGTGGTTGGCCTATTAGCCAGGCTTCTTACTAACTCTTACATCCTACATTAACCCATAGCTCTTGTCTGTGTCAGCTATGTGGCTTGGTACCTTTTATCAGCGAGGCATTCTCATCTTATTTCCTCTGCATCTGGGTTATGACTGCAGACTGAGTCTTTCATCCTTCCAGAATTCTCCTTTTCTCATTGCCCTGCCTCTACTTCCTGCCTGACTACTGGCCAATCAGTGTTGTATTAAAGCAATATAACTGACAAATCTTTACAAACTACAAGACCATTGTCCCACAGCAAAGGGGTTATCTCATAGTTTGATTAGGTTTTGTTGTTGCTGCTGTTGTTGTTTGTTTTAGTCGATCTTAATTATTACTTTATTTTATGTGTTTGGATGTTTTTGCCTGTGTGTAGGTCTGTGTCTTTGCAGACCGCAGATCTTCCATAACCAGAATTACAAATGATTGTGAGCTGTTCTGTGAGTGAGGGGATTAAACCCTGATCCTTTGCAAGAGCAGAAAGAACACTCAGCTGCTGAGCCATCTTTTTAGTCCCTTGGTTGTTCTTTTTTAACCTGGAACTCACTGTCTGGCCTACAGTGGACTTCAGCTTTGGCCTCTTGAGTGCTGAGATTGTAGCTTATACCACCATTTCTAGTTTACATGATAGTGAGGATTGAAAACACCAACATATGACAAATTTAAATGTTTGTGAATAAACGATGGATAGAAAATTAATACTGATAAATGTATGAAAGGATATGAGATTGTTCATCCTTTCTAAGAATTTAAGCTTGTTTTTTTTTTGGACATAATATTAGGAAGGACACAGAAAATAAACATCTTCATAAACCAAAGTTTGAATTTATATTATCAAAAATATAAGTCCCTTTTGATCTAGGAATCACTTATTTGTATAAAGAAGTTTGTCATTATAAGAGAAGCACAGCATAGATTAATCCTCCTCAAAATTCTAGATAAAATGTAAACATGTCTTATTACAGATTAGCTTGTAAATATACCTTGGAAAATTAGGAATCCACTTAAAAGGAATGGACGAGATAAAACAACCTGTGTTAGTTTTGAAATATTTCTCAGTGGTCTCCAGTTAGTGGAATTGTTGGAAAGGATTAGAAGGTGTGTCAGTTGGCTCAAGGTTTAACCTGTTTCCACCATCCACAGTGCACTCTGGGCCTTTTACTTGTGATTTGAGACATTAGCTTTCAACCGTTCCTGCTGCCCAATTAAACACATTCTTTTATAAGTTCCTTTGTTCATGTGTTGTATACATCAATAGAAAAGTCACTAATATGAAACCTCAGGAAATGTTGCTTGCAGGATTATAAATTTTATATTTGTGAGGGAAGTGTTTGAGTTGAGCATGCATAGTAAATTTCTGAAGTACATAGCTTGGTAAAAGTTTGTTACTTATTGTGTTATGTTTGTGTAACTAAGCTGCCATTATGCAAGTTATTAATTCAGGAACAACTATTCAGTATTACTTTTATTTTTATCATGACTTTTAAACTAATGCATAGTAAAAGGTATAAACTATGTTTTATGTTTTATTAACTGCTACATATAATAGCCCACTGCCTATGATAGTACATTGCATGAATATAATCACTTTCTCAATTCAAAATATGACTTCTTTAAATTTGCTACTTACGTTTTACTTTTATTTTATGGCGTGTTTTGCCTGTGTGTATGTGTGTGCACCTCATGTGCTCCTGGTGCCTGAGTAGGTCAGGAGAGGGTGTTAGAACTGGATTTGTAAACCATTATGTGGGTACTGGAAACTGAACCTGAAGCAACAGTTGCTCGCCTAACTCTCCAGCCCTTAAACAAAATTAATTCTTGAGGAGTATTGCGTGTGTGTATCCATCCCTGGGATTGAACTGATCCTCAATCTTGGCTGTAAGCTCCCTTATAGAGCAAACCATCTCCTAGTCCAAAGCAGAATTGTTCACAAGAACAATTAAAATTGATTTTAAAGCAAAATTTGGTTCACATAACAGAGTCTGCTGACTGTTATATTCAGTGTGCTCAGTCATTGTACTCTTTATCAAACATTTTACCTGTCCACTGCGGAAGAGTGACCTAAGTTAAAGTCAAAGAGCAATTACCCAAAGTAGAGACTGGCAAATTAAGACTTGGGACCAAATTTGTCATTACATTTGACCTTTATGACTTTTTTTTCCTGTTTTTTTTTTTAAATAGTTTTAATGGTACCAGTGAATGATGTTTAAAAGTTAAATTCAGCTTCTTAATGCTGTGACTGTGACGACTTTCTCACTGCCGTGCTGAGTAGAGGATTACAACAGAGATTTTATGCCGCATCCTTGTTACCTCTACTGCAGCTTTAAAACCGCACCTCTCAGTGGGGTTGTACTGTTCAACAGTGTTTATGGTTCCCATGCATGGTTGTGCTGTAACAGTGTTTTTATTTGATTTTTATTGTGTGTATGGTATTTAACCTGGATGAATGTCCACCCGTGTGCAGTGCCCCTGGAAACCAGAAGATGGTGTTGGATCTCCTAGGACTGGAGTTACAGCTGTTTGTGTTGTACCCTGTGGGTGCTTGGAATCCAACCCATCACAAGGAAGAGCAATTGGTGCTCTTAACAGCTGAGCCTACGCTCTAGCTAAGAGTTACTACTGTATGTCTACCCTGCCAAAACAAGAAAAGAAGACTTGTAAGGGGCGGTGGATCATGGATCAATCATATGAGGTGGATTTTCTATATTCTGCTAAAAGAGTTCTATATATACTGCTATGACCAGACTAAGAACCTGAAGTATTCCAAATTCGCAGGAAGGCATTTCTCCTACAAATTTAAAGAGTATCCCAAAATTTACGACTACGGACATTACAGGCTTGCTCACAGAATCACAAAGTGAAAATGTGATTGCACACGAAGTTTGTAAATGGATCATTAGTCAAGCAATAGTCGTTTACTAATGGCAAATTAACACAAATTCTATTTTATTATGTCAGCCAAGAAATTCCTTTAGAAAATTAACTTTGTGTAAGGAGTCTAGACTTTGATGACAATCGTCACTTTAAGATTGAGGACACTGAACTCGACTCAGGGGTCAACCAAGAAGATAATTTCATGTGGTTTTCTTAGGCTGCTTTTTGGCTTTTGTTTGTTAATTCTTCCCTCCCCCTCCTTTCTTTTTCCTTGCCCCTTGCCCCCTTCCTTACTGGAGTTCTCTGAATAGCCCAGGGTGTTCTTTTTTGTTTTGTTTTGTTTTGTGTTTTGTTCCTTGGTTTTCTAAGACAGAGTTTCTCTGTGTAGCAATTCTGGTTGTCCAGGAACTCACTCTGTAGACCTGTCTGACTTCGAACTCACAGAGATCTGTTTGCTTCTGCCTCCCAAGTGCTGGGTCAAGACATGTGCCATCATTGCCTGTTGCCCAGGGTGTTCTTAAACTTGCAATCCTTCTGTTTTGCTTCCTGAGTGCTCCCTACATAACGGAGTGTGTCACTACCTTCATCTTTCTACAGGTCTTTATGAACCAGCAAGTCCTACTGACATTGACCACTTATTCTAGGAAGTCTGTGTGGAGGGAGAATCTTCAGACATTACCGTTGCTAAACAGTTGAGAAAACATTAGTTACAATTTGAGATGAAGTTTGTTGAAGTAAGTGGTGATTAAAAACATCAGGAGCATAAAAAGTGCAGTGTGGTGTCTTGAACACCTGTAGCTTCAGGGCCACAGGAGAAGCAGAGATGAGGCAGCCTAGGCTGGGGGAGAGTCTGTCTCCGGGAATGAAATGGAGACTGATAGAATGGTCATCCTTTGTCCACTGTTCTCCCTAAGCTTGCTGTGCAAAGCAGCCCCCCCTTGTTATTGTGTGGGTGCTCTCATGCAGACACAATTCTACAAACTGGTTCTTTGAATTTGTTCTTAAGTAATCAGAGCATTAATCTAGTTTTATTTACTTACTGAAATATTTTGATCTCCTGGTCAGAACTCAGATTTTCTAAAATGACAAATTTCTTTACCTTCTGTTATTGAACATTAGAAGACTTTGGAAATTAGCTTTGGCTGCAGATTTTTATATCACTTCTTAAAATTTTTGAAGATTTATTTATTTTTGTTATTTTATGTGTTTGAGTGTTTTGTCTGTCTGTGTATATGTGCACTACACCAGTGCCTGGGACTCATGATTGTCAGAAGTGGTCTCCAGATCCCCTGAGACTGAAGTTACAGTGCCCAGCTGCCATGTGGGTGCTGGGATTCAAACCCAGATCCTCTACAGGAGCAAGTGTTCTTAAGCACCCAAACCACCCATTCATCGTTACTTCGCAATTCGTTCTAAATTGTAAGCAACCAGTGTTGTGTTTTGTAAAGTCATTTGCCAGCAGCCACTCACTATATTCAGTGTAATGTCAGGTTTTCAATAACCATTCTATTTTTCTTCCAAAAGTTCCAACAAGATTTATTGTTCTTATTCATTCATGTACTCTGAAATTTGTAGTCGATAAGTTCTGCTCAGATTTTAGCCTCACCAGTTTCTCTTTAGACCTTTGTACAAAGACAAAGGTAGCCTTGGTTTGAAGTCCACTCTCCATACTTTGCTGAGGTCAGAGTTTCTGTCTGATGTTGGATTTGGATGCTGCTTACATTGCAGCAAATACTTGCTGCAGATTTAAAAAATCATTCTAATGAAATTCTTTAGTGCCTTCTTAGATGAATGTTCTTAGTGTAAACACTGTGTTTCTTGATTATGCTAGTATTTGGCAATGACTGTTTGAAAAAAACATTTTGAAAGCTGAAATACAGAGTTTATTATAGATTGTGTTGAGATAGTGATATCTAACATCAGTTTTATTTACATCTGCCCACACCTCTGTGCATGTGTGTGCTTTGTGCTTGTGAGTGTACATAGTGTACATGTGCTTGTGCGTGTGTGTCTGTGTTTGTGTGTGCGCTGGTGTGTGTGTGTCAGTGTTTGTGGAGATCAGGGGACAGACCTCAGACAGGAGTCAGTTTTCTCTTTCTACTACTGTGTGGGTTTGGGAAATTGGACTCAGGTTGTGAAGTTTGGTGGCAAGTACCATTACCTAATGAACCATCTTGCTGGTTCTTGTCATGAATTTTGATGAACATAATTAATTTTATTCTTGATAACAGCCTTCTGAGAGTGTATTATTTTCAAATGAAGATTCATAGCTGGGAACATCTTTCACACATGAGTGTTTGTAATCGGTGGCAAAGTGTTGAAGCCCAGGAATAAGGCACCAATGGAGCTTTCCCCAGTGTTCTAATGGTTCCTAAGGAATCTTTTGTTTACCTCCTGGTTCCTGACATCTCTGTAGAGATGTTGCATTCTCTTCTTTCCTCATATTGAGCTTCAGGCTTTATTTTTAATGTTTGCTTCCATGGAATACTTTCCTCTACGGCACTTTGTGTCTTAATTATAGTACCCTCCCCTTTTGGGGGGGGACCTGTTTATATTCAGTTGGATTCAAACCACACTTCCTGTTTTAGAGCAGATTTATCATCACCCTTCAGGCTGTTCTTTAATATAGAGCTCTTTAGAATGAATATCTTAAGCTGTTCCCCAGATGTTTTAACTTCAGCAAACTTGTGGTTTTCTTTATTGGCATCTTTGCTTGTAGTATTCGGAAGATGAAAGAAGATATCTTCTGAGTATCTAAACACATTTCATATTAGTTTTTGAATGTCTTTTGCTGCCAGGGCATGCATAGGATAATACTTACCCTGATAAAATTTCATAATCTTTTCTTTTAAAAGGGAATGTCAGAACGATAATTCTGTTAACAGAAATGTAAAAATAGTATTGTCTGTTGTATGTGGTCTTGAATTTTCATTGCTGTGCAATTCATATTTTGTGTAGCTGTTAACATTTAATTAATTCTTTAATAGCTTTCATTCTCCATTATTCATACAGTAAAGATTGAGATGCTTTGTATCCAGTATCTTTTAAATTATCCAGAAGTTTGAACTTAAAATATTAAAGATGTCAATCAGTTCCTTTTTCAAGATGGTTCTCTAATTGAAAATTCTCTGTGAAATGAGCAAACAGTTTTCCCTCCACAATTATAAAGGTAGCTGATAAAAACCTATTGAGTGTTTAAGGTATTCAAGGTAATGACATGAAAGGGCGAAAGAGTGTGCAGCTGTCCCCATGCTGCTTCTTAAGGAAGGAATTTGAAGACCCTATGTGATCTGAGTTGCTTAGAAGCATTTCTGTGGTGGGTGACTTCTTCATTTCCTGCCCTTGTCCCTTTGTCTTCCCTTTAGTGCTTGCTAGACCAGCTGCTCTTCAGTAATGTTTTCTACTTCAACTTCTCTTCATCTAGCTTTCAGAGGACACTAATTTTAGTACATTTATTATAATCTTACATTTTCCTATAGTTTTCTACATATGCTTCTCCAGTTCTTTCTTTTTATTTTCCTCTCGGTATAACTTGCAGTTGTTGATCAGATACTATTTATATAAAGTCATAGGGTTTTAAGCACTCTAGCATCTGTCAGATGCCCCTCTTTTCTCTAAAAATCTAACATGGAACAGAAAGAAAGACTAAATACTATAATAACACCCAGGACGAAGCAGGAAGACAGACAGACTGGAGGCTGTTATAACACCCAGGACTAAGCAGGAAGACAGGCAGACTGGAGGCTGTTATAACACCCAGAATGAAGCAGGAAGACAGGCAGACTGGAGGCTGATATAACACCCAGGACTAAGCAGGAAGACAGGCAGACTGGAGGCTGTTATAACACCCAGGACTAAGCAGGAAGACAGGCGGACTGGAGGCTGTTATAACACCCAGGACTAAGCAGTTCAGTTTACCTTGTTTGCCTCTATTCCTCAAGCCTCAACTTTTTGAACTTTCAAATGAGACCCGTAGATTTTGGACCCATTTAATTGTCAGATGTAACCCTTGTTGACACATGCTCTCCGCCTTCTGTAGAGAAAAATGTTGACCAAGCTTAATCTGTGTTTTATTAAGATGATCAATCCCTTGGCCCCTCCCTACACCCACCACAGAGAAGAGGGAGAAGGCTGTGGCAGGACGTGCCATCCAAAGGGATCTACAGTTACACTTCTAACTGTCCACTTCTGCTGCTTGTTCCTGCCCTGTATGGTTCACTTCCTCTCTCCTGGACTGTCTTTTGTTTTGTGAGGTGTCGTCCAAGAGAAATGTTTGTTTTTGAGGTGATTTTTGTTAGCCTCAGCTTGCCATTTAGCTTCAGAATTCGGCAGTTATGTTACTGGACAGATGTGAAGTTTGATAACTGTCAGATTGTTTTACTTTAGCTTCCTGTTACTGCCTACAGATGTGTGCAGGTGTGAAAGAGCGCTGCTGGTTTGAGCCTGTTCTTGGAGTAGTTCTGCTCTCCATGGAAATGTATCAGCATGCTTCTTTGCTAACTTTATTTCTATGACTTCATATTTCTATGACTTTTCTGGTTGTTGTCAGCAGGAATATTGTGTATGACACATTATTTTGCTACCCGGAATCGGAAATTCAGGATGTTATATTTTGATAGGGATTTAAATGCCTGCTTGAGTGTTTCTGATGAGTGATTTGTTTTTAAAGTTTGACAGAGAAAAATGATTAGCTGTTGCTCAACCATTTCCATATACATTGCATATATTTCTGGAACTTGTCTGTGATTGGAGAAACTCTGCCCCATGGAAACTGTGGGCTTCGATAAAAATAAAGACGAGGAGAGTGTATAATCTGTGTTTTGAAGTTACCCATGGATAGGATGTCATATAGGCTTACCAGGAGATTGCACATGTCATTCTGAGGATCACTTTCCTACAGTATTTTTCTGTCCCTTGCATGACTTAAAAATAAATGTCAAACAATTTACTGTTTAATGAAAATTGTAAATGGGTTTAGTGGAATTTACTTGTATATTTTTATGATCAGTTGAAACCTAATGCACATGCCATTTATGCAAATTTAGAAGTAATCATTTTAATCTATACTTGGAAAGTGCTTTTCACCAGTATATTTGATTATCTCATATGCTAAAAAACTTTCATCTTCAGGGTTACATAAATGGGAATAATTAATCATTAAAACATTTTAGAATTGAATACAGGCTTATCTAAAGCAGCACATGCTTAAAACCAGCTTCTTATCAAAGAAAATAGAGTTAGGCGGTGGAGAAATACCTCTAAATTACAGTGCTCATCAACTAATAGTTTAGCTTTGGCTTTGGATGACTGTTACTTTTCCCATCTTTTTCAAATATACTTAAATATAATCACATGTGGGGATATTCTTTTGGCTTTTATCAGACTGGCATTTGAGTGATCTTTTTTTTTTTTAAACCTCACTGAACATTTGTGGTAAAAGATTTCAAAGCTTTGAATCTTACAATTTGCTTATGAATTTCCCTCCTCTGTGTTATTCTATTAACATTTGGTCTTAATAAGTATAACCTGTTTGGAATTACTGACGTTTTAAGTTTATTATTTGTTTAGATGTGAAGTTTAAGAAAGAAAATTGAAAACCCAAACCTGGCATTACAAATGCTTTCTCAGGTTAGCTAACGCCTTCAAGTTTTCCTGTGAAGATTTTAATTGTCTTACCTTCCTGAATTGTTTTAAATTATTGATGTGATGTCCTCTTTTCTTCAAATCTATACTGAGTGTGCATGTGTGCCCCTTCTCTGCCCCACACCAGAATTTTCTTCCTCTGCTTTGGGCATCTTTAGTTTCGGTGAAAATGGAAAGCAGTTGCCATTAGAAGTAGAACTTGTGTTGTGTAGCCTGTGTCTGTGTACTTTCCTGTTCATAATTCTTGTCTTATTCTTTCTGTAGAGAGTAACTGGTAGTGTATTATAATTTATAATTATGGGATCCTGAATTTCAAGTAGAAGTTGCTACATATCACATAAGTAGGAAATTTATTAATTAAGAATTAATTAAAGCCAGACGTGGTGGTGCATGTTTTTATACCAGCACTCTCAAGAGGCAGAGGCAAGTGGATCTCTGAGTTCCAGGCCAGCTAGAGCTTCATAGTGAGACCCTGTCTCAAAAAACAAAAACAAAAAAATGTAAAGCAAACAAAGAAAAAAATAAAGTCTTTACTGGAAACCTCATTGCCAATTTTTTCTGCATCTTTCATCTGTCTTGTGACTCCAACTGGCAAAAACCCTGTCTTTTGCTGTTTTCATTTATAGCCTGATATTAAGTTTGAATAAAATGGGAAGGGGGAGCTGCGTAGTGAGTATAAGACCATCCTGAGAACAGTATCATTTTTCAGAATTCTTACAGCTTTTTAAAGTGAACCTTTGCAGAGTTTTAGACACTCAAAAATGAAGGTGATGGAAAATGTCTGTCAAGAATAGACATGCCTACATGTTAAATGAGTAAATCTGCTTCTAACTCCAGACCTGTATTCTGGATGGGGGTGAGGGACAGCGTAAGGCAGGTCCCCTTTCTAATGCGTTATCACTGGTCCATCCTAACTAGGAGGTTGTTAAATGTGGGAAATCATGCCCTGTCCCGGACCTCAGAATCTCAATGCTGGATTTCTCCTTCTGTCCCATCAGTGTATTGGATGGAATTGGACATATTCCTTTGAACCAAAGCATTTAAGTGATCTCTGAGGAACACACTTCATCTTATTAGGAACTTTCCACCATGGTGTATTACAGGTGACATAAGTCAAAAATGTCTACAGACTAGGGTCTAGAAAAGCTATGCATTTAATTCTCTGTTAAGAAAGGGTATCATTAAGAATGTCAAGTATTGGTGAGTTTCTTCCTGTTGGTTTAAAGGTTTTTCAGTCTTTCTGTACACACTGGAATGATTTCAGAAGTCAGTGATAAAAGACAAGTCAGGGAAACCAGTTTATTAGTTCACATGAAAAGTTAAGATAGTGACAATGATTTTATATATCTTCTGAAGTCAAGTTCATCATTATATATTGAAGTATAGTTTGCATACAAAAACATTTAACTTCTTATATGTAAAATTTTAGATTTGGATATTTGGTTCTTGTAACCATCAACAAAATTGAAAAAAATTCAATTTTTGACACATATTTCTTTGTAATTAGTTTCTTTTCAGACCTCATCATCAGTGACTACTGATTTCAACCCCTATTGCTTTGTCTTAGCCAGAATGCTAAAAAGAAAAAAAAGGATTGATTTTGTATGTTTGCTATTATGTCTGACTCCTTTCACATAGCTGACAGTGTTGTTTGAGCATAATCCGTGTAGTGGAAGTCATCACTTGTTCGCTCTTCTTATTGTATTACAGTTTCCCTTCTGGGGTCAAGCCAGTTTATTTATTAATTTGGTTTTGAAACAATAAGGTTATAGTAACTGCTGGGATGCCTGATTACAATAGTAATCATGTGTTTAGATTTTTCCAGGGAATCACCAAACACTGCTGAGCCTTTTGAGTTTTACATCAGCAACGAGTCCTTTCTAAATGTGTTGCCTCTTTGTCAGTTATTATTTTCAATTTTTTGCATATCTTTACTGAAAACACTGCCATATGTGGAGTTTTCTAGAACTAATGATGTTGATAGCTATGTTTACTTATCAGTTGGCTGACCAGGGCCTGGGTTTCATTATCAGCACAGAAAGGTGTGGAAGGGAGTGGGAGAGGGAAGGAGGGTGCTTCTTAGGAATTAATTGTGTGTAATGTGAAGTATATACTTTGGTCAGTTAAGGATTTGCTGTTCTTGCTGTCATTCAGGAGTATCAGAAAAGAAAGTTGATGTTCCTAAAGCTTCTTATTATCAATTCCATTTGACTTCCAGTTTACAGTGTTAAGTTGCTAAAAGAACTAAGAAAGTTATTTTGGAAGTCATGTCTTTTTTTATTCATTGATTTTTATTGTACTTTACATTTTTCTCTGTTCCCCTCCCTTTCTCTCTCCTCCCCTTCAACCCTCTCCCATGGTCCCTATGCTCCCAATTTACTCAGGAAATCATGTCTTTTTCTACTTCTCATGTAGAGTAGATCCATGTATGTCTCTCTTAGGGTTCTCATTGTTGTCTAGATTCTCTGGGATTGTGATTTGTAGGCTGGTTTTCTTTGCTTTATGTTTAAAAGCCACTATGACTGAGTACATATGATAATTGTCTTTCTGTGTCTGGGTTACCTTACTCAAAATGATGTTTTCTAGCCCCATCCATTTGCCTGCAAATTTCAAGATGCCATTACTTTTTTCTGCTGTGTCGTACTCCATTGCGTAAATATACCACATTTTCCTCATCCATTCTTTGTTCAAGTGGCATTTAGATTGTGTCCAGGTTGTGGAAGCCATGTCTTAAAATTGAGTGAAGAATTGTCAGCTGTGGTGGCAGACACCTTTAATCCCAGCAGTTGGGAGGCAGAGGCCAGGGCTACACAGAGAACTCTGACTTGAAAAAAAAGAAACAAATAAAAAAGAAATTGAGTAAAGAATAAAAATTCAAAGTACCCAAACTTCAATTTTTTCCCCCTCTCCTTCCAGCTTCTCCACTCCTCTCTTCTGAGGCAGGGTTTCTCTGTGTAAAAGTCCTGGCTGTCCTGGAACTTTTTGTAGACCAGGTTGGCCTTAATTCACAGAAATCTGCCTACCTCTGCCTCCTAAGTGCTGGGATTAAAGGCATGCGCAACTATTGCAATACTTATTTTCTATTGCTATCATTACATATGAATAAAAAAACGGGATTAAGCCTGATGGCTTTTCTAAGTTATAGTGAGTATTTATAAGAGACTGCCCCAATATATTGTTCTTTTTTTATTACAATTTACCCTTTTATCATTTACGTGTGTGCGTATGCACAGTAAAGTGTGACATTCAAATGGTGACTTTTAGGAGTTGATTCTCTCCTTTTGTGTTAGGTTCCAGAGAGCAAACTCAGATGGTCAACCCTGCTGGCAGGTGCTTAGAGCTGTCTCTACTTCTCCAGCAGTATCTTACTGGCAATTATAAATTGTTTTCTATTTTAATTTTGTGTGTATGTGTGCTTTGTTTGTGTGTGCATGGCTATTGCCCATAGAGGCTGTAAAAAGGATGACAACTCTGTAATCAGTGTTACACATGGTTGTGAGGAGGCCATGTGTGTACTGGACACCAAACCTGTGTCCTCCGGAAGACCAGACATTGTTTTTAATTACTGAGTCATCCTCTCTGAAGCTGCCTGATTTTGTTTGATTGCTTGTTTAGTTTTTATGTATGTGATTTTTCTTTATGTTTTGAGTGCTATTCTTTATTTTTGAGTGCTAATTTTTCTGACTTAATTTGGTATATCACAAAGCACAAATTATTTAATTCTGTGGAATTTTTTGTCAAACAGAACATCTCAAAATTCACTTTAAATTACTTACTGTTCTTCACTGTACCTTTCTGAAAGGAAACTGGAAATCTCATGAAATGACTAGTGCATTTAAATGAGAGCATTCAAAAATTAGCTACTGTATCTTGCTATAGCATCAATTCTCTTCTATTAAATTGTTGAGTCACTGACCTTCACATAACCTGCCTTGAATAACAGTAATAATTATGCTTTTGAGAAGGTGGATTTCTCTGTAATAGTTTTTCTCCATTTATTTTCATTGCTGCCTCTGCCTTGATTTTAATGACATGAGAGCTTTTATTCTGAATGATGCTGTTAGTCGGTATTTACTTGGTCATTTATAATATCTACCCATGGGTTCCACAGTTAACTTTTTGCTGATTATGGTAGCATGCTGGTGATCCATGGGTTTTATTCTCATTTTTTTTTGAGAAGTCAGTGCTATCTTTTTTCTAGAATGCATTGTTTCCATATTAGGAGATTTTACTTGGTAACTTTTTATGTATGTATTTTCTTTTATTTTGTGTATAGTCTCAAGGTATTTGTTACTGACAGCCACTGTTCAAATGTAGCTCTGCTCACCATGTTTCTCATTGATCTTCAAGGCCTCTCTTCTTCCTTTTGCTGTACTTGTTTTCCTCAAGCAGAGCTGTGCATCGATAACTATGTTAACTGCTCAGGAATTATTATTTTTGAAGGGTTTTGTGAACTGAGTGGAAAGCATTAATTAGAATTTAATTTCTACATATTCTATGAAATCAGCGTTAAAACTACTTTAGAGAAAAGGTTGGGTGTGGGTCTCACTTGCCTTTAATTTTAGGCTTGGGAGACAGAGGCAAGTAGATCTCTGAGTTCCAGTCCAGCCTGGTCTACAAAACCAGTTCCAGTATAGCCAGGGCTATACAGTGAGACCTTATCTCAGACATCAACACACCACAAAAACAACTTTAAAAGGACTTGATGCATTTTTTACATGTTACTCTTTAATAAATTCTGAGTTGAATTCAGTGACATGAATTAATATGTTCTTATATAAAATGTATCTATGATGAAATTGTGGGATACAGAGCTTTTTAGGGGTAGGGAGTTCTGAGACAGGGTTTCTTTGTAGTTTTGGAGCCTGTCCTGGAACTAGCTCATGTAGACCAGGCTGGCCTTGAACTCACAGCAATCTGCCTGCCTCTGGGATTAAAGGTATGTGCCACCACCACCTGGCCAGAACTTGATTTGATAAAAGCTGCACCATAACTATTTATTTTCTATTAATTGTAAATAAGAAATTCTAGTCATGTTGAGTGAAGTATTCTGATAATTATGTTGAGTGATAAATATAAACCATCCCAAATTAAAAAAAAAGATTATCTAAAAAGGAAAAAGCTAAAACCAAATTTCTTATAAAGGATGATAAAAGACATTGGAAAGTATATTTTATGCTAGAGGGGGGAATCTAAAACTACAGTTTAATATCCACACAGGTAACTGTGTTGTTAGCTTCCAGAAAGCAGGGGTACATAGAATGAATAATCTGGAATATATAAAAATTGAGGTTTTCATATATAAAAGTAAAAAAGTTTAACATTAATAAAAATTTAGAAATTTTAATATTAAGTCTAACTTTATCGCATATAAACAAAAACATTGAGAGTCAGACAAATGTGCAGTGAAAATAGTAAAAAAATGATAAATGTTGTAGAGCAATGAACCCCTCTTATTAGTAATCAAATACATAGAGATTTCTCCAGAAAGCAATTCGGTGAGTGCATGAATTACACTTGGCACTAAATAGAGATGCGAAAATTTTGACAAATGACAGAAATCTCTCAGAAAACAATTTCACAATATGCACCCGGAATCGATCTCTTTCCTCTCTCTCTCTCCCAGCCACTCCCACACCTTATTATTGTAACTCTATTTTAGGGAGGGGCATTATCCCAGAGAAAACCGCAAAACATAAAAAGTCCATGTCAAAAGCTGTTTATCCTACCATGATATACATATATAATAAGGAATATAAAAAACCATAAATATCCAAAATCCAAGAAATGAGTCAGGAGAATAAAATGCATTCTGTACTCCTAGAATTGTCTACCCGCTACATTGTTACAAGCTAGAACATGCAGCTTCACTGTATGAAGCTGTGACCTAGAGATAGTGGCTGACTGTATTAAGCAAATATATAAAAAGATATTGTTCATGGTGGCACATCCTTTGATCCCCGCATTCAGGAAGCAGTGTCAAGGAAATGTGAGACCTCTAGGCCAGCCAAGCGTACACAGTGAGACATTGTGTCCCCCTCACCCCAAAAAGGTAGGAAACCAAAGTCAAAAGAACAAAAAATGCAAAGCATGAACATTTGTTGGTACAAAATACTAAAAGAATTTGGGATGGTTTATATTTATCATTTGACATAGTTATTAGAATACTTCATTCAACATGACTAGAATTTCTTATTTACAATTAATAGAAAATAAATAGTTATGGTGCAGCTTTTATAAAAACAAGTTGTGGGTGGGTGGTGTTGATGCACGCCTTTAATCCTTGCACTCAGAAGGCAGAGACAGGCAGATTGTTGTGAATTCGAGGCTAGCCAGGTCTACAAGAACTAGTTCCACCCAGGACAGGCTCCAAAACTACAGAGAAACCCTGTCTCAGAAACCCGCCCCCCGAAAATAAGTCTGTGTCCCACAATTTCATCATATATATTTTATATAAGAACATATTAATTCATGTCAATGAATTCAAATCAGAATTTCTTAAAGATTAACAGTATGTAAAAAATGCATCAAGTCCTTTTAAAGCTGTTTTTAAGCTCTTCTTTAGTATAAAAGTTTTTAACTCTGTGTAAGTGTATATTCAAATCCTTATTCTCTGGTCAGACTATTCAGGGTCTAAAGATGTCTGGATTGTCTTGTTCTTCATGTTTGTCAACTCCCTATTTCTCTTTCATGATTGCTGGTCTCTTACTCTGAACTTGACAGCTGTTGGCTCCTGAGTGGATCTTTCCATTGGTGTTTAATGTTTAAGGCATTTTTATGATCTGCTTTTTCCGTTTTTCTATTTGCTGGTGCCCATTTTTCTTGCACTACTGCCTGTTAACTAGTTGTCATAGTTTCCACAGTAGTGACCTGATAAAAACTGCTGTCCCATTTTTTCTCTTTCCACATAATTAGACAATCAAGTTTTGCTAGGTAGGTTGCTGATAAGAGTTCTTCAGAAAGTAAAACATGGAAGAAAACATTTGACTCCAGAGGAATACACACACTGAATACCAATGAGGAGGTGTCCACAAAGCTTATACATGCATTCATAATAGGAAAAAAGATAGAAGCAATTCAAGGATCCATTAATGGATACACTCATAAATAAATATGGTATAACAAATACCTACTATAGATATAAGCCTTGTCCAAGTCAGAGTTCTATTGCTGTGAAGAGAGGCCACGACCACAGCAACTATTATAAAGGAAAACATTTAATTGGGTCTGGCTTACTGTTTTGGAGGTTTAATTCGTTATTGTCATGACAGCCAGCATGCTGGCACAGGCGGACATGGTGCTGGAGAAGATAAGAGTTCTATATCCAGATCCACAGACAGCACAAAGAAAGGGAAAACCACTAAATCTGCCTTGGGCCCACCCATAGTAACACACTTCCTTCAACAAAGCCACCCCTCCTAATCCTTTCAGATAGCTCCACTCTCTAAGCAATCAAATGAATGTATTTATGGAGGCCATTCTTCAAACCACCAAAAACCTTGAAAGTATTTTTTTGTGAAAGAGTTTAATTACAGAAACCATGTTATATAGTTCAATTTGCATACAAAGTGTCTAGAATTGAAAAAATAGAGATGAAATATACATTAGTAGTTTCGTCAGGTGGGAGGGGAGGTGATGGAGAGATTTGGTTTCGTAGAACATTGATCTTTTTGTTCTAAAGTAAAGGTATAATTTTTAGATCTTCCACTTTTATTTTGTAGAAAACCCTTGTGTGAATAAGAGGGAAATATTCATTTTTAAATTTTATATAATTCTCAAATCAGAACTCTGTTAGATTCTTTGGTTATGTTTTGCTTTGCTTTTTGAGCTCAGGCTGCCCTTGAGTAACCTTGAATTCTAACCCCTCCTCTATCTCCTAGGACTACAGGCTACACCATCCTGCCCAGCACGATTCTGGCTTTGAATCATTAGTTTGCCATACGTGACCTTCATTTGACAACTCTATTAACTTTATTTTACTGTCTAGTTAGTATAATGGCTTAGTTCAGACAGTATATTCTTTAGATTCTTAATGATATGTATTTACAAAGAAATTTAATTCATTTTTGAATACAAATAAATGATTTTAGGATTGCACTAATTATATTTTAATTCGAGTCTGCAGTTTGTGAAAGTTGACATATGCTAACTTACTTTCTCCTGTAATTTCTTTGTAGGTTTGATGAACTTGTAAAAAAATTCAAAGTTGAGTATCATGCTGGTGGCTCTACCCAGAATTCAATTAAAGTGGCCCAGGTTGGTTAATTATATTAAAGATTATTATAAGAAATATAATAAAAATATTAAAAATTAATGAAAATGTCTGAAAGTGAATCTAAACTATTAGTTGTTTTCCAGTTTACTTTTAATGTTTCAAAGAGTTTTGTTTATTTTCACTTGAGTCTTTAACAACTCATTTAATAAAAATAATTTTAATTGTCTTTCTTTGATAAACTTTAAGAGAATTCAATATATTTATTCATTATTACTATTTTTGTATGTTAATTGCTTTGTAGAACTTCTTATTTCATAGATAACTATAATTTTTATTTTATAAGTGAATTTTTTTCTTCTGTTATTTATATCTCATTTTGCTTATAATGTCGACTACTTTGACAGTTTCATCCCTCCTTGCTTCCGTCACTCAGTCCTTCCTTCTGTTATTTGAAGGCAGAACTCACTATGTAGACTAGGTGGGGCTCAAATTTGTTATGATCTTCTTACCTTTGCCTCTGGAGCATTACAAGTGTATAGCACTTAATGTAATTTAGAAAATTTTAATTTTATACACCTGTAATTTCAGGTATTTTACAGGCTGATTGAGGAAGACCATGAATTTGAGGTCAGCCTAGGAAACAGTGTAACCCCATTTCCAAACAAAACAAAACCTTTTCCCTTTATGTGGTGTATAGAAAGGATATTGCTACTATCTATAAACATTCTTCATTATATAAGTATGTGAATACAAATATGTATCTCTTCTTGTTTGTTTTGTGATAGAGTTTTATTGTGTAGCTCTGACTGACCTGTAACACCCCACATAAGCCTCCTGTAGCCTCTTTAAGTGCAGAGATTAAAGTCAGTGGTCACCAAAACTGCGAAAGTGTATATATCTTTCTATCCATTTAAATGTCAATATCTAAGCATGAGTTTTATGTAGTTATATACACATGTATATTTATTTGTATATGAACCTGTATACTTTATAACTATCCAATATACATGTATATTTACTTGCATATGAATCTATATACTTTAGAACTATAAAATTTACTCAGTAGTATTGGAGTAAACACAGTTTGAAATATAGTCTGAATCCACAGCTAATCTAATGTTAAGAGTTAATGTTAGGGGCTGGTGAGATGGCTCAGCAGTTAAGAGCACTGATTGCTCTTCCAGAGGTCCTCAGTTCAATTCTAGCAACCGCATGGTGGCTCACACCATCTATAGTGGGATCTAATGCCCTCTTCTGGATTATTGTATACATTCAGATAGAACACTCATACATTGAAACAAACAAACAAACAAAAAACAAAAAAAAACCCTTTTTTAAAAAATTTTGAAACTCCAATTTGGAAGGATATGAACAAAATAATGGCTATAATTTGAAAGTTGCCTTACTATCTTATTCTGTAGTCATAGTTTAGTTTCCATGGACTAGGGTCATTCTTGTTTATTTGTTGATAAATGTTTTCTCTGTGAATTCTAATTCACTTAAAGAACAGGAGAAATGACAAATTGAGAAATACAATCCAGAGAGTTCTCTCCTTTTTTCCTTTTTCTTAACTCTTACTCGATTTAAATATTCAGTTGGATTACTCTACCTACCTCTAAAGCTCAAAGGTTATAATAGTTAATTAAGGCTACAAATATTAGTGTTTAAGATGGTTGTTATTTTGAAATGGCTTTTGTCAAGTTACTTCTTTTGTTTGATCTGAGTGAGCTCAGAAGAATTGGATAAAACAACAAAAGAAGCAAAGTCCAGTGTCATAGCCCAGGCCCGTCATACCAGCTTAGGAGTCCACAACAGGAGCACCCCAAGTTCCAGGCATATCTAGGCTACCTGGTAACTTGGAGGCTGGCCTGGGCAACTTGGTAAAACTGTTGCCTTAAAATCTCAAAGTAATTTGGGGTCCTTCTGAGACCATTGTCTTGCCTGCAAGGTGGCCCGCTCTCATAATGTCAGCTCCGGAGGCAGTAGCCGGACAAGCAGAAGTGCAAAACCACTGTGTACTGCCATGCTAGATTCTCCTGGCTTGTATGTTTTTATGGCCAGTGAGATGGTTGGAGGGTAAAGGCACGTTCCTCCAGACCTGACAGTCTGAATTCTGTCCCCAGGATTCACATGATGGAAGAAGAGAATCTGTCCCTGAAAGTTCAAGTTCTCATTGGCTTCTGCATATACACGCTGCTCACCACATACAAAATAAAGTGTGATTTGTTTTTAAAAATGAAAGACATGAGAAAAAGCCTTGGACTGTATGGCCCACATTGCACTGGGTTCTGTCTCCAAAGTCACATACAGAAAAGAATGACTTACATTTCAATTTTGGATATTATATTAATTTGTTCTGACTACCGTGACAAAATACACTGATTGAATGAATTAAATAACAGAAGTTTTTCCTCAGATTTCTGAAGGCTTTCAGTCATGGTCAGAACACTGTCAAGGTCGTTTTTGTGTAAGTCTTTTCTTCCTCTCTTATAGTCCACTGCCCTCTTTGATGTCCTCTAATTGTCTTTTCCTCTGTATTTTTGAAGCAAGAAATCTCTGGTATTTGTTCTTTAATACCACTACTATCAATATGTGCATACTCTCCTGACCTCATTTCATTGAAATCCTTATGATGACAAAGGCTTAGAAATTACTATGGGTTTCAGCAGAGAATAATGGGGATGATATTCTTCCGGCCTTGGCAGAGATTTTCCTCACCTCTCTGGTTCTCTCCACTCTCCCCTTTCTCACTACTGTTGACTGTTTACTGAACACTGAAATTAAATTCTCTTACTTCCTAGGACCCTTTAATATTTCATGTCTTCTCAAACTCTGTTAGTACCTATTCAAAGGGTTTTCTTTTTGTTCTTTAACATTTGTGTTGCCTACTCTACTCAATAAGAAGTCCTCTATATAAATAATCAAATGAAATAAGGAAAATGAGATTTATTAGTAAGTATCTGGGCAGTTGAACACCCTGTGTCCTAGAGATGAGACTGTATACTGGTATCACTACTAGAGAATGGAATGCTAGTTCTTCAGTTGATTAAAGCTGATATTAACCCCAAGACCCAGGTGTTCCATTTCCGCATATGCTAATTTGTTTATGTCCTCCTAATACTCAGTCTGAAGCACAAATTCTCCCTTGGACGTGGAAATGAGTTATTTGGGGAACTAGAGTCAGATAGTGTCCTGTGTCCTGCAGGTGCACCTGAAGAGTAGATCAGTGTTCTTGTAGAAGAGAACTTCAGTTGTGTTCCCTAAGATAAGTCGGTCACACTGTCACACGCACACTTTGTGGCTCCGCTTATATTTGGCTTCTGCTGTATCCTGATTTCATAGAGAAAGTAAAATGATCACTCTCAAAAACTGGAAGTTACTGTTTACTTCATACAGAGTTTCTTTTCTTCAGGATGGTGGTGGTATTGGCACAAAGCACACAGATGTACTTAATGCTAGTGGCCTGTATGTAGTCATGTGTTCCATGGCAGTGTCGGGGCACTTAGGGGCCTGTGTATTGCGGTAGTGTAGTGCTTCTGTCTTGGTCACCAACTGCTTCCCCTCCTTAGTTTCTGCAGACTCCCCCTGTGATATTCTTATATAATGAGATGCCTCACAACGTCTCGGAATGTAAGTCACTGCTAAGTAAAAGCACAGTTATAAAGGGATTAAAAGAGTAAACCTTCTTTTATGGATAATTTGTCACGATCCATAAATTATAAAAGATTTTGCACATTTATTTAATAATGAAGTAACATTTGCAGGTCAAGATGTGGGCTTGGTCTGTTGTGGCACATACTTTTAATCTGGAGGCAGAGGCAGGTAGATCTCTGAGTTCAAGATTAGGCTGGTCTACATAGTAAGTTCTAGGACAGCCATGTTTATGAAGGTAAACTCTGCCACCACCACCCATTTTGGTTTTAAATCTTTACAGAAGTCAAGGCTAGAACAGCAGAAAGTTAGTGTTAGTCTCTCAGTTATGGACGTTATGGACTTGGTATTGTTAGTTGTCTTCTAATGTTTCTAATACTGTTGTCATTTTATGTACAAGTAAAAATAAGCCTGGCAGTTTCAATAAAACCAAAGTTATCAAAAGCGCGGCTTAGATGACTATGGTATTTTTATGGCAGCTCACAACTGATTTGATTAGGGAAGGAAACCAGCAAATAGGGGGACAGTATAACAAAATGAGCTGCGGATCAGATAAGGTACCAGAGTTTTGAAAACAAATGTACAGAATGAGTGACAGGTATGTCTCAATCAGCTGTGTGTTCAAATGTACTGATACTTACTGAAAATAGTGAATTAGCTTGATCATTCTTCAGGCATTATTACTAATGTCACATTCATGAACCGGAGACCATGGGACACCCTAGGGAATATTTCTTTAGGCATATGCTGCTCTGCAAAGCCTTGGGTGTGTAGACCTTTTCTGTCAGACTCCAGAGAGGTGGGAACAGACTCGATAATGAATGTGTTGTCTTGCTTACAGTTCTATCTGATACTACCCATAGTCATATTTTATACTTCATGTCGTATGACAGATCGTGTCAAGAAAATGTTCTTAAGCCTTTATGTATTTTGATTTATCTAACCACACTGAAGATTTTAGTGAAGCCACAATCGTATGTAAACATATATTCATTGATGTCCCGTTCAGATATAAATGAGGACTCATGTATATTTGACGAACAGTATAGAATCAAACGTTGGCAGTTTCTACACACGTCTTTGTTTCTATACTTCTGGTTTTTGACACAAGGTCTCATTGTGTAGCTCAGAGAGTTCTACCTGCATCCTCTACTTTATAAATACTGTTTTAAAGGTATATACCACTACATCAAGCTAAATATCGATTTCTGTTCATATGTATCTGTGCACTTTCCCTTGCCTCCCAAACCACCCAGTGTAGGTTCTGGGAACTACATTCAGGTCCTCTGAAAGAATAGCTTCTGTTGAACCATCTCTCCAGCTCCTTCTTACACTTTTTATTTTTCTTACTTATGATCCTAATGCTTCCATAATAAAATATTTTCACACACCAAAATTAACCAGACCCAATTAACCAGACCACCCAATTTCAGTGTGTGATGTTTTTATTTGCCATTTTTTAAACATTGAAGTTAATTTGAACATTCAATATATATTTCCATTCACAGTTCAGCTTCTTCAAATGGCATTTAATAAAGTTTTCAATTTGAAAGACACAGAAGATGGTCTTCATGGATGTGACCCTAAAGAGTGCTTTTTGTCTTGGATTATGGCTTACTGGCTTAATAGGACAATGTTTGTCTACCATGTGCAAGCCCTGGGTTCAATTCCCAGCTCCCAAAAGATTAGCAAAAAGATAAATATCATTGGTTATGAATCCAGAAATACAATAAAAATTGAGAGGCTGAAACAGAAGGATTCCAAGTTTAACGCCAACCAGCAGAGACCACCCATCATGACCTTACATCAGTAGAGTTAATAATTTGAGACCAAAGAATGTGTCTGTTTACAATACACTAAGCACATAAAGAAAAGAACCACATTGAAGTAGAAATTTGCATAGCTTTCCAGAAGTGCTTGATAATATTTGAGCAGGCTCTAAAGACCCTGGCAGAAACTCATACAAATAAAAATATTGGCTTCATTTTTATGTAATAAAAGTGCTTCAAACCTATAGATTAATTTTTTTCCAGGAAACTGCACTGAAATTCAATAGAATTTTGTTAGCCCCTTAACTAAACTTTGTTTCAATTCTGGTTTTGACACCATAAATTCTGATTAACTCTGTGCTTTAAAAAAAAACATTATTTCTTTGAGGATGAAATTTTAGTCAACAAACAGTGTACTTGAGAGTGTTCTAAACTGATAGACATGTTAGTCATAGGTATTTCATTTTAAAATGTTTCTCATTAGTCTATATTATAATAATAGATCTGATTATGTCATTTCCATTCATGCGTATAATGATCACTGTCACCTATCATGTCTTTGTTTTTCCTGTCCTCCCTGATATGCTTTCTCTTCAGTACTAATTACTTCATTTTTTACACTCTTAAAACGTTTTCAGTTACATATTTAATGATATATAAAATGCTGCATAAACTTTATCAAGATAGAAGGTAAATAGCTGTATGTATATTAACGAAGCATTATAGACATTTGTTTGATTTCTGCCGTTACTACTTATTGTCACTACTAAATGGTCCCATTTTTTTTTGTCTTATTAATAGAAGCATTCAAGTAACGGAGAAATCAGTATAGAATAATGTATTTATAGGAGTGTTGTATCCTGGCAAGGTAGCAATGGGTCCGTCCGTCCTTCCTTCCTTCCTTCCTTCCTTCCTTCCTTCCTTCCTTCCTTTCTTTCTTCCTTTCTTTCTTTCTGCACATTAGTTCGTGACTCTTCTTGTCCTGCAGGTGGCCACTTTTGTTGCTGGTTTTTCCTTTTCTTTTTTCTTTTTTTTTTGTGTTTTATTTGTTTGGTTTTTCGAGACAGTGTTTCTTTGTAGCTTTGGGGACTGTCCTGGAACTAGCTCTGTAGACCAGGCTGACTTCGAACTCATAGTGAGCCACCTGCCTCCGTCTCCCAGGTGCTGGGATTAAAGTCACGCACTACCTCTGCCTGGCTTTGTTACCATTTTCTCACTGGGCTGTCACTGTGCATTCTTCTGTCCTATGCCTCTCTGTAGGTACTAATGTCAGATTGGATTAGGATCCACCATAATGGCCTCATTATCCTAACTACCTTGTTCAAGGTTTATATACAGTCATATGCTGTCAGTTTCTGTATTGTTGGAGATTAGTGCTTCAATATGCTTTTAGCCCCAGCATATGAGCACCAAGCACATGGTACTGTGGGAGGGAAGAAAGACAGACATGTAGAAGCTGATTTGCAGAATGCTCTCAGGCTGGTTGGGGCCTTATATACATGGCAAGGAAGTCAGCAAAATCCCCTGTGACTTAGGTTAAAGCAACGTGGCTTATGTAGACAAAATCACTTCCTCTGAGTGGGGAAGTATCTGGTTTATGTCAAGATAATTTCAAAGATCTTGGCACATTCTTGACTTTGATGTTAGCTGGTTCTAGTCATATAACTTTACATACCATTCAGATTGTTTAGTTTATTTCTACTGTGGTGGGAAAACATACCAGAGGTACTCAGGAGTAGCATTGTGGTCACTGCTCAAGATGGCTGTAGTCAAGTCAAGCTGGATGCCTGTTTGTAAAGATGAAAATTGGCAGGGGTGGTGGGGATACCAAAATTTAGTCATTACTAAGTGACATTTTTTACTTTTATCTTAAAGTTACAGTGCTCTCATGTAGTTGAATTGTGGTAGTATATTCTTCTGGGTCCCTTCTTCCTTTTCCTTTACTGTGTCATTTACTTATAATTAACCTCATCATCTTATAACAACCTAACTTGAATATGTAGTAAACTAACACTTTTCCTTTACATCTCCAACTTACCGTCTTATTTAGTTACTGTTAATGATTGCATCCTTTTATTTTGTGTGCCCACACAGTATATATAACTTTGTAATGATTATCTCCTAAATTCCCCTTTAGGACATTTATAATTATATAAGGAATTATAGTGAAATGAAGTTGTTCTAGGAAGATTTTTACACATTTGTGTTTATCAGAGCACCATAGGCAGAATATGGAGGAAAGCCAAATACCCTTCAGGGGATGGATGTATATATTTACACAATCGAGTACTATTCATTTCTCAAAAGAATGAAACCCTGTCATTTTGAAACAGCATTATGTTAAGTGAAACAAGCCAGACACAAAGACAAATACCACATGTACTCATTAATTTGTGGAAAGCAAGACATCAGACTTTCAAAAGAGTGGACCAGAATACGGTGATTCCCCTGAGCTGGAGAAGAGCAGCGGGAGGAATGACTGAAGTTCAGTAAGCGATGCCAGCATGGTGGGGTTCTCCAGGTTCTTCTTCAGCACATAGTAGGCTCAGAGCAGTCTATAATGTATTCTGAAATATGTCAACACTCAGGAGGCTGAGACCGCCTGGATTATATACCAAGACCCTACCTCAGCATTCCTCCTTTTCCAACTATGCATAAATACATCTGTGAGCTATTGCATTCCAGTGTTCCATAATGCTGGGATTTATATTTACTTATGTAATTGCCTTTACCAAGGCCCTATATTTATTAATATGGTTTCTGGTTGCTATTTAGTATCCTTTCATTGTAGCTTGACAATGTAGTTATTAACAATTTATGTTTGACTATCTTTTTGTTTGTTTGTTTTGGGCGGTTGTTCGTTTGTTTTGTGTTTGTTTGTTTGTTTGTTTGTTTGTTTGAAGCAAGGCCTCATAGCTCTGGATGGTCTGGAACTCACTTTGTAGACCAGGCTATCCTCAAACTCACAGATCTGCCAACCTCTGATTCCTGAGTGCTGGGATTAAAGGCGTGAACCAGCATGCTTGGTTTTCCTGTTAGTAACAAACTTTTTTAATTGTCTGGTTTTATGGCGGATACATTTTTCTTTGTGTGAATGTAAATACATTTTTGTTAAATGATTATGTTGACATGAAATGAAACAATATTCAAAATAAAATGTCTAACTCATAGTAATACTTTGTGCCTTGGTATGCTTACAAACATAAAATGGCGAAATGGAAATCTTTAGGCCTGGTCTCCACAGATACCTTCCAAGTAATTCAGTTGTGACTTTTCTTTTGTTATATCTCAGCCCATTCCTTCTGACCTTATAACTTCTAATGAGGGCCTGTTTTCTTATGCTTCTGTGTACTGTAAATCAAATTTATAGGACCCCCAAGCTTGACAGACATTTTACCACTGCCTCACTGATCCATTCAGTCCCCTTCTATCTTTTCCCCTTTCTTTTTGAGACAGGTCCTCATGTGGTACCCTAGCTAGCTTCGAACTTACTATGTAGTCATAGTTGGCCTTGAATGTGATTCCTCCAGCTCCTGCCTCCTGCACACTGGGATCACAAACCTCAACTATCCTGCCCAGTTGTTTATTTCTTCTGTTTTAGGTGACAGTGATAAGTATTATTTTTGTGTGCATTTTGGGTGTTTCATTAAATATTTTTTAACTGCCTTCTTATTCTTTGTGAAGTATAATATAATCTGCATTGAAATTGGTCCTCTCTGTTAAGTTTCAATAATGAGTCTATGTGAATTTTTATGAGTATTCACTAGTAAAGAATATGAATTTTTATGTTATTTCAGAAACTACCATTTTTCTAAATGTAGTAAAATTTTCCTTCTCAATTAAGCAAAGATCTTTGGGTAAAATTATACTTCTGTCTTTGCTATAATGGACTCATTTCATTGAAACTACTAAATGTGTGTAAGATCCTGCCAAATGGCCCCCATACATAGTTTTTTTTTTTTAGTAGCAGAAATGAATACTATGTTCCTTACTATAACTTTTATTTTATAATCCCATTTCTCCAACTGCTACTGGTAGATCTCACTTTTCTTCACATAAGATTGAACACTTAGGCTGGTCTCTTCATGAATGTACAGTCAAGCTGTCTTATGACTTCTGACATATTCTTATACACCTTAGCTAAAGGTGGAGGAATGATGTGACTTACTTTTATGGCTACTAATTTTATGATCTTCCAGTTTCTTATCACTCAGATAAGCTTCCATATTTGTGCTTAATCTGTAGTAAAAATTTTCACCATGTTTCTGTTTTTGTCTAAAATTTTGAGAGAACTGCCTGCTGTTGATTTAATACAGATTATCTTTCAGTGTTCCAGTCTAAGAACTTTAAATTTTGCTAAACTCTATTTGCACTGAGTATCTAAAAACTATATTTTCAGAGTTATGTTTGAATAAAATAGAAACATTGAAGTACAATTCATAGCACTTATGTTTCAAATTGTTTAAGTCTTTCCCTTTGAGTAACTGCATTCAGAAGTTAAAATATTTGATTGCTGACTTTTTTTTTTTTTAACCTATTTCACCTAGTAAAACTGTTTAGGGGTTAAGAGGTTTTTTTTTTATGAGACACATCTCTGGGAATCTGCAGCCAGTCTAGACTACTTACATTTTAAAAGAAGAAATGACATTGGAGTGATCAAAGAGAATTCTCTGTTCTAATGCCTTACACCTGGAGCAGTTGGACGCGTTAGTAGCACAACTGTATTTATAAAAATCAGAGCAGGATGTGGCAGGTGGTGATGCAGTGCAGACCTGTGGGATCCTCCCAGGAAGGAGGAAGTGTCTGTCAATGCAGAACCAAGGAGCAATGAGTCCTATAAATATATAACTGACTCTTCCAATTGTGAGTCCTCTTTGTAGTTGGAAATTACTCAGTATGAATGAACACTTCTTTCTTCAGTGACCTTTTTCTTGTTGAACTGGCTTGTTAAGTTTTAGTAATTAAAATCATGAAAACTGTTGTCCTTTCTCAGATTTTTGTTTGTAAAATGCTTTTACTTTGTGTCAGATTTAATTTAAAATAACTCTGAGTGTTTCATTTCCTTCTTTTCTCCATTTCTCCCCTTTTATTTTTTAATTCCTTCTTGCTTTTTAAAACTTCCATACTTTCCTTTTAGACCTTATTTTATACTTTATTTTGAGAGACCACTCTAGCACCATTACTGAAGACACATTTTTGAGTCTGTCTCAGGAACTGTGCTTTTATTCTAAAGTTGTCTGGTGTAAACGACATTTCTCAGTTATCCACTTACAGAAAGGCACACATCTGCCTTTTGTGAGCCTTGGTGGTAGTGTCCTAATAAGTGAGATTATATGGATACGATTTCAGTTTGTCTCCCTGTTGCCTCAGTGCAAAACAGAAAGCATTAGTAAGAAGTACTAAAAGTGACATCCCTTGTCATTCTATTCTGGAATTTACATCACAAGCTTTAAAGGGAAAACAACAACAACAAACCAAAACCAAAACTTTGGATTATAAATTATTTATTTAAACAGAATATTAAATTCACTTTTTTCCTGAAAATCTCATTTTTTAATTGGTTGAACAAGGATAGCCTTTGCCAATTCAGTTGTGAAGTTCTTGTTGCCTACCCTGTTTTTAAGGAAAATCTTTTCTTCCTTTTAAAAAAAAAGTCTTGCTTCAGCCTGGTAGGCAGGTAGGCTAACTGAAGATTTTCATTTAGTCAGTGGTCCTCTCCTCCAAATCCAGTTCCCCAGTCTCATCCCTACTCCGCAGCAGACCTGCTACTGTTCATCCTCCCTTCTCCTCCAACCCCATTCATAGTGGGTTATGCAAAGCTTCCTCTCCTAACCTCCCACCCCCACAACTCACTGCTTTATCCCAGATCCCAACTCCAGCAGGCAATGCTGGGGTCATTGCAGTCAGGGAATCAGATAGGCTAACTACAGATCTTTATCTCTCCTGGCACAACACATCCAGGATATCTGGGATACTATGAAAAGGCTGAAGACACAGGCTAACAATGGAATTGAAAACTGTATCCATCCTTCTGTTGCATCCAAGAAACATCCCTTACCATCACAGATTAAAGCTAGATATCAGCAACAGAAAGTTTACAAACTCATGGAAACTCAACAACTCACCATTGAATAAAAAGAATACATCAAGGTAGAAATTAAGTAAGATTAACTAAAGACTTTCTAGAACTTTATGAAATGAAGTAGATAGCTTACTAGACCTTGGGAGATAGTATGGAAACTAATATAGAAGAAACTTCTTATAGTATATACATACACAAAGGAAGTCCAAATGAAATCACCAAACAATGGGGGAAACTGTTCCAACTGACACTGAATGAATCTTTCAGTACCCGGATTGGATTACATCCAATTGAGTTGTGGTACAAAGAGCTACCATGCAAATCCTCATATAACCCAAGCTGTTCCCCAGAAATAGATTGCTGTCCACAAACTGACATCAAGGTTCTATTGCTGAAGACAATACCTTCATTGAACTTAGAGAAGTTGAGCTAGTGCCTTTACCCCTATATTCTAGAATCTTTGGAACAGAAAGTATTCTGAATACCACCAAAAGAGAAATATAAATCCCAAGACCACCACAAGTCCTTGGATTACAATGGTGGCCTGCCTGCAAGGTATCCTAGGGCAATGATGGCACAAAGCATGTGGGAGTAAGTAACTAATATCTAATTTGACTTAAGGCCCACACTAGCAAGTGGGAACCATATCCCACACTGCTTGGGTAAGCAACCTAGAACTAGATAGCCCAGGAATCCAGAGTAAAACCAAATACTACTGAATGATAGTAATAATAATAATAATAATAATAATGAAATAAATAAGTTGACTGCTAGTAACATTCTTCTATTCTCATAGATCAGTCATGCTCAAGCCATGAGAGAAACTCTCTTCTGCAGCAGATAGGAACAAATAGAGAAGCCCACATTCAGATATTATGCAGAGAGTGAGAAACCTTGGAATACTTACCCTAAAGAAGATGTCTATCAAATCCCTCCACTCAGACCCAGGTTACACTACAGAAAAGGAGGCAGAAAGAGTTTAAAAGCCAGAGGGATTGGGGGACAACAAGAAAATAAGGCCCTCTAACTTAAAATGATCCAAGCTCATATGAATTCACGAGACTGACGCAGCATGCACAAGGCCTGCACTTGTCTGCAGATCATCTGCCTACATAGTATGGCTTTCTGCGTGTGTAAACAAGTGGGTATCTGATTCTTGTGCTTTCTTTGGGCTCTTTTTATTCTGTTTGTTTATTTGTCCAATTCCATTGTGTTGGTCTTTGTTTTTACCTTGTATTATTTTTATTTTCCCTTCAAAGCCTGTTTGTTTATTAATGAGAGACAGAAAGGGTTTCACATGTTCTTCCAATTAATCAAAATTGATATGCTAATGTGGAAACCAAAATGATTGTTATTAGTACCGAAAAGCATAATACTGTAATATAGCTCAATAATAATCAAAGCTGCAAATCTGATAGAGTCACGCAACCCTTTGAAGACTATTCTAAACAATGCCTAGACATCCTCTAATGCATCTTCACTTTGGGGCGAGGGTCAATTTTAAAATAATTTAATTGTTTTACATAGTTTCTGAATTCACATGGTGTGTTATTAGAACTGAGTGACAACATATGAACTGCATAAGAGTTCAGTAAATTGTAAGTGGTGTCATTGTGTAAGAAAAGTGTACCTGGCAGTTTTTAAACTGAATTATAAATCTGGCAATTTGATAGTGATATGTATGTTAAACTGATAAGATTAAACATGATATTACATTTGATCTTAGCTGAAAGGCTGTAATAATGTATCTTAAGGAACATAATATCCCAACCTTTTTTCTTCCAACTATTGATCTCAAAAAATTTCTCAAAAATCTAAAATAGTAAACCCAGCTTTAAAGTATTTCTTTATAAATACTTGAGTATTATAAAGTTCAAAAATTCTAATCCTTTCTTAAACACTGTATTTTTTATGTTTAATTATAACCTTGTTTTAGACAAGGAAATTCACTGGTATCTGTTACTGTTGGAGTATTTATTGATTATGCACCATGAATTAGTCACTGATAGTTACTATTTAAATTCAAGAATAAATTAGTAAATAAGTCTATTCCTGTGTTGGGTATTTTTCATACCAAGATGTAGTTTTTTGTATGTTATACACTTCTTATAGTACTTATACACAGATTGTTTTTAAATTCGTTGTCCACCAAATTATTAAATTTCTTTGTGAAAATAAAACCGATAACTTTCTAAGGAGGTAATGATGAATCCCTAGTAATTACATGCAGCCGTTTGTTGTTTATCTTCTGTAGCACTGTCTTAATTCCAGAGTGTGTGTGCAGTAGTTTTTGTTACATTTCTTGTATTTCTAATCAGCAATTAAGCTAAGCAGGCATAGAAAGCCCCGGACATATTGTCAAAAACAGGAAGCTTGCCTTTCAAGGCTAGCTTTGTTAAATAGCAAAAGCATCTCTCAAAATTCAAACTCCAGAATCCACAAAACTACATGATCAAAAGACAGGATTTCACTAATTTGAGCTTAAAGATTTTGGTTGTCTTGTTTTTTCTCTGTTTCTAATACACAATCTTGCCTGGTGCCCTGGCATCTTATTTACTTTTCTATTGCTGTGATAGAGCACCATAATCAAGGAAATTTCTGTAAGGAAGCCTTTAATTGGCTTTTCCAAGTCCAGTGGGACTGGCAGGGAGCATGGCAGCAGACATAACTGAGCTCTAACATCCTGACCACATACAGGAAAGAGCCATAGTGGATGATGGGAGGCTTTTGAAAACTCAATGGTGCCTGCCTTCACACCATCAGCTGAGGCCATATACTCCTTATCCTACCCAACAGTTCCACCAGTGGGGACCACATATTCAGATGTGCCCATGGGGACCATTCTCATTCAGATAACTGCAAATGGCTATCCTGAAAACTTGGACTTATCTCCCTTAGCTTAGGAATTTGATGGCAATGCCATAATACCTTGCATGAATTTAATGGTCTTTCTAAGCTATTGTGCTAGCTAGTTTTATGTCAACTTGACACAAACTTCAGTCATCTGAGAAGAGGAAACCATGATTGAGGAACTATTTCCACAAGGTCAGGCTGTACACAAGCCTATAGAGTGTTTTCTTAATTAGTGATTAATGGGGGTGGGCCCACACCTTTGTTGGTGGTTTGCTGGGCTGGTTGTCCTGTATTCTATAAGAAAGCAGGTTGAGCAAGCCATGAGGCACAAGTCAGTAAACAGCACTCTTCTATGACTTCTGCATCAACTCCTGGCTGTAGGTACCTTACTGGTTTGAGTTCCCACCCTGACTTCCTTCAATGATGGACTACGGTGTGGAAGAGTAAGCTAAATAAGCTGTTTTTCCCCCGAGTTGGTTTTGGTCATAGTGTTTCAGCACAGGACAGCCATATTTGCAATTCAACAATCAAGAAAAGTTTCAGTCTATAAAGTAATATAAGGATTATTCGGTGTGTTCATTAGGAGAGGCTGATGTTACAGACAGAAGAGCTGAGGAAAGCAGATGCAACAGTGAGAAGAATGTTTGTTTCAAATTGACATTCTTTAAGGGTTTAGCCAGAGGGGCCTTCTTATTGCACTTACTAAAGGTGCTGGAATCTTCGGGCACCTGCCTCCCAGGCTGTGGAAAATGGCCTATTTCATACCCCTGTTTGATTGCCTTGCAGTAACGTGCATGACTGCTCTCTACTTTGGATTGTTCTCTTAGCTATTATGCAAGAGCCTATTCCAAAACTTTGGCCTCCCAAATTAGGGAGTAGTTAGCTTCCTATAGGGCTTGTGGTAAAATTATAGGCTGGTCACAGTTTAGCTACCACACAGCAGGATGCCAGTCAAGGTTGTAACTACTACCCTGGCCAGGATTAACTAAGGAGGTAAGGTCAGCAGGCAGCAGAGCAAATAAAGGTGGTCAGCTGGGGTTTGACTGCACAACTACCCTTCTAATGTCTGCTGAACTGTGCACAGAACCTGTAGACTCCATCTGACACATTCTACAGTAAGCCCAGAGAAGCAAATCTCTGTCTTTGTCCAGGTTCTCCTTAAATTCTGTAAAAAGTCTCTAGACATGTAGTGGACCATTTTTTCCCTATCTCTGCATCTTGTCTACTCTGAAGGGTTTATCACTTTTCCCAGATTGCTTACTTTTCTTTAATTTTTCTTAATTTTGCTTTTTTTTTCCTTCTGCTTTGCTCAGTCCCTCTATCTGCATCTTTATTTCACATCAACATGAAATAAAGAACTTGGCAGCAAGGGTTTCAGGTCGGCTTTGGTGACTGTTGACCATCTAACTCCTTGGTCTTGGTCAAGCCCATTTTGTCCAAGAATAGGCCTCATAGTTCTGAAAGACCCTGAACTGCTGTGAACTTTGTAAAATATACTCCATAAACATTTAAAGCCATTTGTATGGTCAGTATATAGAAGTTACCTAGATGGTACTGTTAGTGTTAATTCTTGTTCTATGGTTTCTGTTATGTGCCTAAATCTTATTTTTTCTACAAGCATTTTTTATTCACTTTTATAGTGCACATATAATGATTTGTAACAGGCAAAGCACTAAAGACATAGAATTCAGAAGAAAACATCTTATTTCCAGTTCTTAGTTCTACTCGCCGATTGCATTGAATTAGTATGTTTTTTAGACACAGGTTTTACTGTGTTGTTAAACAGGCCCCAAACACTTGGACTCAGGTGACCCTTATACCCACATTTCCTAAGTAACTGAGACTTGGTCATATACCACTCTGCCTGCATTAACCCTAAAGTCTTAATTTTAAAAGTTATTATTCTTACTGTCCTATTTTGATAGTATCTTATCTTACTATTTAGCCTTTACTGTTCTGGACACCCCTCCACGGTCCAGGAAGCCCTCATTCTTACAGATATCCTGTGTCTTTCTTTCCAGATGAATAATATTTCGGATATTGTTTTTTATAAAATAGATGTTACTTTTCAGTGGCTTAAGAACCCATTCTGTGACAGAATGATAATTTTTTTTTGGTTAATGTTTCTCCTATTATCATGTACTTAAAGTGTTTATATAGATGGTTCAGTGAGTACCTTAGTATGTTATTTTTCATATGTGAAAGGCTATCTTTATAGTCTTGTATTTCATTTCTTTAGAATTAAATAATCATGTTTTAGTAAGTCTTTAGTCATTCAAAGAACATTTAGTGTGCTCTTTATCAGCATGATCCGTAAAAATTAATATCCTGTTAATCATTTATATTTACATTTTTGTATGTGAAATGAAATGATTAGGGAGAACAGGCTAAGAGCAATAAATTACCATACTTCATTCTAAAAACACGTTGGAATCATAATGGACTGATGCCTCCATGATAATTCAGCAGGTTGTAGTAGGAGTCAGCTTTTTCATTCCCAGCTGCTCAGACCATGAAATAATGACACAGCAACTATAGTATTTAAATCACTGCTTGGCCAATCATTTACGCGTATTGCTAGCTAGCTCTTATATCTTTGGTTAACCCATTTCTATTATCTTATATTTTACCACGACATGTCTAGCCTACTGGCAAGGTTTTGCCTGGTGACTTGTGTCTCATATCTTTTTTCTCTGGTGGCTCCATGGCTTCTCACTAACTCCTCCTACTCTATCTATATATATTATCTCTTTCAGCCTGCCTTTATTCTGTTAAGCCATTGACCAAAAGCAGCTTCTTTATTAATCAATGGCAATAAAACATTCACAGTTTAAATAAAAAGGAAGGTTTTAACTTTAGCATAGTAAAATTACATAAAACAACAGTTATCAAGCAAGAATTATAGTTATAATATTTATATCTACTTTATCTTTTATTATAACTAAGGAAAACTGTAATTATAACTATCTATTCTTCAATTCCGTTGAAGACTCCTGAATGATATAATATTACCTAAGTAAATAGGAAGTGCATTGCAAGCAACTTCAAAACTCTAGAATTCACAGAGACATCTTGCTGCCTGGACAGTCACCCAAAGTTTTTTGGTAGCGTTGCAGGCACCCATCTTCAGCCTACTGGCCCATAGTATCTGGCAGACTTTTTCACAAAGCAGAAAATTTCAAAGACAGTTCTGCCCTTTGATGTAGGAGGGTCTTCTTTCTATGTGTTGCTTTTATTGGTTGAATAAAGAAAACTTCCTTGTCCTTTTGATAGGGCAGAATTTAGACAGGTGGAATAGACCGAACAGAATGCTGGGAGAAAGAAAGCAGAGTCAGGCAGGCGCCATGGCTCTCCTCTTCAAGACGGACTCTGGTTAGACTCATGCTTGTAAGCCACAGTCAAGTGTCAATACACATTAATGGAGATGGGTTAAATGAATATGTGAGAGTTAGCCAATAAGAGGCTAGAACTAATGGGCCAGGCAGTGTTTAAATGAATACAGTTTCTGTTTAATTATTTCAATGTAAGCTAGCTGGGATGCTAATGACTCTCATTACCTACAGAGTGCTACCCACCTTATTGGCTAACTCTCACAGCCCATATTGGCAGTTTGTCGGTTCCTTTTTTCTGTGTCCTGTGTCCTACAGAATGTCTAGCAGACTCTTTCATGAAGCACAAACCCCTGAGAATTGTCTCACCTTTAGGCAAGTTCAGCAGTCATTTTTTTCTGCGGGTCCTACATGTCCAGTTCATACAGTATAGCATCAAGCAGTCCAGGAAATAGCAGTTTCTTGTCCAAATGGCTAACCAATGTCATAAGAAGCCTCTTCGATGCCCATCAATTATCCTCTTGAAGTAGATTGGTACTGCCAGGAGCTGATAGGGGAGTTCAACCAATCATATTCTGTTTTCGGGGCATGCCGCCCTCAGGCAAAAGCCTTCCCATAAACCTAGTAAGCGCCCTCCGCTAGCTTTTTTCACCTGGCTCCTGCGTCCAGACGGATCGGTTGGATTCTGGTGTAAGCTGTTGTAAGTCTTACTTCTGTTTATTAAAGCTGTATATTTTGTATCAAGATAGTCTGGGGACTTTTCTTTACCAATCGCCCTGCAGCTTCATCTGGCACCCAACGTGGGGCCTTTTTCCCCCTCATGGCGTGGGCCTAGCGGCCTGAGCGCACACCGCACCTGGGGTCTAGCCAGTTCCTAGCCGCATTTGCGGGGCCGTGCAACTAACTTCCTTGGCTTTTGCTACCCCCATTGGGCACTGTCTTCCCCCAACACTCGATCTGTAAATTTAACCTCTGGATTTGAGAATATATATTTTACAATTTGCTTTCCGGGTCAGCGCCATTGCCACATAGATTCAGGTGTGCCCCCATAGCTTACTGGCAGACAAGGTTCAATGGTCCTAACTACCATGACTACAAGCTTGACTATTATAGATGACTCTTTATTAACCTATATTTCTTAATTATACATTACATTTTTAAATGAACTGCACAAACACAATACCTTAATCAAGAATATATATATGTAAATAAAACAAAATTGATCTTTTTTTGTAATTTTATTAAATTATAAAAGTTTCCATTTCCGCCCCTCCTCCCACCACCCTCCCACTCCCCCCACTCCCTCTCCTCCTCCCTCTCCATCCCTAAGAGCAGTCAGGGTTTCCTGCCCAGTGGAAAGTTCAAGTTCCTCCCGCCTCCCTCCAGGTCCAGGAAGGTGAGTGTCCAGACGGACTGGATCCGCAAAATCCAGTATATGCAGAGGAAACAAGTCCCAGTGCAATTGTCAATGGCTTTTCAGCAAGACTCCGGCCAGCCACATTCAGAGAATCCGGCCACATTCAGAGAATCTGGTTGGATTGCGTCCTCGTTCAGTCCCAGTCCAACTGGCCTTGGTAAACTCTCATTAGATCCGTCCCCTTGTATCAGTGGGTGATCACATCCCTCGCAGTCCTTATTTCCTTTTTCATTTTCTTCCTCCTTCGGCTCCTCATTTGGACCTTGGGGGGCTCAGTCCGGTGCTCCAATGTGGGTCTCCATCTGTATCGCCATCCATCGTGGGATGAAGGTTCTCTCTGATCTTGCTGTCTTTGCTCACGTTCTCTTTCCTTCTGCTTCTCGTTTGGACCTAGGGAGTTAAGTCCAGTGTTACGATGTGGGTCTCTGTCTCTATCTCCATCCATCGCCAGATGAAGGTTCTATGGTGATAAGCAAAATATTCATCAGTATGGTTATGGGCCTAGACCGTTTCAGGCACCCTCTCTTCTGTCCAGAGAACAATCTGGGGATCTCCTTGGACCTGGGATCCCATTTATAATCAAGTCTCCTGTAAACCCTAAGATGACTCCCTTAGTTGAAATATATTCTTCCCTGATCTCATATCCATCCTTCCTCCCTCCCCCCATCCCAGTCCACCTAGCTTTCCCCAAAGCTAGGTGATGACTCAAGGCAGTCATCAAACCACACACACTAATAGTAGGAGACTTCAACACACCTCTCTCACCAATGGACAGATCAATCAAACAGAAACTCAACAGAGAAATAAGAGAATTGCTAGAGGTAATGAATCAAATGGACTTAACAGATATCTATAGAACACTCTACCCAAAAAGGAAAGAATATACCTTCTTCTCTGCAGCTCATGAAACCTTCTCGAAAATTGACCACATACTCGGTAACAAAGCAAACTTACACAGATACAAAAAAAATATTAGTAACCACCTGTGTCTTGTCGGATCACCACGGAATAAAGTTAGAATTCAATAACAATTCGAATACCAGAAAGCCTACAAATGCGTGGAAGTTGAACAGTCAACTACTGAATCATCCTTGGGTCAAGGAAGAAATAAAGAAAGAACAAAATTGATCTTAAATTTGTATCAGTAGACCAAGATCCATAAAAATGCCTAATATTCATCTCTATATCATATCACTTTTTAAATGTTAACAAACATTTATAAACAATATTTGGGAACTTGGGTGTTGTTCTCTCCAAACTCCTTCTTGCTTTTTGTTGGGTAAAGTAATTTATTGGACGTGTTTACAGCAACCTTTCAGGGGGTTTGATCCATCAACCCACATTAGTCTAGAAGGATTCAACAATTTCTCATCCTCTGTAGAACCTTTTTTTCCAAAGTAACAAATCCTTAGACCCAAATTTTGAAGTCAAGATACCTTTATGTTGATTTATCTTAGCAGCCCCCAGAATGAAATGTCTCTCTGTAGTCAAAAACTTCAAAAAAAAAGCCAATAGTATACACAATCTAGACAGTCTGTGTATATTCCATCTTTATGTGCTTTTTTTCTTACTCTATTACTTTTCTACAAATTTAATATTTATTTTATTATCTTCACTCCTTTAATCTATAACTGTCTGTACTCTTTTATATTACATTTATTGTCTCTTCACTCTTTCTTCTCTCCAAAGCCTATATACATTTTTTTTAAAAAAACACATCATGTCTTGTTTAGAGGCCTTTTATATCTGAATCTGTGGTATTGTGTATCTGAAATCCTTTTCTGTCCAGGAGTGCTTCTTAAAATGCTAAGTAACATTACTGGAATAAGTCTGCTTTGCCTTTTGGCTCTGCCTAGTCCAACATGCTGAAGTTTCGTTTATTGCCTCTGAGAGCCATTCTCCCTGCCCAGATCCAGGGTCAGGTCGCAGCAGGTCTGTACTGCTATTAAGCAAGTTGTAGCACTCTGTTCACAAACCCCACTTAAAAGCTCCATAGTCGGACCTCCCAAAAGATTCAGAGTTCTTGCTTGCCACACAGACTAGAAAGCCACCACTTTTGAAACTGAAACTGCAAGTTTTTTTGCTCTTTTTTTTTTTTCCTGCTACCAATGAATCATGAAAACCTGTCTTAAAGAAGCCATGGTGCTTAACTCTGTTCTTTTGTGTCTAGAATTACTTTTTAAGCTCTCTCAGGCTTTTTATAAGTGGATTTAGTCAGCCCATGGTGGTACACCCATCTGAGCAGGAAGTTGCTTGTTTGTTCCTGGCTGCTCAGACCATGAAGTAACAACACAGAAACTATATTATTTAAATCACTGCTTGGCCAATCACTTAAGAGTATTACTAGCTAGCTCTTATATCTTTGATTAATCCATTTCTATTATTTTATATTTTACCACGAGGCTCATGGCCTACTGGCAAAGTTCCGCCTGGAAGCTCCATGACATCTCACTGACTTCGCCTACTCTCTATATTTCTTTCAGCCTGGCTTTACTGTGTTAAGCCATTCGCCAAAAGCAACTTCTTTATTAACCAATGGCAGTAACACATATTCACAACATACATCATTTCCCATATCAGCAGGTTTTGAAGAAGTGTCCTCTACTATAGGACTGTTTGTTCTGTGCTTTACTGGGAAAATGCACCAGACTGTGAAGTGCATGATTCCATCCTAATTCATTTTGCAAACCATTTTGGAGCTATAGGACAAAGCATCTAGGTGAGGGAGACAGAGAGAGACAGAGAGACAGAGACAGAATGAAAGCTGATCTCACATTGGCATTATGACCCCAAATGGAAACAAGAATTATGAAATTGAAAGAAAACTATGAATTATTGTTAATAGTTTTTAAAATTTTAAATATTTAGAGGCAGAATGTCGTACCATCATTAATGCTAATGCTGGACAGTCACTCAGTTGTTTAATTGTGAGTGTGCAAGGATGGTTCTATATAGATTTTTTTAGATGTTAAAAAAATTTCAGTCAGGAACTTTACACAAAGTTCAGGAAGGGTACTATCCTGTCAGTTGAGTACTATATTTGACTCCTGCATCTAAAAGAGAAGTGTTTATAATAATAGCTGTCCTTGCTTTACCTGGAGGAATGCTTCAGCTGCCATTATTGTACTTTTTAGATAATGGACTGGAAGGTTCTAATTGAAGTTAATTAAATATTTTCTTTACTTTTACCAATAGTAAGCATTGGATAAGAGGTACGTGTAGCTGTGAACATGCTCACATTATTTGTCTTTTAGTTGAGTTTTCAATTAGACTCTTCCTATCGCCAATATTTTTAATGGCACAGTACAGGGGACTTCACTATGTTGGGTAGATTCTGTAAAGGTAAATTTATAATCAGCTTCTTGAACTGCTCAGGAATTTATTGCCATCTCTTCTTCTCTGAGGAGAAGTTATTAATGGAAATTATTAATGGAAGTATTTTCAACATTTGAAAAAAAGTATGGCTGTGTATGGTAGAAAGTAAAGAATATCATTAGCTTAACCATATGTAGTAGTCTTCTTTGTGTCGGACTAAGGAAATGAGTTGAAGATCTAATTTAAGAGACTCATCAGTAGTGATGTGATTTGTCTCTGTTCTGTTAGGATCTGTTCATAATGAGTAGCATATTGCTCAGCCACAAAAGCTGAAGATAGAGAAATTCACTGATTCATTTATTGTTTGTCTTCATTGCAGTAGGTAATATTTTGGAATCAGATACAAAATATGGGTCATTTTGAGGACTTAAAAGTGAAAATTGATCTGTTAAAGTAATTGTCAACTCAGATGTTGATGTAATAATGCAAATTTGTCATTTTAATAGGTATTAAGTGCAAGATGAACTCATTTCTCTCTCTTAAAAGGTTGTAGTTCCCAGTGTTTCTCAAACTTAGATTGTTTTAATAGAAAGAATGTTACAAAAGCAAGCTTTTTTTTTTCAGCTCTACATTCTGAGTTAATTGGGGAAAGGTCTATTAAAAATGAGGTGACAAATCAAAAAATTGAAGTCTTTTTTTCAACTAGTCTAAAAGAAAAATGCCTGGTGTTCTGAGAATATAAAGGAAATTTAAATTTGTGATTGAGAGTAAAAAATGCATCTGTGGTTTAAAAAATGGCAGCATGTCACATTAAAATTATGGTATCTACAGTTCTGTACAGTTAACAGAAAAATGTATTCCATCAGGAGATGTGATGCACTTTAGAGAGCTAGTGTAGGGCCACGAGTGAAGAGTGTAATGCCATCAGAGGCAGGAACATTAATAATATAGTCAGAGGAAGGATTTTCCTGTCTCTTGTGTAACATAAACCAGATGTTCCATTCTATTAAAAACTTACTAAAATGAGTGTTTAGATCACTGGTCACTAAGAGAAAAACGGATGATAGCAATCTTATCCTTTTGAGGGTGTGTCCTGTGTCTGGGTGGTGAAGGGTAGCCTGCTGACATTTCTGCATTTTTGAGAACTGACCCCCTGCAGTTGATTATACTTTTTAAATCTATTCTGATTCCTAAATTTGATCTATTTTCTTCTCAAAAACCACTGTCAAAACCAAGTATTTAGGCATGTTGATGCTGATTTGCTGTTTGAATACTACATGAAAATATATTTGCTACTCAAAGTGCAAAAGCCAGTGTTGAACTCCATAGCTTCAGAATGCCTATTCTATTCATATAAAATGCCTATTCTAACCGTAGAGTTCATTGAGATGTCTAGACCTGAGTCTATTTAATTTTGAGGTATGATGTTTTTAATTTCCATTTTAAAATAATAGTTAATTTAAAAAAATAAGTTTTTTGGTATATAATTTTGCAGGTTATGATGGGTATATATTTTATTCAACCATTATAAGGATTAAATAGAAAGTAATACCATCACTATGAAGTATTTCCTGTATCATGCTCACCTCTGTTGTTGATAGTCCTCCTTACTAGAATGTCAGGAGTGTAAGGTCCTTTCCAGGACATCTCTCAGGATTCTGTAAGCAGATGGCTAAAATATCTCTCCCTAGAGCAGGAGCAAGCTTAGTTGCTATTAAATAGGCGGATTCCCTAAGTTCCGTGTTTCTCACTTGCCAAAAATCGTACAACATCCCATGCATCTGAGACATGTTGTGTCACCACATAGGACTTTGCATGTGGAGAATTGGTGCAAATATACTGATGTTTTTGTACTTTGCCCCAAATTTTATTATTTTTTCTTTGTACAGGAACCGTCTTGTCTTGTCTAGAATTTATAAGCATCCTAAAATTTGTGACATGATTTTTCTCGTTAGCTTCTGGGTGAAATGTAATCTAGCCCCCATGATTTTCTGTTCATATAAATTTGCTATTTCCAGTGCTTCATTGTGTCTGTGTATGTCTGTCTGTGTCTCTGTATCTGTCTGTGTCTGTTTGCGTCAACATGTATACAAGTGTTTATGGAGGCCAGGGGACAAGCTTGAGTATCATTTCTTAAGAGCTGGCACCTTTGTTTTTTCAAACTGGATCTCTCATTGATTTGGTTTCCTTAATTCAGCTAGCGTTGTTAGCTGGGTGGTAAGCACCAGGCCTCTGCTTATTTCTGCCTTCCTAGCATTGGTATTACAAATCCACACTGCTATGCCCTACATTTTCAGACAGTTTCAGGTTCTCATACTTACACATGTTGTTGATTTTGTGTTTGTTTCAACTTTACAAAAGCTGGAGTTATCTGAGAAGAGGAAACCAATGAAAAAAATGCTTCCATAAGATTTGCCCTTATGTAAGCCTGATTTAATTAATGATTGATGTGAGAGGAACCAACCCATTATGGATGGCTTCACCCCCAGGCAGGTGGTCCTGGGGTTTATAAGAAGGCAGCCTTAGCAGCCCATGTACAATAAGCCAGTAACAGTAAGCAGTGTTCTGCCTGGCCCTTGTTTCAGTTCCTGCCTTCACCAGGTTTCTACCCTGACTTTCAGTGACTGATCATTACCACAGCCCCTTATATTTCTGGTTTTTGGGGAGGGTTAAAAATCTATGTGATTTTTTTCCCCCTCCCTCAGTCCTCATCGGGCATTTTAAAAGTTTCACTTAGGAGACTTTAGGGAAAGGTTGTGCTCCCTCTGCCTAACAGTCTCTAAACAGTTTCCTGACAGTCTCTAAACAGTCTCCTGACAGTCTCTAAACAGTCTCCTGACAGTCCCTAAACAGTCTCCTGACAGTCTCTAAACAGTCTCCTGACAGTCCCTAAACAGTCTCCTGACAGTCCCTAAACAGTCTCCTGACAGTCTCTAAAGAAAGTGATAGTTGGCGGGGTGGTGGTGGCACATGGCTATAATCCCTAGCACTAAGGAGGCAGAGGCAGGCAGATCTCTGTGAGTTCAAGGCCAGCCTGGTCTATAAGAGCTAGTTCCAGGACAGGCTCCAAAGCTACAGAGAACCACGGTCTCAAAAAAAAAAAAAAAAGTGATAGTTAATCAGCCATGCGTTTACACACACGGCAAGTTCAACTGAATAACTGGAGCCTTTGGTCATACCATCCTAACATACCTCTGTCAAAACCTTACACATGGAGAGAGCAGAAAGGAAGCTTGAAGGTTCTTTTCTTCATTTTGACTTTGCATTTTTCTTCTTAAAATTCTAACATTTCCAGACTCTACCAGACTCTCAGGTGCATAAAATGACAGGAGCTTTTGTTGTGTAGTCTCTTGGCAGAGCCCTAACTCCTACCTCTGTTCAGGTCCACCTGACCTTTGAGCTGTATGCCATTGAATGAGGAGTGGGAAGAGATGGAACAGAAGGGGGATGGGAACTTTCTCCAGGGTAACTTCTTTAGTTTACCATGATAGTGAGGAATTAAAGACTCCATCAACTCTTATTGTCATTATTTCCTCTTCTGAAGCCTGCCATCTCAGCTCTCTGTAGCCTGGGTTCCTGAGTCACAGCTAACGTGGAATCGTGAATGCATAGTCTTTGAATATAGCTTCCTTCCTGTGATATAATGTATGCCATGTTTGTGTGGTTTTTGTGTTAGTAGACAAAGCTTTGATTTGTCTAGTTTTACAGCTGAGTGGTTTTCCATTATTGTGATGTATAATATACTACTCTGTGTCTCCATGCACTCTAGAAGAGTGTTTGGATTGTTTCCAATTTGGAGCAATTATGGACAAAGCTGCTATAAACATTTGTTTATGCATCTCTTTGTTAACGTAGGGTTCTGCTTCACTGGGAGTGTGATTTCTGAATCAACCTGGAAGTGTATGATTCATTTCATTAAAACAAAACCACTGTTTTTTTCAAAAGTGATCTTAGATTTATGTCAGTTTTTTGTTGTCATGCATCTATTTCTTATAAGGGGAAAGATTTACTTTAGTGCATCATTTCAGAGCCTGAATCTTTGGTCTCAGTTTCGATCTTTCAGATTGAATGTCATGTTCCCTGGATCTTAGTGGGGATAGTATAAATGTCTTTATTTATGGCTGAACCCTCAGCCATCATTAATTCTCAACACTTACTTCCAACAACTTAAATCTCTGTGTTTGCTGCTATTCTCTAGTAAGGTTTCTCTGCTTTGCCTGTGGCTGTAAGTATAGATACTTAGAAGGAAGTTTGACATTATGTCAGTTTTGCGTAGCAATCATTGTAACTTAGCAGAACATGGATTAGAGAAACGGCAAACCTCACTTGGTTAGATGTTGTATGTTCCCAATTGCACAATACTTCTAGAATGTTGGAGGTTTTTTTGTTTTTGTTTTGTTTTTAAATAGAATCTTCCACATATACTTGCATTGAGGAGAATGGGGAGAGGGAGTGGGTACCTCTACAAAGGTTAGATCTCATGGAACTGTGCACATGCACAAATAAGAATATGTATGAATTGTAGTGAGTTTTGTATAGGTCCGTAGTTAGTACTGAGACAGTTCAAATTTCCTAGACTTTTATGGTTGATAGATATGAAATATATACTCACCAGCACTGGTTGTGTAAAGGCAATTCTGGAACCTCTGCACTGTGTTTGAAATGCTTTTGAATATGAAAATATTATTTGGTGATTGCTGGGCGGTGGTGGCGCATGGGAGACAGAGGCAGGTTGGATCTCTGTGAGTTCGTGGCCAGCCTGGTCTACAAGAGCTAATTCTAGGACAGGCTCTAAAACTACATGGAAAATTCATGGCACTAAATGGCCTACATAAAGAAGCTGGAAAAATTCTACACTAGCAAATTAACAGAACATTTGAAAACTTTAGAACAAAAAGAAACAAACTCACCTAAGAGAACTGGATGGCAGGAAATAATTAAAGTGAGAACTGAAATCAACAAAATAGAAACAAAAAAAACAATACAAAGAATCAATGAGACAAAGAGTTGATTCTTCAAAAAAAAAAACAACAAAATAGACATACCTTTATCCAACTTTCCAAAAGGCAGAGAGAGAATATCCAAATTAAACATAGTCAAAAATGAAACATGGGAAGAGACACAGAGGAAATACAGAGATTCATCTGGTCATATTTTGAAAACCTGTACTCCACAAAATTGGAAAACTTAAAGGAAATGGACAACTTTCTGGACAAATATCACTTACCAAAATTAAATCAAGACCAGATAAGCAAATTAAACAGACTTATAACTGCTGAAGAAATAGAAACAGTCTCCCAGCCAAAAAAGCCCAGGACCAGATGGTTTCAGCTCAGAATTCTACAAGATTTTCAAAGAAGAACTAATACCAATACTCTTCAAATTATTACACACAATAGAAACAAAAGGAACATTGCCAAACTCTTTTTATGAGGCTATAATTACCCCGATACCCAAACCACAGAAAGACAATACTAAGAAAGAGAATTACCGACCACTCTCACTCATAAACATTCTTGCAAAAATACTCAATAAAATACTGGCAAATGGAATCCAAGAGCACATCAGAGCCATCATCTTCCATGAAGAGTGGACTTCATCCCAGAGATACAGGGATGGTTCAATATATGATAATCTGTCACCGTAATCCACCATATAAACAAATTGAATAATAAAAACCACATGATCATCTCATTTGATGCCGAATAATCTTATGACAAAATATAATATCCCTTCCTGATAAGTCTGGAGAGAGATGGGATACAAGAAATATACCTAAACGTAATAAAGGCAATATACAGCAAACCAACAGCTAATACCAAACTAAATGGAGAGAAACCTCCAGTGATCCCACTGAAATCAGGAACAAGACAAGGTTGTCCATTCTCTCCATATCTATTCAATATAGTTCTTGAGATCCTATCTAGAGCAATAAGACAGCAAAAGGAGATCAAGGGGATATAAATCGGAAAAGAAGTCAAACTCTCACTATTTGCTGATGATATGATAGTTTACATAAGCGACCCCAAAAATTCTACCAAGAAACTTCTACAACTCATTAACGTTTTCAATAATGTAGTGAGATACAAGATTAAATCAAAAAACTCAGTAGCCCTCCTGTACACATATGATAAATGGGCTGAGAAAGAAATCAGAGAAACATCACCCTTCATCATGGCCACAAATAGCATAAAATATCCCAGAGTAACTCTTACCAAATAAGTGGAAGACGTTTATGACAAGAACTGAAAAGCTTCTGTAAAGCAGTGGATACAGTCAACAAGGCAATATGGCTCCCTACAGAATGGGAAAAGATCTGCACTAACCCCACAGACAGAGGTCTGATCTCCAAAATATACAAAGAGCTGAAGAAATTGCTCATCAAAAGAACAAATAATCCAAGAAAAAAATGGAGTCCAGACCTAAACAGCGAACTTTCAACAGAGGAATCTAAAATGGCTGAAAGACACTTAAGGAAATGTTCAACATCCTTAGTCATCAGAGAAATGCAAATCAAAACAACTCTGAGATTCCATCTTACACCTGTAAGAATTGCCAAGATAAAAACACTGGTGAAAACTTACGTTGGAGAGGTTGTGGGTAAAAGGGAACACTTCTGCATTGCTGGTGGAAATGCAAGCTGGTACAGCCCCTTTGGATGTCAGTGTGGCCACTTCTCAGAAAATTAGGAAACAACCTTCCTCAAGACCCAGCAAGCAATATGACTTTTGGGTATATATCAAAATGATGCTCAATCATTAGAATAAATCTCTGTGTATTTATTTGGGAACTGGGTGGAGGGCTTCCAAAGAACAATAATCAAACAAACAAATAAATAAATTAATGGAAGAAAGAAAGAAAGAAAGAAAGAAAGAAAGAAAGAAAGAAAACGTGGTCCACAGTGTATGCTGGTAAAATCTATTTCTTGCTGCTTTGCTCCAATTGGATTTGAGCTCAGGGAATGATTCCAAAGATAATTGCTTTTGGTCTTCCTGTGCTACGAATAATAAATTGTCTTTATCTCTAATCTAGAATTCCTGTGTCCTTCTGTCAGTGAAGATAGAGTTAATGAGTGGAACATAGTGTGAATGGCTTGATCCCATCGATTACAAATAGGGTTGGTTAAATAGCAGACACCCATGGTTTCTGCAATTTGAAACCTACATTTGTAAATCTGCATTTCTTTCAATACTCCCTACCTTGCATAGGTAAAATAAGTAGAAAGTATGATAATGACTAGTATTTTCCATAACCCTATACATATTCTTTATTCCATTTGCATGTCCATGATTTTGATTCCTATCCTGGCAGGTTAAATTAAAGTACTCATAGGCAGAGACAGGCAGTCTAATGGTGAAACTCTTTCATTCAAACTTTGTATAATACACAGGTATATTTGATTACAATGATTCTAATAAAAGTAATGTCGTTTAAAAGCATCCACTTTGTTGTCTTTAGTCCCTTTTCCTGTTGCTGTTATAAAACTTTGATGGAACCAAGTCACGCAAAGGCTGTTTTAGCTCACAGTTTAGGGCACAGTCCATCATGGCGGAGAGGAAAGGCAGCAGGAGCTCCAAGCTGTGCTTGCACCACATCCACATGGCAAGCAGAGATGGATGCCTGCTCCTTCCCCGTCTTTTCCCACATCAGCTAACAGAGTCAAGACAGTCTACTACAGGCACACACAGATACCTATTTCCAAAGTGAGTCTAAATTGGGTCAAGTTGACAGTTAACTACTAATCAGTGAAATTATTGCGGGACATTTTTCTCAATATTTGACATTGTAATGTAAGGTAAAATATTGGACTCAGTTCACAATGTATTTATAATTGAAAAGTTCAAAAACCAATTCTATATTTATCTCACAATGTGTATATAATTAGAGGGTGGTTATTATTAACTGCTATGTAATTGCTTTATATTTGTAAATTTTGGGTTTTTTTTGTTTTGTTTTTGTTCGTTTGTTTTATTTTTTCAAGACAAGATTTCTCTGTGTAATAGCCCTGCCTGTCCTGAGACTCACTTAGACCAGGCTGGCCTCGAACTCACAGAGAGCTACCTGCTTTTGCTTCATATGTACTGGGATTAAATATATGCACAGGCATACCCAAAATCTCTAAGTTCTTATTTCAAGTTACTCCCTATGTGATTTTGGAACATTTATGGGAAAGTCCTTATTTGTGTACTAGTATAGACTTTTAATACTATAATATGTAAATAGTTTATTTAAAATTATATGTACCTAGTTCAAAACTACAGTTCATTTATTTATTCCCAGGTCTGTTGTCAGAGGTACATTCAAATATTCCATGAAGAAGTTTGTGCTCAGAAAAATAGTTGAATGTTTCCTTTATCAGGATTCTTCTTGTGTAATGGAAACCTCTCCATATACACATAAACGTTTTCTCATGACAGGAGATAGGAAACTGTTTAAATCTTCGAGCTACGTTGTATGCTGTCATATATATAACAGAAGCAAAATAATGTTTTCCATTCTAAAACAGCCCTCAGTATTCTTTTCAGGTTATGAAATTTCTGAGAAAATGAAAAGAAGGAAAAATTAGTATCCTGGTTTTACAAGTTTCTGTCTGTGGTCTTGTTGCACAGTGTCTCATGGTCAGAGCTTAGGACAAGAATACAAAAACCGAAGGCTGGGACATGTAGAGGAAGAGGTGGGGCCCTCCTATGACCCTTCCTCTATGTCTTCTCTACTAAAGATTCTGCCACCTCACAACAGTGCCAAACACTGGTGGCATATGTGCCTTTAAGAGTCATTTTCAAACCTTAGTATCAGCCTTCTTTCCTTATTTTCTTCAGAATTTGCTATCATAATTTATTCCTGCTCAGATTCTATCCTTCTCACAGTAGACAACCTTTCTATTCCTCTGAGTAAGCAATCACTGAGTCGTTAACAGTATACTTAGCATATAGTTACACTTAGTTACATTCGCAATTGGGCTGTCTTGTCACTATTTGTGTTATAGAAGTATATATTTTCCTTATCATCTGAACTGTCATCTGTGATTTTTCTCATTCTTTAAGTCCTCTCAACTTATCTTCTCTACCTTGCTATAAATATCCTCCCAAATCACCACAAAACAAGAAAATACCTCTCCTGCATCTCTTAATCTGTTTTTTCCCTCCCTTTAGCTGATTTTTTTGAATATGTGACTCACTCTTCCTTGTGTGTTGTCTGCTCTAATGCTCTCACTCCATCCTGAAGCCCACTTACTGGAACCACCTCTGACCTTTCAGATGCCAGAGCTACTGACTTTCTGTCTTTCCTCATCTAACTTATGTGGAGCATCAATCAGATGGACCCCGCTACCGTATTGAAACCTCTTGTCTCTTGAGTATCTACTGTGATACCTCTCCCTCAGGCATTTCCTCCTTTCCTAACTCACCTTGATTCTTTTCCATGACTTCCAGGGTGTCTCTTCCTACTCCTTAAACCCTTACGGAAAGCCATCACATTTTTGTGTTCTTGTTTCCCCGTGAGTAGCTGGAGTGCTACAGATAGGACTTGTGTCGTCCTCGTCTTATCTCCCCAGGAGTGGTGTAGAACTGTCTCAGGCATCACCACTTCCAGTAACCCTCCTTTGACACTCTTTTTTACCCCTGTTCCAATGTACTCACTTATGTTTTGTTTTTAAAGAACACTTTTCCGTTATATTTCCAACAGCCAATCACACTCCCCTACAACCTGTGCTGAAAATCTTCTCAAATACAAAGTTTGTTGTATTACTCTCGTTAGACTTTTCTAGATAGTATGTAGTATATGCTATTTAGGATAAAAGCAATCTTGGCTTTCTTTTACACATGAAATTCACCGTTGTGGACTATACATTTCAGTGACATTTACTATGTTCACAGTTTTGTTTAAACATTACTTGTTTGTCATTCCATGATGCTGAACAATCGAACAGAAAACTGCTTGCCTGGCAGGAGGGTCTTTTCCCGTTCTCTTCTCCCTTCAGACTTGACATCCACTAGGAATTCTGGGCTCCAAACACGTGACCTAATTCTTGTGCAACTGTGGTGTACTCCCAGCCCATCATGGCGATTTTAAACTGTAGTTCATGGACCATTGGTTGGAATGGACTTTAGGAGTTCCATAAATCCACTGAAAATATAGGAGTTTTGTTTGGTTTCCCCCATTTTTGAAATGCTTACAAACTCCTACTTAGAAGTTTGCCAGCGACCATGCTGTGTATGTGTAGTTAATTCTCATCTAGTTGTAAATCCATTTTTTTTTGCAATGATTTACAAACATTCAGAGCAACGGAAGACCTTAGTTGTTTTATTTCAGTGTTCAAAAACTGGTGATGCACTTTGATTGCCTGTTTCAGCTATCATAAAGAAATGTTTTTTCCATGTTGTGTTTTGATGCCATGTTTTTGTATTTCGATGGTCTTTGATGCTGATGTTTCTGCTTAAAATATTTCCCAGGCATTCTGTTGATAATGCTGTTCAGTGCTCTTAAGAGCTAGATGACTGGAAGTCCCTTACAAAGTGAATATGTGGGATGAATATTTAGGCATGAATGACAGTGCTGTTTTTAATTTATAATTAAGCAGAGTTGTTTGATAAGTATCAGGTAAATATTTTCATAGTTTGCTGCCATTAAGCAAATGTCTATTTTCTCTCGAGTTTGGCAATAACAACAAAAAACCCTTAGATATAATGATTAAAAGAATAAAATAACAAATGTGAAATTTTGTGCTTGAAAGAATTCCTTCTATCTGTCAGTTGTAGTTGTGTTTAGAGAGTCTGCCTGGTGTACAGGAAGCCGTGAGTTTAGCCATCAGCACACACACGCACACGCATGCTTAAAGAACAATTTAAATTTTAAATGCTTTCTGTACAGTATATCTTGTCTTGAATATGTGGAAACTTATTAAAACTCAGTGAAATGACAACTCAATTTTAAAGCAGCCAAAGGCTTTCAATGGATTTTTCTTTCCAAGAAGATATACCAGTTCATGGAAGGATGGGCTGCATCACTGACTATCAAGGAAATTAAAGTCATCCATGATTTGGTAGCTTTGTATACCTGTGTATTGTGGCTATTATCGGAATGACAGCAAGTTTAAACACCTTATGCATAAATGGATGCATTCATGCTCGGCTGTTGAGAATGTTTGTTACAAAGTGTAGCTTGAATGTTAGGAGTTGCCAAGTTATCTAGCACTGAACTACGAATACCTTTAAGGAAAATGAAAGTTAAAAAATGTACACAATTTAATTTTTTAGTTTTTATATATTTTGAATAATCTTTCTTCTCCCAGGTATTCCTTTCCCTTGGAACCCACATTTATATTCTTTGTCTCTCTCAAAATATAAGAAAACAAAAATACCCACCAAACCTTAAACAAACAACAAACCACAGAAAATACCGAGTCCATTTTGTGTTGGTGAACTTCTGAGCATGGGTGCAGCCCAGGAGTGTGGTTCGTATATCCAGTGACACTTGATTGAAGAAAATAGGTTTGCCTCTGCCTGCACACATGTTATAGCAGCACTATTCGTAATACGGAAATGATGGAACCAACTCATTTGCTGGTTTATGTTTTGTTTTTGCAGGTGTTGTGGTATTTGCAACATCTAAAATTAATGTGATTCCTGCACAACATGGTTATTTAAACCCTGCTGAACTGTTCACTTTAAATAGGTGGTTATGTAAACTGTAGCTCATGAAAGCTTTAAATTTATGAATTTAGATATATCTAATACATATAGTTAGGTTTTACATCTATGTTTTTTTCCTTACCATATGCATTGGTCATTTGTAGATTATTTTTATTCATTAAATTATGCCTATCTTGGCACCATTGTCAATACCACTACCAATCTCAAGAATATAGTCTTAAGGTATTGAGAATCTCATTATGGTGGATATGGCTTTTACCTGATTATAATTTTGAAATGAAAGCTCATATTTTATTATTAGCAATATCCTTGACAGTATTTTTTAAGTGTCAGGCTTACTTTTTTCTTTTCTAAGAAAATGTCTGCCAAACGTGTAAGTCTCAACAGCCATTATTTCAAACAGAAATAGTTCTCTGTGAAAAGCTTCTACTTGTGTGGAAAAAAAAAAACTAAGCTGAGTTTTTTTCCTTTGGAAACTCTTGCCCTTCACCTGTACTTTCCATTTGCCACTGTGAATGTGCATTTGAGGGTCAATGTTTAATGAACCTCTATGAATTTTACTGCCTCTTGCAAAATGAATGTGTTAATGTGAATCCATGGCCGTCTTGTGGACGTATGATTGCCCATGGAGTACCCTGGCAAGTCACCAGCCTGCTCTAGAGACCCCTCTTTGAAATTCGCTGTTACCCTGTGGGTTGGTTGTCTTTTCCCCTCTGAGTTTTGTCTGGCTCCACAACCTTTCCAGGTTTCGAGCAGTTTTGTCTACATGAATCCCTTTATCATTGAACTCCCTTCAGCTTTCCCTGTGTTCTTCAGTGTACTGCTCTTGCTTCTACATTACATTTCCCCATATAGAACTGTCCATCAGTCATCTGTTAGAGAGATTAAAGTTTCCTTCAACCTGCACTTTCCCTTCCTCACCTGCTCAGTCCCAGGACTTGTCAGTTCTGCCTCCGTAATTTTTTCCCTTCTGTTTCCTGGCTTCCTGGGCTACGTTATGGTTGGGTTCTTTTCTGTAATAGCAACTCCTTTAGGATTGTCTTCCTTTGTTCTTTCTTGACCTCTTTCTTAAGGAAGTAGTTAGAATTTTACCCTGCATTTTGCAAGGTGACAAATTAGGATTTTTTTTTTAGTTTGGGTACAACTTTGTCATGTGTTCCACTGATTCATCTCGTACAGGCTGTGCTCGTCGTAGGCTTTAGTTACACTGGGGAATCCTGACTCTGCATACGCCCAGCGTCAAGCCTCCTTATGACCATATTTTTAAATTATCCCAACCCCTTCTCTTAATGAAAACACTATCTTTGTCTTTTAAGACTTCTTGCTACGCTTAAATCTTAAGACAGTTCAGGCCAGATTTGCTTATAAGTACTGAAGAACTTTAAGAGACCTGTAGAATTATCTGCCCTCATTGTTTCAAGATTCTGTGTATTGTCATAAGTTACCCTTCAGAAATACAGAATTGTTATATAAGCCCCAGATTGCAGCCTGCTTGTCAGTGGCATGCATCAGTCCTTCACAAATACTCTCTGAAGGACCTGGTGTTCACTCATTTCTTATGTAAGCTGTGACAAGAGTATTCCTGTGTGGTTTTGAAGATAGAAAGGTCTCTGAACATAATTCACCTCAGTTTATTTTTCTTTTTTGCAACTTGGTAAAATCTTTGTTCTTCAAGAATCAGCCTATCTATCATTTCTCTTTGACACTTGTAGAACTCCTTGCTGTTTTCAGAATCTTATGACTGTGCCTTTCTTGTGGTGCTGTAGTCCTGTCAAGACTTTTATCATGCTTATTCCCTCACAGGTATGTTTTAGATATAATATGATCTTAATAGATATTATTGGATCAAAAATCTGGTTCCACATTGGATGCCTAGTAATGTTTTGATTTTAAGATACAATAACTGAAGTATCAACTTCTCCTTCAAATTTCTGCACATAGATCTTTTTATTTTATTTTTTTCCTAAAAGAACTCCATGGGCTAGCAGATTTAGGCATGCACTGTAGAGCTTGATAGCCTGAGTTTGTTCTCTGGGACCTACATAATAGGAGAGATTTTATTTCTCTGACCTCCACACATATGCTACGGCATACAAAACCACCACACATACATGTACATAATAGGTAAGTAAATAAATGTGATGGAAAAATTGAAAGAGTCCCATGTGTTTTCATTTATGTTTAAAAACTAAGTAACCAGGGCCCATTTTTCCAGTTTTCTAGCATTCACTTATTCCTGGGACACACTTGTATTCTTAGCTCTTGGATAGTAGAGACAGGAAGATCGGAAGTGCATAGTCACTTCATGGTGTTTTTAGTGCCAGTATGGACTATATGTGACTCAGTCTTTAAACTGTCCTAGCTAGGGTTCTGTTGCTGTGAAAATATACCATGACCACAACTCTTCTAAAGAAACTGTTTATTGGGTGTGGCAATAAGAATTCGACTGAGGCACTGGGGCAGTATGCTGAGCATAGGAAACCTCAGAGCCTGCCCCCATAGTGACACACTTCCTCCAGCAAGGCCATACTCATTCCCACAAAGGCACACCTCCTAGTTGTGCCACTCCCTGTGAGATTATGGGGGCCTTTTACAAGATCCTGATTTAATGAGCCTCATATTTTGTTAGGGGAGAAGATAAGATAATGGTTGTAAACAGAAGTAGATTAGAAGGCCGTAAGTGCCAGTGGGAGGCAAGGAGGGGACAGACTGCAAGTTGTCCTCTAACTTCCACACTTTGCATGACACTATATGAACACACAAATACCAATTAAATGCAAACAATTATTCATTCATTTATTTATTTGCCTATCTGTGTATGTGGTTGAGTGTAGAGGCCAAAAGAAGGTGTTGGATCCCTCAGAGCTGGAGTTACCACCATGTTCAGGACAGCCAGCTTGTTGAATGCTAGAATTCAAACACCTGATTTTCTATCAGTCATACTTAATTGCTCAGTCATCTATCAGGTCTGTTAATTTTAAAATGATAAGGAATAAGGACAAAAAGTAGGGGGAAAAAAGCATGGGAATATTGAACTAAAGGGAACACTTTATAAGATAATATTTCATTGAGGAGGTATGATCTAAATAGAGTTTAAAGTAAAGATAGGATCACTGTATCCACTGATCCTATCCAGGAAAGGGACAATGCTTGCTAAAGGAGTGTACTTGCCAAGCTTCAAACCCCTCAGTTCAGTGTGGTTGCAATGAAATATTCTTATTAGGAGACCAAGTTGAGGCTAAGAGGCAGTCCCAGTGACTTTGAGTGCCAGAAGAGCCTCTTAGACTTTGCCTCTTTCTGAGCGGGCAGCATTTCAGAGTTTTGAACAGATGAATGATGTACTCTCATGTGTTTAAATGATGGTGATATTTGTATGTACCTAGAACTGATAGCAAGGAGATTAGGAAACTGTTGTGATGGGCAGTAGCAGTGGGATTAGGAAAAGCAGTTGAAGCTCAAATAAAACTTTCCCATTGAACTAGATGTGCACTGTGACTAACACCCTTCCTTGATCCTGTTATATGAAATAGCAAAAGAAATGCTTACATTTGACAATCATTCAATATCCTATTACAGTCTGAATAAAATTTACATCCTTACTATACCAAGACCTACGTAATCTAGAACCTGTTTTCTTTTTTTTTTAATTTCATTTTTGCCTTTTATTAGCTGTACTGCTGTTCCGTTATATTAATGTGAAAGTCTTATCTAACATTGAAGAAAGAAGAAGAGCACTGTCTCTTTTGGTTCAGGAAGTTCCTTAAATTTACTCTGATTCTCTTATCTACATATTTACATATTTTATGCCTACCTTACCTTTCTTGGTCCCTCTCCTGCATTTTCCTTAGCTGTTTTTCTACTTGGTAATCTTTACCCATTTTTGTAATTGATTGGGTTTGTGTTTTGTTTTGTTTGTTTTACATTTATTTATGTGTGTATGGTGGTATTGTAGCCACATGTTGGGGCGACATCTGTCGGGGTCCAGCCTCGATGGGTTCATAGGTTCCAGGGTAGGGGCGTGTGGATTAAAAATGCTAGGCAGAATAAACAGATATAAGAGATACAGATACATAGGATAGTACCAGTAGGGCAGTCCAGTGAGTACTGAATGTATTATGATCTTTAAATATCCCAATCCAAAAAGGGGGAAGAAAGCAAAAGACTTTTTTTATCATGATATAAGGAATAAACTAAGTGATTACCATCTTAATACCCAAAACACCAAGTAACCATTCCCTAGCTATCGAGATATCCTATTAGTAGCCATACCTTAAGTCAAATCTCCAGTCAATAACCTTGAAGGAGCGAGAATAGTCTTAAACTCCTGACCTTTAGTCAAGGTGGTACAGATCCACTTTTGTGGGCTCCCAAAGTGGGGGTGGTTACTTACATGTCATGGTACTTGTGTAGCAGACATAGGATAACTTGGAGAAGTGAAATTTTTCCTGTTTGAGTCTCAGGGATTAAACTCAGGCCCTCAGGTTTCGCTGCCAAGCTGATGTCCTAAGTGCTGTGGCCACCAGGCATGCATCACCAAGCCTGACGTATCTATTTTCTTGTTTCTTTGCTTTTACAGGTATTTAGAATCTCCATGACATAAGAAAGTGACTTCATAGTGTGTGTTCCTATGACAACACGGTGCCTAACCCTAGAACATATCCTATAAATGTCATCAGATTGAATTGACTGACTGACTTAATGAAAAAATGTACAAACAAAGTATCTACATTGTGTTCACTGTTGCAGTTCAGGACATTCTCTCTTACTTGAATGTCAGTCCAACCTTGTGAATCTGATATTCTCTTTTCTTTACTAGTCATTATATTACTGTAGTCAAATGATCATGAGTGACATTTACTACAAGAATATTTGTTCATTCAAACCCTGTCTACTGTTATTGACTAGGAAGACAAATCCCTAAATTTTCTAAAATAGCTCTCCTTAGTCATGCTGTGAGGAAACTTGTCAGGGAAATGTGAAATAGAAGCTTTGCATGAGCCCCATTCCCACCCCAGTTATCCCTGAAGCTATAACCCCAGAGGAATATATGGTGTGAGTTCAGGTTGACTACTGTAAATACTCTAGAAAGAACTCTGCTACCATGGCAACAAATGCATGACTTTCAAGTGGAAAATTCTCAGCATATGTGATTGATAAAATTGTGGCATCCTGATTCTTTCTAGTACAGGATTATTCTTTATCAACTTAAAATATTCTGACCATCCCCACTAAAATTAATTTTAAAAAAATTTTCATTTCTGCATGTGGGCACATTTGTGCCATGCCTTATGTGAGGAGGTCGGATGACATCTTGTAGGACTTTGTTTCTCCCTGTTGTATATCCCAGGGCTTAAACTCAGATCATCCGGCTTGGTGGCTAAGCACCTTTACACGCTGAGCCGTCTCATCAGCCCTAAAATCAATTTAAATATCTATGTACTGTTTTGGTATTATTTATTTTACTTGACAATTATATACCCTCATAAGTATACTGTTACCAAAGTCACATATTTGAATTGATTTCTGTTTGGGGGAGATGGTTCAGTGGGTGTAGTGTTTGGTATAGAAGCATTCAAACCTGACTTAGGGTCCCAGCACCCACATACAAGTCAGGCAGCATGCTTCTGTATCCCAGTGGAGACTAGAGTGCTTGAAACAAGTGATTTCTAACAGCTCAATTGCTATTTTAGCTGAAATGGCAAACTCCAGGTTTAGTGAGAGAACCTGTCTCAAAAAATAAAGTAGAGAGCAATAGAGGAAGACACTCAAGTTCTAGCCTCCACATGTGTACACATGTGGAAAACCACCATACAACCATGTTCACACATGCATGCTACACACAGGCAGTATTTAAAAATGTTACTTTACTAATCTGTACTAGCTATTTGTTAAATAAAATGATGAATAGTTTAATATATTGTGTGTTCTTGATAATAGAAAATGACTTGGTACTGTATAGATTTCCTTGTTCAGGAAAGCCGCTAAGCTTTAAGTGCTCTGTCATATGTACAGGCTTTTAGAGTGGAAGGGAGCAGCAGTCAGCAGTGATGACGGAAAACGGTGGCAGGTAGACTTAAAACACCATAAAGCGCAGGCGATTGTGTGTAATGCCTTGAATTGAGTTCCTTTTTGAATGAAATGATCAGCCGTATGTGCTGCTCTTATGGACCCTGTAGGAAGAGGAGAAATGTGCCCTAATGCTAACTGTGCATGAAATTGCAGTGTTTGAAGATAGTGGCCAGATGTTTCAGTCTCAACAAATAGCTTGTTATGCGACTGAGTGAAAGTATCTTTGCTGCTTTGATCACATACACCTTGAAGGAAGGGTAATTTAATAGAGGCTGTCACAGTTCATCTTCGTCAATAAACTTTGACTTGACCTTTGCCTCGTGTTTCTGATGTTGCTGCTGATACGTGTTGAGGAGCAGATGTTTACTGCCTTGGGGTTTTTGCTTTCATAAAGTGCGTGCTAAAGATAGTAAAGGAGAAGGAAGATGTGTCTCAGTGCTTTTCTTGTTCCTTGGTTGTTAGTTACCTGCTTTCTCAGATTTTCTAGGATTTCTGGGCAGATGCATCTTAGTGACATCTTTACTTCAAAGGACCACTTAGTTTTCTCTGAAGGTTTGCTCATCAACTGTTCCCACTAACATAGTTTCAGTTTGCTATCATCAAATTTTATGGTGATTGATCTTTCATATAGTATATCTTCCTGTATTTTGTATAGCTATGATAGAGCCCTAGAACATCATTGTAATTTTATGTGGCCTGTGGTTAAGGACAATAACGGCTAGAGAGTGAGTTACCTGTGCAAAGTCATATAATTACTCCTTTCTAAGCCTGTTGTGCACTCTGTCTGATAGCACTCTTCCATGGTGCTTTTCTTTTTAAAAAATTTTTTACCTCCCTCCCCCCAAATAAAGCCAGCTGGTGGTAACACATTCTGGAGGCAGAGGCAGGCAGATCTCTGTGAGTTCGAGGCCAGCCTGTCTCGAAACCCTGTCTTGAAGAATCAAAACAACAACAAAAAATACTTTTGTTTTTTAATCTTCTCTCATACATTACTTCTGGACTGTAGCTTCCTCTCCCTCCACTACTCCCAGTCCCCCTACTGCCATCTCTTCCTTCCCTCAGATCCGTTCCTCCTCCATTTCCCTTCAGAAAAGAGCATGTCTTTCAGGGATCTCAGCACGGCATAACAAGTGACAGTAAGGCCAGACACAAACCCTCATATCCAGGCTGAGTGATGAAAGAAAAGAGTTCCAAGAGCAGGGAAAAGTCAGACACCCCCCCCAACACACACACTCTCATTGTTCTGAGTCTCACAAGAACAGCAAGCTACACCACTATAGCATATTTGTAGATGATCTCAGGTGGACCTGTAGGCTCTGGGAGTCTCCATCAGCCCTGCTTAGTTGATTTTTGTGGACCATGTTCTCGTGATGTCCTAGACCCCTCTGACTCCTCTTCTCTTTAGATTATGTACATCTTTCACCTTTTATTATTTTCATTTATCTGTAGGTGGGTATATGCACATGAGTGCAGGTGTCTGCAGGGGCCAATGGTGTCAGATCCCATGGACTTGGATTTAAATGTGGTTGTGACCTGTCTGATGTGAGTGTTGGGAACCTAACTTGTGTCCTCTGAGAGAGCAGTACGTGCTTCTAACCACTTTCTCTCCAACCCTACCATGTTTTCCTCACCTTCCCCTCACTCTATGTCAGTGATTCTCAACCTGTGCAACTCAACCCTTGTGTGGGTCAAACAACCATTTCACAGGAGTTACGTCAGACCATTGGAATACACAGATACTTACGTCATGATTCATAATAGTAGCAAATTTACAGTTCTTAAGTAACAATGAAAATAATTTTCTGGTTGGGGTCACCACAACCTCAGGAACTGTATTAAAGGGTCACAGCCTTAGGCAGGTTGAGAACCACTGCTCTGTACCAAGGGTGATGGTTGAAGGGACACATTCTGAAGTCGGTCATGCTTGCTGTCATCCTCCCCTGTCCAAGTCTTCACATAGAGAACAGAATAAGTCTGGGGACCTTATGTTTAGGGTTTAGGAGGTAAAATAATACACAAATCACTATTGACACACTGCACACACTAAGTATTCAAAATTTTAATTCTTATTTTGTTTCTTGTGATCCTGGATATTGAGCTGGAGGCCTGATGACACACTAAGAAATGTTCTGCCATCAAGGGCCAACCCCTTCCAAATGCTCATTAATTTAGCTCACAACTTTTGTTCTAAGTAATCATTGCCCCCCCCCCCCAAAAAAAGCCCAGCATTGTTAGGCAAGTCTTTGATATTTAATTTTAGCTAATTTTTCTTAAGTTATCTGAAAAACATATTTGAATATATATGAAGGAAATTCTGATTTTAATAATTATTTTTAAATTATGAGGAATAGGTATAGAATTAAAATTTCTTTAAGTTTTGGTACACTTATTGGTGCCTATCACCTCCTTTCATTTGAAATTGCTTGAGTTTACCTTCATAAAATGTACTGTCAAGCCAGGATACATATTTATCATTCCAACTCTCAAAAGACTGAGGCAGGAGGATTTTGTTCATTTGAGACCACCCTGGGCTATATATAGTCAGTTCTGGGCTTGATTTGGGCTATGTAGGAACACCCTATTTAAATAAAACAAAAAAACAAATTATTATTTTTAAACCATCATTTAACTGTAAAGGGCTGTAAAGGGTTACAATTTTGTATTAAAAAACTATCAAAATCCTTCCTGGAATACAGAGTTTTAGCTTTTTTGTTCCACTGTATCTCCTATCTCTTCCTTTTTCTTTGATTCTTCAGTGCTATGGAGATGAGGGAGCTTTCCCTTCTGTTTTCTGTATTCTGCTTGAGGTTTTCATGCAAAACACATCAGCACAGGGTTTGTTCAGTGTGAGTGGTATGTGCTGGAGAGGAAATAATAACTTGCCAAAAGTTTATGCAATGGTTGATGAAAAGTTAAAAGTTGTTAGGAGATGACTTACTTTTCAACTATTAGTTTAGTATCTAGGTGCCATTCTTCATCATTTAATTATGAATTAAATTAAAGCATATGGCATTATCTTAAAAGTTATGGCTCTCAGGCATCATTGACAGTTATATTTTCCTAAATATTGCAATTGGATGAAAAGAGAATTCACCTGAAAGGTGAAGTTAATATTAATAGAAATCTTTGGCTATGTTGTAGAAGACTCTTAATGTGTAACTTAATATGCCATTTATTCAGCAACTATTTAAATTCGGTTGTAAATTTACTCTGTGTGGTTCCTTGTATTAGTAGGTATTAAGTTTGACAATCTTACTTATTGGTGAGAAGCCTCTGTGTGCTTTGTTGTATCTATAGACTGTGCCTACACTTCGTCAAGTGACAGTTAATTATCCTGCCTAAGCCAATATTTCCCGCTTGATTATCCGTCCTATATAGTTGCTCTGTTATTACACTTCTGATATTCCTTTGGTTACCTTTTTTATTAGTTTTGGCTAACATGTGCTCTTGTTTCCCAATCTGTGCCCTTGTAGGCCCCCTATGATCCTGTAGCAAACCCACACCATGTCACCCTGCTGCAACAATGAGGTCCCTTCCACAGCATGGGTTACTTTTTCAATGGCAGCCCAATGATATCTGTCAGACACAGCAAGAGCTGCTCCCCCAGATCTTCCCTTTAGTGTTAGACCGCAACATTCCTTCTGGTGACTTCAGGGATGCCTTGCAAAGACAAATTTATTTGCTAGTTTTGTGATTAAAAAACAGTACTCACATTTCAAGGTCACATAATGGGTGAATTGCTGATAATCTGTCTGGGCCTGAGGCTGTGGGAGTTTGGCAGTGCCCACAAGCTACTATTAGAAAAATTAGTATTTTTTTGGTTGGAACTAATTTCTTAAGAAATGGGATTTCTTGATTTATAAAACACACTGTGCGCTCTGCTATGTGCCTTTCTTTGAAGTCCGTTCTTGTCAGTTCCAAAGATTCGGTATATCTGTTACAGAAAATAATGATGTCATACATCTTCAAAAGCCATTTTTGATAACTTCGTTGCAATTAATGCCTCTCCTGGGTGTTTTCTAGGAATATTTTACTGTTTCAATTTTTATTTAAGTCAAATTAAACAAATTCAGGTATTTATACCAATAATGACTAGTTAGGCGTTTCTGATTCTTATAATATCCATAAGATCTTACATTTTATAATTGAAGAATTTAGGCTTTAGCATCGCTGATATCTCTCAGAGTGATAAACTTCCTGTCTATTGCCTATCGAACTCCTTTCCCATATTTGTTTGGTTATGGAATCAAGCCTTTAATTCCCTTATATCCTACTGAGGCATTGGCTGAGATTGCATTCAAACTATGTGTCTTTGTTGTGCTACCTTTCTTGGGAGACATAATCATCTGTTCACCCAGATAGGAGAGCAATGACAGATAGAAGTAATGATTTCATCAAAGTACAGTTTGATAAACCAATGAGTTTATGGGGCTTGCTTGTAAGAGCATGGCTGAGGGTTACTTGTGGAAGTGTCACTGAAAAGTCTCACTCAGTGTAGATGACAGCTTCCCAAAGGCTACATAGTTGGAGAAATTAATCTCCCACATTCTGTGTCCTCTAGCACAGTGGTTCTCAACTTTCCTAAAGCTGCCACCCTTGAATAAAGTCCCTCATGCTGTGATGATCTCCTACCATAAATTTATTTTTGTCACTTCGTCATAAATATAATTTTGCTATGGTTATGCATTGTCATATAAATATCTGATGTGCAGATTATCTGATATACAAACCCTATGAAAGGATTATTTAAACCCCAAATGGGTTATGACCACAGGTTGAAAACCACTGCTTTCTAACTACAGACTGTGCAGCCAAAGATGACTCCCAATCTTCTCGCTTGTACTTTAAATGTTAGGATTACACAGATATGTACCACCCTGCTTATGTTCATATTTTTTATTCAAGAGCGTTTATGTGGATTCCTTATTTCTTTTATTGCTGAAACATGCACAGGATATATGTACCCAGAATTTTAAGAGTCACTATAAATTTTAGATCATTGTTTAATTTTTCACAATTTGTTTTCCTGTATATCTTTCAGTGCTTTTTGGTATGCACTAATTTCAGTGCGGGTGCTAGGCTTCTTGTTCCCTGAGCCAGGGCATAAGTAGGTGTTCAGACCCATCAGGGTCCTCTTATCTCCCTTCTGTCAGAGGTCACAGGCTTACCCTACCTACTATCTAGTATCAGAGATGTCTGTGCATGGACATTTCATGTTTTGTGTTCTATTTGTCCACAGCACCAGAGTAATTTACCCACAATCCCAACAACACTTATTTTCTACTCTTTTCTTAGTGACATTCAAGACACTGTTAAATATCTTTTGATTGTGCTCTTGATTTTTCATTTCACAGATGAGTATCGCTTTTGAGCGTCTTCATGTGCTTATTGGCCATTTGGGTAACTAAAAGCACAGGTGTTCCATACCTTTGGCCATGTTTCAGTCAAAGTGTTTGTCACTGAGGTGTTGTAGACGTTTCTTAGGTGTTCTTGATACAGACCTCTCGTCAGATGTTCAGCTGCACTTTTACTGCATTGATTGCTCCTTTTGCTGTGTAGTAGGTCTCAAGTTTGCTGTAGTCATAGTTATTTACTTTGGTTTTATTTGACTTGTGTTGTTGTAATTCCTTAGAAAACATTGACACAGTCAGTGTCTGGAAGCTTCCCCAGGATGTTTTTACTTCTGAGTTTTCTTTCCCTTAAACCTTTTCTAGTTTCACAAGATATCCTAGAAAATAGTCTACACACTTGGTTCCTTTATGTTTGGGGTTTTGTTGCTCTGCAGGAGATTGAAACTTTTGGCTTTATACATGGCTAGACAAGTGCCATTAAGCTACACTCCCAGTTTTTAAGATTGGGTTTTGTTCAGGCTAACTTTGAACTCATTCTTTATCCCAAAAAGACCTCCCATTCTCCATCTTGGAGCATCTATCTCCTAAGTGCTAGAATTACTTAGATGAATTGTTCTCTAAGCCCTCCCATGGTTTTGTGTGTGGGTTTGGGTTTCTATAAAACAGATTCATCCAATTTATTCAACAAGTCTTCTAGTCATAGATTTTGTTATTTGAAACATTATTTCATTTTGGATAAAATATAAATAAATATTTATATCTGTAATGTTGTGTGTGCATTTTTAGACTTAATCTCTAGAAATAGAATTCCTTGTCATCAGGCAACTAGCATATGTCACTTCTGCAGCTTTCTTTATCTTTTGTTTATGTCCTCATTCCTTTAACCCTCAAATATATGTGTGTACATATCTAATTGGATATGTATGTATATATACATCTTTATATTCATTATTTAAAATACATTTATCAAAATCTATGTTGGTGCTTTTTATTTTAAAAATGTATTTTTATTTTGTCTGTATAAGTGTTTTGTTTTCATGTGTGTCTGCGTCATGAGCATGTAAATACGTGTGGGGGTCAGAAGAAGGCATTGGATACCCTGGATTAGAATTATAAGTGATTGTGAGCTGCAATGTGGGTGTTGAAGATTGAACCTGGGTCCTCAGCAAGTGTTCTTAACCCTAAGCCATCTCTCCAGCCCCCATGTTGGTACCTTTTTTTTTTTAACATAATATACGGAGAATTTTAACAACTATATTTGAAGCAAAGAAAGATGGTCTCTTTAGAACCACTAATAAAAGATGAGAAGCCTTAGGGACTTGAGCTAATTTGTTAATTTAAAGAGTTCAAATCAAAGGAAACCATGCATATTAACAGAAATCCATTATGAATCATTTATAACAAAAATGCTTGAGTTTATAAGAATCACTTTAATGACATGATGAGATTTGTAGTTAGAATTTTAACATTTCTATCTTTAAAATTTTTAATATTCATGCATGCATATGTTTTTTCATCAAATCCCCCCATTCCTGCCCTAACTCACTACCACTTTTTGCCCTCACTCCATGTGTGTTCCCTCCCTCCCTGCCTCTCTCTCTCTCTCTCTCTCTCTCTTTCTCATCCATACAAGCAAGAGTATAGGACCATGTATCTGCTAGAGCTTGAGCAGCCTCTCCAGCCAGCATCCCTAGAGAAAGCTGACTGCTCCTCTCCCAACAGCAATCAGTTGCCCTTGGGTCCTCAAATAGGGGTGGGGCTTCATGAACCCTTCCCTTATCAGAACTACTATTTTGACAGGTTTGAGCGCCTGCTGGTCTTATTCACTCAGTAATAGCCATCATGAGTGTTTGTGTACAACAGCCCTCTCATCATGTACATGCTGTTCCTCAAACATCCCTGAGCCATGAGATAAGGTGTATGATATAGATGTCTCATTTTTAGCTCTGCATGTCACAGTATACAATTTTATGTTTGTTGCCTTAAATAATTGCACTCTGCTTCAAAAAGTAGCTTCTGTGATGAGAGCACCAAGTCCACCCTCAGTCTTTTTCTTTCTTTTGGGGAAGGAGAGGGGTGCAGGGATAAGACAGTCTCATAGAACCTCAGCAGTTCTCAAATTTGCTTCTGATTCTCCTGCCTCCATCTCCCAGGTGTTGGAATTGCAGTCATAAACCACTATGCTCAGCCATAACTTTTAGTATTCATCATTTTAATGGTATTAAGCACGGACATGTTTTAGTATAATTTATGGATGAATTATTTCAAAAAGTATAAAAATATTGATTATAACAGCTGATAGCCATTGCTTGTTTTTTTGTGGATATTAAGCTCAGCTTTGCGTATACATTAGCCTTTGTTATCTGAGTTAGTCTTCAGCTACCTTATGAAGCATGTTTTTATCACTTCCCCATTTTTACAGATGACAGAAGTAAGCTGTAGACAGGTTTAAGTGATGCCAAGATGGTGATTCATGTCTATAGTCCCAGAATTAAAGATGCTGAGTGAGGCAGGAGCACTGCTGTGAGTTTGAGGTTAGCCTGTGTTCTAAGTCAGCCTGGGCTACAATTTTTTGTGTGTAACAACAACAACAAAAAATTTAGGGGGGGAAAGATTGAAGTATCAAGTGACATGTTAATACCACAACTAGTCAGGGGCAGATATGATATGGAAACAGTCATCAAAGTGGGGTCTGTGTTTTCCAGAAAACGCTGTGCTAGCTCATTTTATTGACACTGAACTTTGATTTTTCTGTAAAGAAATAGCATTTGAACTTCTGACTTCTAATACACTCTTCTCTTGTTCCCCCACTAAACTGGTCCACTCTACATCTATTCCTCATCTAGTAGAGTAAAATGCTAAGGTTGTTATGGTTTTGAAGCCACCATCCATGGCAAGAGTCCTGAATTATCTGTACTGTTTTTGACTCACTCCATCATTTCTGGTCTCACTTTTCAGTGGATGATTCAGGAGCCCCACAAAGCAGCAACATTCTTTGGATGCATTGGGATAGATAAATTTGGGGAGATTCTGAAGAGTAAAGCTGCTGAAGCACATGTGGATGCTCATTACTACGAGCAGAATGAGCAGCCAACCGGAACCTGCGCTGCATGCATCACTGGTGGCAACAGGTAAGCCATTATCAGCCAGGAGCACCCTACCCTCAAAGCTGTGTACACATTTACAAAACCCAGCTTATAGTTGCTAATCATTTCTGATATTCAGTAAACATTTCTTCCTTGTTTTACCTTAATGTGTTTATTTTTTTTTACTATTTAAGAATGTCATACATATATACAATATGTTTGATAAAATCCATTCCCATAGTCCCCCAACACATTATTTCTGCCTCTCAACTTCATGTGTTCTGTTTTGTTGTTATAGATACAGGTGAAATCGTACATGCATTTCCTATTTATTTGTCTTGTTTTCTAATGATTTTTTGAGACAGGGTTTCTCTGTATAGCTCTTGCAATCCTGGAACTCACTCTGTGGACCAGGCTGGCCTTGAACTCAGAGATTTGCCTGCTTCTGCGTCCCGAGTGCTGACATTAAATGTGTGCACCACTATCACCCAGCCTTACACATGATTTACAAGCTTAGTTTTCTTTTTTAACTTTATATGTGTGAGTGTTTTGTCTGTGAGTGTACAGCATATGTGTACTTGCTACCCATACTGGTCAGAAGAGGGTGTCAGATCCCTTGGAACTGGAATTATAGTTGGTTGTAAATTACTGTGTGTGTGATGGGAACCCAAATTCTAGATCCTCTGTAGGTATAGCAAGTGCTCTTATCTGCTCAGCCTTCTCTCTAGCCCAGTGTTTTATGATATGTGTGCTTAGCATGGTATACATGTGGGGGCCAGAGGACAGCTTTGTGAAGCTGTTTCTCTCCTACTGCCTTTATATTATTTCCCAGGATTAAATTCAAATCATCAGATTTGCATCATCAGGTTAGTTCCATTAACCACTGGGCCACCTTTTGTGTTTTTAAGTTTGTTTTCTGTTAGACCTTTTAAATTCATAAGACTTATTGCAATGAAAGTTTGAGATTATCTAATATAGTCTCCTCCTTTTATAATTAGACCTAGGGAACGAAAATGTTTTCTTTGGGATTTTACATCTTGTAATTTGCTGAACTCACTTTATAAAAGAAAGAATTATCTTGTCAGCATAGTCTGGGAACAGAACATCAAAATCTGCTTATAGAAATATGTGTGCCACATAGCTTCCACTGATGCTAAACAACACCAATCTTGCTAACGGTGTTGCAATTCAGTCGGCAACCAAGCCAAGTGTCGTATTTCATGCCTGTACAATCACAGCATTTGAGAGGCCTAAACAGGACACAAGTTTGCTCTCCGGATCCTGTATGTGGAGTGGTAGTGGAGAAAAACACATACAAACATGATTTTTAGTACATTTCAGAAGTCTTTATTGTACAGATAGCAGAGTGACTTCACACTGCAGTAATATGAGCCCTGGAGATGCTCTACAACAGACGCTCATTGGTACTACTATCCTTGAAATCAACAGACAACAAAAGACACTCGGGAAAAGAGATGGGTCAAACAACCAGAGCAGGTCACAAGGCTGGAGAGTGACTAAATATGACATTTTCCACAGTAAAATATGCTATATTAAAGCAAAACAGAGAGGCCCAGATGGTGCATGCCACGGATTGAGGGCTGCCTGCTGTCACTTTTCTAGTCAGACACGGAAAGGACTAAAATGAGAAGCTTTTCATTTTGCATCTTTCAATGAGGTGCTTTCAAATCCTTTTCAAAATCTTGGGTAGGGAGCAGAAACATCCAAACACACGAACCTTTGAGCCCAGTTCATAGTAGGAAGGTCTCCCAGCCTGGGCCACATAGCAGAAAAATTCATAGAACTGGTGGCTAGTATTGTTAATCCCCGCCCTCCTGTCTCCCAACTTTACTTAGTAGGAAATTCTTCTGTGTGTGAACATCTGACGTATCTCTCAGGGCTGCCTTTCTTTGATTTTACTCGTTATTGTATTCCTGCAGTGTACGCTTCTAATATTATTAGTGCCACACCAGTAGGGCCTTCTCTGTCCTTTGCATGGGAAACACAAAATCACTGTCTTTTTAGAGTTTTATAGAATCCTTTGAGTTTACCTACTTTAAATTTTGACTGACTACAAATTTTTGCATTTCTTTGTATGTGGTTTGATTTGTTTGTTTTGAGACAGTCTGTAGATACCGCCCTGGCTGGCCTGGAATTTGCTACGTAGACCAAACCAGTGTCAAACTGGAATCTCTCCTTATACTTCTGTCGCCCACAGTGTCCAGATTATAGGTGCACCATGCATGGCTGTGTCCTCCCTACTTAGAATATGGAATTTGTCCTCCGTCCTTTGTGCTGTTTTTCAATCCTGATCCCTTCCTCTGTTGGTGAGGTTTTTTCAGTTTAACATAAGCTGGAGTCATTTGGTCAAAAGTGAACCCCAGTTGAGAAAATGCTCCCCTCAGATGAACCTGTAGGCTTGTCCATGGGGCATTTTCTTTATTAATGATTGGTGTGGGGGCACCCAGCCCGCTGTGGCAGTACCACCCCTGGTCAGGTGGTCCTGAGTTGTACAGAAAGCTAACAAAGCAGTTCATGAGACGCATGCTTGTAAACAGGGCTCCTCCACGGTCTTCCCTGTGTGCTCGATGGTGACCTGAAAGTGTAAGCCACATAAACACTTTTCTCCCCAAGTTGTTCTTGGTTGTGGTGTTTATCACAGCAAATAGAAAGAAAGTTAGGACAATTCCCTTTCTTACCTTCTTTATTTTGACTTCCGTTTTGCCTCCAGCAGAATCAGTGCTGAGGATCAGTGTGGGCAGTAGTCATAAAATATCCTACAAAGAACTTTCAAGGATAATTAGGGAACAAAAGTGATTTTCAGAGCTTTCCTTTCACGTGTTGTTTGTGTGTGTGTGTGTGTGTGTGTGTGTGTGTGAGAGAGAGAGAGAGAGAGAGAGAGAGAGAGAGAGAGAGAGATTAGGAGAACTTGATTATCTTTAGGTCTCAGTTAATTAAATTGCTCATTATTAAAACTCAGGTCTCTGCCTTAGTTTGGACAGCTGGTTTATTCAGCCATCCACTATTCAGATGTCCTTAGAGCTTTGTCTCTTTATCCTTTCAGTGTGATTTCCCCAATAATGATAAATGGATCAAGTTTTGCTTCTGACACCCCAAAGACTAGAATAAAATTGCTAAATTGTCTTTATATACTAAATTGCTATTTTAAAGAACAACTTTTAGGTACTACAGATGTCAAGAACTCAATTTTGTCTATCTGCGTTATAGCTTTGGTGACCCATGCTATTCACGCGATTGTGACTGGGGTTGTGGTACACAGTTGGTAGAGTGACGTACTGGTATGCACAGCCCTTGGATTCCATTCCCAGCACTGCAGAAACATGATGTGACAACCTATGTCTGTAACCCTACCACACAGGAGGTACAGTCAGAGGATAAGAAGTTCAGTGCCATTCTCTGCGATATCAGGCATCCAGACTCAGCCTGGGATACATGAGACCTAGTCTGGAATTTAAGAAACAGGATGTGAGAACTCTGACATGGGCAGGGGGAGTTGGGGACACTAATTCATAATAGAGAGGCTGGAATGTGATGAATAGTTAGATTTTTCTTTTGGACAGCTTCTAGTAAGTAAAACTTAGAATTCAAATATAGTTTTTTGTTTAAAATAAAAGTTAAAAAGAATGTTTTAATGAAAACTCCCTACGTCATAATAATGTTGTTTTATAAATGAGGGCTGAGTTCAACCCCTGGCACCAAACAACAGGAATGGTACTGATTCTGTATGTTTGTGATTTGTATTTGAGTGTATCCTTGAGGCTCCACACATATTCCTGCTTTTACTTTGATATAAACAGATGTATCATTCGGAAATAAATTAATATGGATGAATGGTAAATGTTTTGTAATAAAAAATTTTTTGTAGGTATAAGAACTAAACATCTCCAAAGTCTCAAACGATAAGGTCATTTTTCTATAAGTCATAATTGTTACTCTTTTAATTTTTTAATAATGAAAAATGCCACATAATTTTATAGGTCTTAGGTCTGAATGACGAAGGATTTATATTTATGTGAACTGTAAATAAGTTTTTATTTCATTAAACTTAATTGTTGATTTAAAACTAAGCAATTTCAGTGGCACTTAATAGCTAAATTTTAAATCTAGTATGCTGGTTAAATTTTCCAGTTATAAAATGATCCTGCCCAGGAGTTTTTAGCTAAAGGACCTGATTCTGATTGATTCCAGTCCTTAAAATGTTATAGTTGCAAACTATATTCCTCACAGTAAATATTGTCTATGTTTATATGTATGTGTTATAAAATTAATCCCATATTGGGCTATTAAAATGTGAAATTAAATAGTTAATTATAGTCTCTCGGTCTTATTTTTATAAAGATATTTTTCTACTTTAAGAATGAAATTTTGGTTTATATAGATTCCCTACTTCAGAATGACCTAGTAGCCTATATCTTAACTGCATTTTGAATTGTATTAAGACATAAAAAGTTAACCTTATTTTGGAGTTAAAAAGAAATTCATATACCAGACTTTGAATTTTAGGTAATGCTTTGGTTGGTTATGTTGTCTCTTGGCCTATAGGTATCAGCCATCCTCTCACTCTCCACCATCTGCAAAGCAGCCTCTAAAGAACTTGTTTATTTCTGTATAACAACCTATTATAAATAAAATGCATTTTAAAACTTCTTGGGTTTTTAGGTCTCTTGTTGCAAACCTTGCTGCTGCTAATTGTTACAAAAAGGAAAAGCATCTTGATCTGGAGAAGAACTGGCTGCTGGTGGAGAAGGCCAGAGTGTACTACATAGCCGTAAGTGCTACTTCACGTTTTGAACCGTAGTCACATGACAGATGATAGGTGTAGGCTGATACATGCTCAACAAGAAACAAAAAACCTTTTCCTGAAGATAATGTACCGATAGCAAGCGTGTGCTTAATTCACTATTACAATTACACAACAGAAATAACCTTTATGGATCTGTAATGTGTATCACCACCTTCAAGTCTACTGCTTTAGAGATATAAATAACTTCTCAGTCACACAAAATTCCATGCTATTAAGTAAGTTTCGTGAGATCTTTTGAAATAGTTTTACAAATGTATATTTTTAGCAACTTATCAAGTGATATGAACATTGTGGAAAACAGTAGTATAAGTATGCACTATTAACTGTTTGAGCTTATTTGCCTAAAATGAATCATAATTGCTATTTATTCCATAGTAACTATTATGACAACTTTTAATTTAACATTTCAGAAATATTTATTATGACAAATCTCTTAAATCTGGAAATAAGGCAGCATATAATTTGAGTTCTCTGACATATAAATAATTGGTTAAAAATTAGCTTCTAAAGTAGAAATACACTAAAGAATCTCTTGAATGGACTACCCCACGATTATCTTGCTGTTACATGAATTGACCATGGCCGTTTAAACAGGAGTATATACCTGTTACCCAGTAGCAGGATCTCACTTCATACACAGTCGTATTGAACAGTTGCTGCCGCTCTACCATCTGAGCTGTGGGAAACAGCTGGGAGGGCAAGTGTGAAATCGATTATCCTGTAGATATGTGTTTATTGAGAATATAATCATTTGCTTCAGTCTCGTGTTAATGTCTCCTACAGCATGTTTATATGCCTTGCTGTAGGCTTTACAATATTGTTATTGATTCTCTGCATGCTGGTTCCTACCCTTTATAACTGTCACATAAATGCTTACATTGGGATTACATAATGGAAAGTAATACTACATCTTCAGCCATTATGTGAGAAAACTACTTCTAGAATTCAAGACTTTCTATCTTTATTATTTCATTTCTTAAAAGGACTTAAGTCTTAATAGTGTGTTTTTGTATTGTTGTTATTTTGGTTTGCAGTAACATCTCACTAGGTGACACAGGCTAGCTCCAAATCTTATGGTCTTTCTAACTCAGCCTCCCAGTTGCTTGGACGTTAAGTATGATTCACATCAGCGTATCATTTAACTGCTATTTCAAGCCTTTTGGTGTATAAAATCTTGATTTTCAAAATGTATGCCACTTAAAATTTAGCATAATATATGCATATTACTTGACTATTAAACTGTAAGTTTATTCTATTTTAAAATATTTAAACTGTAAATTCCAGTTGTTTGTGTATTTCAGAGTCTCATAGAATTCTGTGTATCGAGTAGTGTCAAGTAGAACATGCACCTACTTGGAAGTATGATTTGATGAGAGTACGAGTGTAGCATCATTATACAGTGGGCTAGATCTAGCTACTTTTAGTGTTGCAGAAGGATTGAAGACTCAACATGTAAACAACTAATTACTTTTGTTTTTAAAATGTTGTTCTGGTCCTCTCCAATTAAATATTTGTTGGTGTTGAGAGGTGGATTGTGTTTGCGTGTGCCTGTGCACATGACTGCCGCAGAGCCTGTGGGGGTTAGAAGACAATTTGCTGGAATCACTTCTCTTCTTCCACTCTTTGCTCTGGGCATTCATTTCTGTTTGTATGATTTGGTGGCAAACACCTTTACCTGCTGAGCCTTCTGTCTGGCCTAACAGGTCATTCTTATCATGATTATATAGCATAACACATCTAGATAAACTTGGTACAAGTTATACAAAGGTATAGTTTAATATAAGTTATACAGGGATTAATTCTGGTCAGATTAATACAAGTTTGATTACTTTAAATCTTTTGTATAGAATATTTAACTAAAAAAACCCTATTGAAATAGATTGCTCTCAATCTGATTGTAGCTATGAGCTCTTAGTGTTGCTCTGTATGTTTGCAAGTCCTTCGTATTGCCAGACAAACCTATCTCTGTTCATATATCAACTTATTTCAGGAAAGAAGGTATTTATTCATATTTTCTCTCTTTTCCCCTTTTTCTTTTCCTCCCTCCCACCCTACTCACTCGCATTTTGTATTGTCTTACTTTGTAACACAAGGTGGACTTGAAATTCACTATTAGCCTTGAACTCAACGTGATCTTGCTTTGGTCTCCTACAGCTGGGAGCCGCAATGCCCAGCTACCATTTTTGTTTTAATGTAGCCCTCTAACTTTCTAAATAGCTGAGGCTGACTTTGTACTGCTGCTCTCCTGCCTCCATAGTGGAGATAAGTGTGTACATCGTGCCCAGTTTGCAGACTCTTTTTATATACTTCGGATGCTGTACTTAAAATGTAGAGTTGAGTTTCTTTGACCCATCTATTATTTTGCATTGTTTATCTTTGGTAATATACTTTGCCCTGGAATCTATTGTCTACTATTAATCTAGCCAGTTCACTATTGGCTTTTTAAAAAAGAATTATTATTGGTTTTATGTTCATGTATAGATGAGTATCTGTTTGAGCATGTGCTGTGTGTGGATGGGCTTCCATGGGAGTCCAGGAAAGATGTCAGTGTCAGGCTGAGAACAGCAGACTTTCTTATCACCTGAGACAGCCCCTCAGCTCCACAGCTTTGCTTTGATTCTTAACGCCGTAGTATACCTTCTCTTCTCTTTCCCTTTTGACTTACTTTAAAGTGAATTTCTTGTAGAAAACAGTAGTTGGGTCTTATTTTGATACAACCTGACATTGTCTGCCTTTTAATGGGAATCTGTATACCATTCCTATATGTAATTATTGATATAATTTAGCTAGTTTGTATTTGTATTTATCCTCTCTGATGCTTATTCTTTACTGTCCTTTTGTGTTGTTGATTTAGTATTTTTATCTCCTTTGTGTTATTTCTCTTCTCTCTCTCTCTCTCTCTCTCTCTCTCTCACTGTGCATGTGTGTATGTGTCCCTTCTCTCCCTCCTTGTCTCCCTACTTTAGAGTTTAATAGCACAGATCTTTCACTCTTCATGGCTTGGTTTCAAAGTATATATATATATATATATATATATATATATATATATATGTTTGAAATATATATATATGAAAACATATATTTTCATATATATATAGTTTCATATATATGAAAACATATATATATATGTTTTCATTTTATCCCTTTAGTCTTCTAGTCCTTATACAGCCATTGTTACATTTTAATTTTGTTGTAATTTTAATTGTCTTGTTTTTAAATAGATTTGTTCATATGTAATACACAAAACATACAGCACACATTTTACTTACATATTTTAGAAATGCTATAACCTTACTTTGTGTAAATTATGTCTTTTGAAAATAATTAAATAATGAGTAATAAAGCATGCATGTATTGCAGTGATTGCCGTTCTGTTGTTCTTCATCCCTTTCCTAGAGTTGGCCTTCCATCTGGCTTCACTCTTCTTTGGCCTCTGGGCACTCTTGTATTTGGACATATTGATCATAAATGCTTTCAGGTTTGAAAACATCTTTGTTTTATATTTAGTTGTGAGTAGTATTTTTACTACACATAGCTTTGGCTTGTCAAGTTTGTTTTTCTTTCTTTCTCTGAAAGCCATTGCCCACTCTCTTCTTTCTTGACTTGTTCTTGATGAGATATCTACCATCATGCTTTGGTTGCTCCTTATTCAGCATCTCCCAACTCCCCCTTACTCTTGGTACTTCTCATTTATTACTGGTTTTGATTGGTTTTATGATGGTATCCTAGTAGATCCTCATGTGTCTTGGCTTAAAGTTTGCTCAGTGTCTTTGAGCTTCAGCATTAGATTTGATTCCTTTCCTGTCTGTTTTTTTTTTTTTTTCAGCTGTTGGTTCTTCAGATTTCTTTTATCCTACCTTGACACATTGGACAGTAGTTCACAGTTCACTGCTGTTCTCTTTGTCTTTCATTTTAGCTTCTTAGTTGTGTGGTACCTTCCAGTTCAATAGTGTTTTCTTCGGTGGTATCTAACGTCTCATTAATTTGTCTAGTGTATTTTAAATCTCAGTGTTGCTTTTATATCTGGAAACTGAGTTGAGATTTGTGCTTATTGCCTATCTTTGCATAGCTTTTAGAACATATAAAGCATGGGTTCCCAATCTGTGGATCATGACCTTTTTAAGGGTTGAATATCAGATTTCCTGTGTTTCAGATATTTATATTATAACTGATGATTATAGCAAAATTGCAGTTGTAAAGTAGCAACAAATATGATTTTATTTTTGGGGTCACTACAGCATGAGGAACTGTATTAAAGGGTCACAGCATTAGAAAGTTTGAGAACTACTCATAATAAGTATAATTTGAATAATTTTCATTACATTTTCCCTTAACTTTAACACCTCACCCAAGGCTGGTATCCTCTGGAGACCAGATTAACCAGTGTGGCTACCTCCCAGACCCACACCTTGACCTTGGGTTGACCCACCCTAGCATCTACCCCATCTAGGACCTGCTGGAGCTGGTGAAGGGACTGGTCCTGTGGAAGATCTCCAGAGGAGTTCCAATTAGGATTCTGTGATGATGGTGTAGCAGAAACCAGATGCCTTGAACCAGACCAGCGACTCATTGCAATGAACTTTTGCCAATAAAACTGATGGGACGCGGAAGCCTCCATTACCACCAGGATGAATGAAGAAGTGCTGGAGAGACAGGAAAGAAATAGAAGCAAAGAGATTCTTTTTGTCGTTGCAGTTTTTGTTTTAGTTTGGTTTGATGTTTTTTGTTGTTGTTGTTGTTGTTTTGCTTTTGTTTGCTTGCTTCCTTACTTTGATTTGTTTCCTTTTGTTACGGGAAGGAGTTGCAAGGCAGGGATGTGGGGAAGATACGGGGGGACTGGGAAGAGAGCAGAATTTGGGTGCATGATATGAAACTCCCAACGAGTCATTAAAAAAGTTAAATTAAACAAAAAATGAAGTGATACCAAGTATGAGGTGTGGGACAGTATGGTATGTGAATCACCCTTGTCTGTTCCACTTGCCACATCAGCAGGATATGTTTGGTGCTCATTCGCTGTCACCCAGGACAATGTTGGGCTCTTCTTCTTGCATCCATTTCTCTTGGTGATTAATGCCTTTTTAGTGTTGGCCTACAGTGACTTCTTAATATATTACTTTGTAACCCATTGGGAAAAACAAACTATCACATATGTCATTTCTAGGGCACTTTGAGTGCTGGCTTTGCCCCTCCTTAATAGTAGTTGCGTTTGTCTGTTTCACATTCGCCTAATAATTGCTATCTGTCGATAGTGGAAACACCCCTCCCCTCTAGTGCTTTTTGTGTTTCTGTAAATCCCCTTGAGGTTTATTCCGGGATATAGTTATTTGTAGCAAGTACTGTACTTTGGAATCTTACTCTTAGAATTTTTTTTAGGTCAGTCCATAATTGTACTTATTTATGACATTAGTTCTTGACCAGTGGCAATTTTGTCCAAGTAACTCTCCCTTGAATGTACCTTGCATCCTTTCTCCCTTCGTGCATTGTAGACTATACAATCTCATCACAGAGTAAATTTAGATAGTTGTGGGTTTCCCTACTTTACCTTCTTTCATTATTGTCTAATTGCTTTTAAGATGTGAGTGTGAATCTGTATTGGTTGGAAATACAATTGGTTGGTAATTGGAGGTTCCTAATTTTTCTCTTTTTAGATGGATGATTCTTCTTATCTTGCAAGATTACCTAAATAATTTTTCTTTGGATTTAATCTGTAATAACTGCATCATGTTTTATCTCTATGCTCATTCTGTACTGACTTCTCCCGGAACATGGTGCTCATTCAGCTGCAGATTTAGTTTTCTATTAATTCTTTCCTTGTCCCCAATTTTCTTTCCTTTTTCCTTTATATGTGAGAGTGTCATAAAATTATAAAACAGCCATTAGTATATATATTAGGCGTGATGGAAATGGAACTCTAAAGTTTGTGTCAGGAAAATAGCCTTTGTTTTGTATTGATGTTGATTCAATCTCTGAAACACTGTCAAAATATTCTAGATCCTATAAAATTTCTGTATAATTTTAAAATAAATCTGAGAGCTCTTTACTAAGATATAATTACTCATATATGCTTAATTACTAATGTAACAATTTTGTGATTATTTCTCTTGCTTTAATTCTATTGTCAGTATAGTATGGTTTTATATAGAAACCTATGTATTATTTCTAATACATTATTTTTCTGGAGAAATTTTCAATTTTAAAATCTAATTAAAAAAAAACAACTAAGGACTGGAGAGATGTCTCAGTACTTAAAGACCCTTCAGATTCAGACCCACAACCAGACAGTAGGCAGAGTTCCAGGAATCCTGCTGAACAGTGCAGAAAGGAGTGCAGAAGTCAGAGGGGTCAGGGACACCACAAGAAAACTCCCAGAATCAACTAACTTGGGCTCACAGGGGCTCACGGGGACTGGACCAGCAACCAGGGGTTCTGCATGGACTGACCTAGCCACTCGGCATATATGCTAGAGTTGTGTAGCTTAGTTCTTTTGTGGGACTCCTAACAGTGGGAAAGTGGGCTGTCTTTGACTCATTTACTAGTTTTTGGGACCCTACTCCCCATACTGAGTTGCCTCAATAGGTGGGGGGAGGTGCTTAGTCTTACTGCAAATTGATACACCATGTTTTGTTGATACTCATGGGAGACCGGTCCTTTTCTAAACAGAAATAGAGAAGTGGATTCAGGGTTGTGAACAGTGTGGGTGGGCTCGGAGAAGAGAAAGGAGGGGAAACTGCAACTAAGAAATAAATAAATAAATTTATATTTTCAAAAGAAAAAAAGAAACTTGGAGGTGGAGAGACTCATGTTCTTCTTATGACTCAGGTTTAGTTCCCAGTGCCCACATAGCAGCTCATAGCTGTCTTTCACTGGGATTTGGTGCCTCCAAGAGCATAGCATGCATTTGTACCTACAGGCAAAAGATTCGTACATACACATAAAATCATAATCTTTAATAGAAAAGAATTTATCATATCTCATGCTTGGTTTTTTTGTGGGGAGAGGTTTTACTTTAGGGACAGTCAAGCACAGGAGTGGGTATTTATCATTAAGTTACTCAGAGACTGAAGCAGGAGATTCACAAGTTCAAGACTAGGCTGGACAACATTGTGACAGTATAATTAAGGAGGCTGATGGTTGGTGGGTTGTTTGGTCTGGTAACCATCCTGGCAGCCCTGGAACTCGCTCTGTAGACCAGTTTGGCCTTAGAGCTCTGCCTGCCTCTGTCTTCCGAGTGCTGGGATTAAAGGGATGCATCACTACCTCCCAGCTTGATATATATGAAAACTCTTTGCTTTTAAAAAGATATTTGTGGCCAAATGGTAGAGGCAGAGGCAGGCCGCGCCAATCTCTGAGGTCAAGGACAGCCTGATCTACAGAGTGAGTTCCAGGACTAAGAAGGAAATCCTCAACTCAAGGAGAAGAAGAAGAGGCAGAAGAAAAGGTAATTATGGTAGCTGGAGATGTGACCGTTGGTAGAATGCTTGTGTGTCTGACACACATAGTTGTACTCAGCTTGCAGGTAGAGTTGAGAGTATCAGAAAGACAGTTAACTTGGGGACGAGAGAATTTATTTCAACTTCCAGCATATAAATCCGTCACTGAGGGAAGCCAGGGTAAGAACATGGAGACAAAAACTGATGCTGCTTACTGTCTTGTTCTTCCCAGGTTGCTCAGCCTGCTGTATTATAGCACCCAGGACCACCAGCCCAGTGAGCTATTCCCACCCCAAGTCAGTCAGGGCATAATAATAGGTATAAATCCCAGGTCCTTGAACCTGAGAAGCAAGTGACAAATCACCAAATGTGATTAGATACATTTGTTAGCATTCCGGGAGTGTTACTGAGATAGCATGATAAATTGTGTACAAAAAAATAAAAAATTCGTTTAAGGATTCACATATTTAAAATATTATTCATAGTAATTTGGTCTGGTGACATTGGTTAAAAAGTTAGAATGTGTATGTAATGAAATGAAGAATTGCTGTTTTTAAAGACTTTCCTTTTGGCAGTATATCCTAAAAGATGCATCTCGATTGATGCATGATTATAAACATAGCCGCCATCTTGGTTATGTCCCAGCTGCAGGTGTGTTACCTGGTGTTTTCTGTTGTGAAAGGTTTGGGGCAGTAGCTGTGAGAACAAATAGATCTGTCTTGTCATAATTAAGAGTAACTGAAAAATGTAAAAAGATAAAAATAGCATAAATATTATTTATTGTGTTTGGTATTTGCTTCCCTTCGCTTCAACATCTAGCAAAGCTTTACTAATTTATAGACTCTTATTTAAATTCATTGCTTTAACTTTATTAGATCATTGAAAAGGTTTTTTAATACCACTTTTGAAGACTAAACTCATAATAATATACTTTGGCAGGGAAGGTGAACTAATGGATTTTTTAAAAAATTTAAGATATCCTGTGAATGATAATTGATTAAATAATAGGTCATACTATTCTATAAAATATTTAAAAAGAATCCAAAGTGCCTCTTGAAATCTAGTAATTAATCTTTGTAATATTCATCGGAGATTCTTAGAGAAGTGGGGCAGTTGAACTCCACTTGACCTTTCATCCCAAATGGCAATTTTTTTCACATTTATGTGTTAAAAATTTTTCATTGTCTTGGTCAAATTGATATTTTCTGTATTTTTAATAGAGATTTAGCCCTGATTTTTTTCACTCTAGTTTTTTGAGTATCCTATACTGCTTCGTTGACCTTATTAGTCTTTAACTGGTTGTGTTAAGACTTTATCTGAAAATGTCCTTGCAGCTCACCTTAAGGCGTACTACATGTAAAAAAAAAAAAAATGAGAAGAATAAGTCAGGTATAAAGTTGTGTGTCTGTAATCCTTGGCCTCTGTAATCTGTGATATGCTGGTGAAATTTTATTAAGTTTATTTATACAAGCTAGAATAAACTAGTAGGAGGGAATTTCCCAGCCGATTTGCCGGAGGGCAGTGAGTAGAACAGTTTTGATTAATGATTGATTTGGGAGAGTCCAGCCTACTGTGGGCTGTACTAACCTTGAGCAGGGATTCCTGGATTGTATACCAAACAAGCTAAATGAGCAATGAGAATATGATCTCTAAGTAGCATTTTCCCATGACCTTTGCTTCAGTTCCTGCTTCTAGGTTTCTGCTTGGGTTCCTATCCTGACTTTCCTCAATGGTGGAGGTATATCAACCTAGATAAAACCTTTCCTGCTCCTCAAGTTTTTGGTCATATTCTTTATCACAGCAATAGAAAGCAGGGAGAGGGGTGGCAGCGCACATCTTCAGTCCCAGCACTTGGGAAGCAGAGGCTGGCGAATCTCTCAGTGTTCTAGGCAAGCCTGATCTACAGAATGATTTCCAGGACAACCAACCTTCTCAGGGTTTCAAGAGACCAACCTGGGCAATGTGGCATTCCATGTATCCATTTATTCACTTTTTTTCCAAAACAAAAAATGAATGAAAAGTGAATGAATAGATAAGCAATGAAATGAAATAGATGGGGTTGTTTCATTTAGAGTTTTTGTTGTTAATGTATACGTTGACAGTACAAACGAATCTGCCATTCAGTGGTTTAGAAATTTATATGTCAAATTAGCATCTCTCTAAGTAATGACCCAAACTATGAAGTGTAAAATGAATGTAACATAGTAGATAATGGACAGGGGACAGGTTTTAAGTATTTATCTTAATCACAAGGTCTCACTGTGTTGTCCAGGTTCCCTCAAAATTGCAGCAGCTCTCCAGCCTCCGCAGTGCTGGGGTTGTAGGTGTGTACCGTCACATACATGTTCTCCAGTCTCAGCCTCCCCAATGTGGGACTGGAGGCATATGCCATCACATACAGTTATTGTTTTTATAATTTTCATAGTTTCCCTAGAATATTTTTGGCAAGTTAAATACCCTATGCTCCCAAGTATGACCTTGAACTTTGTATCCTTTTGCCTCTACCTCCCACCTGCTTACATTGCAGGCTTAACCAGCTTAGGACATGCTGGGACCCAAACCCAAGGCTTAATGCATGCAAGATAAGTACTCTACCAACTGAGCTACAACCACAGCCCCAGCAATTTAAATTCTGTCCTTACCATTTTCATAGAGAAATGCCTTGTCATCTCTTTAATAGATACAGATTTTCAAGTTAGATAAAATTTTGATGCCAATGATTTTTCTTTTTTTCTTTTTTTTTAAAGATTTTATTTATTTGTGATGTATACAATGTTCTGTCTGCATGTATGCCTGCATGCCAGAAGAGGGCACCAGATCTCATTACAGATGGTTGTAAGCCACCATGTGGTTGTTGGGAATTGAACTCAGGACCTCTGGAAGAGCAACCAGTACTCTTAACCACTGAGCCATCTCTCCAGCCCTCCACCAATGATTTTTCTTAACTACTGCTTTTGACAGCTATCAAAAGTAAAATTGTCTACTGCAAAGGAAAGAAAATCTTTGCTAATATCAATGTCAATATTCAATTAACAGGATAATCCATTTACCTACTTAAAACAAGTTAGGTTTTATTGGCTTTAAAAGCTTACAATCTCAATGTAGGTTCTAGGTTTATGGCATTATAATGAAGGTTTAGAATTTCATGTGAGGTTGGAAATCACGCTGTGTAGGTCTCATTTCTAAGAGTTAGTTACACATAAGGCCTCAAAGTAATTAGTAAATCATCAACTTGATAACTTTACTTCTATTTATTATCAGTATTTCGGGTCAGCAAGCAATAGTTTCAGAAAACCAATTCTTTGTTAAATCTCTGTAATAAATATGATCAAGAGAGAAAATGTATAAACTTGACAAGAGTGTATATTTTAATGGATTAGTCTTTGTAAATGTATATAAATTGAACAAAAATAGCACTAAATATTGTCAGAATGTATTCCACTATATTTACTGAGCATATTATAAAATTTTTATAGTTCAGTATGATTCAATCAATAACTTCTGTTTCTCTGTCTTCCAGACAAATGGAATTCAATCAATTTTAACAGCCTTGTTGCAATATCTATGTACCATTGTATTCACCCATTTAATATACACAATTCAATGGATGTTAGTGTATTTATAGAATTCTGAAACCATCACGCTAATCTAATTTTAGAACATTTATACCATCACTAAAAGAAATATAGTGTCCATTAGCAATGCTCCTGGGTTCCTTCTTGTGCTCGCTTGCCCTTCTCATTATAGTTTCAGTAGTATCTGAGTGACACACTACAAATAATGCCGTTGTTCCTAGTCAGATAACTGGAGAATATCCTTGCTGGTTAATAGAAACAATGGGAGTGATGTGGATGCTTTGATCCTTTTCTTGCCTAGTTCTCTACTGCAGGTCTTCCAGAGAAGATCCTTTAGCTGTTATTCTAATTTATTTCTTCTCTATATAATGCATGTTTTAGAGATCATTTCTCTTCTGATTTGTGTAAAAATGTGATAAATGGAGTATTGTTTTTGCTGTGGTTGTTGCTGTTAGTTTTATTTGGTAAAGTAGGGTGGAGCAAATGTGAACAGCCCTCTCCTTCCAATCCTAAATGTGGAAGACATGTATTTACATGTATGTATGTATATATATATATATCTATATCTCCCTTTGGTCCGTCAACAATTTGATTTTTCTCATCTGTGTAGAAAGGTGTTTTTTGGATTCCAAGCTCCTGAGTGCATCATGTTTCATTGTTTGGCCTTTGTCCTTCCAGATCCTTAAAGTTCCAGACTCTTAGAAATGATCTCTTTCTCTCTAATATTGTTCTGCTCCCACTAAAAATATTAGGGAGTTCTAAATTGTTGAAAATTTATGAGAGACCATGCTACTTTTCCAACTTCTGCTCCTCTTGTTTTGGGTCCAAACTCTAAGGTACGCACTTCTGAAGGTGTGGTATGCCATTGGTCGCTTTTCAAGACTCCATCTTATAAGTATTTACTTCTGCTTTAATTGAGTCTATGAAGAATGTAGCCCAGTTTTTGTTATGGTGAAATGATATGTCAGAAATAGCAATTAAATATTAAAGAGAATAACCCTGCGCTGATTTTAGTTGAGTTTGCTCTTGTGACACACGTGAAGTGAAGCTACCAACACTGGTAAGTCTCACATGTGCTTTCCACCTTTGCATGGCTTCTAGGTCTTTAAATTGAAATTTTTAATAAACTGATTATAAAATTTTACATATTTTTATCTGTAAACATCAACTAGCATTTCTCAGTTATTTTGATATGGTTTTGTATTAATCACCACCATTTTCTGAATTTTGAGTTTTGTTTCTAAAACTGATGGGTTTCCTTTGTTAAGTCATCAAATAATTTGTGTAAAAATATATTAAAGTGTGGGATCAGACTCAAGAATTAAATGATGTGGCCTTATTTTCAGCAATAAGCAGATTCTTAATAATCAAATGTCTTTAATTCATTTACTTTTTAAAAAACCATGTATACGCTTTGATGCCTGAGTCCAATTAGTGACTAATGCTTCATGCTCCCTGTCAGGTTTTCTCTATTCCAGTCTGTTGACGGTAGTGCTAGTGACGGTTTTATAGGAGACTAGTATTTACTTCTTCAGATGGGCTGAATTGAGACTGTACTTTGTAGGAAGTTTGTTACACAGTATGTAGACACTGGTAAGAATCAGTATGTCCACTGGCTTATTAGTTTCACAGATGCTTCCATAATGGTTACTGCACTCTTGGGTATATTAAATTATCATATCCTGACAGCAGTCCTGAAACATGCCAGTCTTATAAAGCCAGACTTCAGTGAACCATGACTGACATACCATGTTAATTTCCATAACTATCATTATTGGGGATGGTAGTATTTCTAAGACATGAAAACTCTTAATAAATCTACCCAGTAAAAAAAAAACACAACAAACAAACAAACAAAAAAAGCCAAAACATTATATTACCGTATCATATGGTTTCTAATCATGAGACCCGGATTTCTTCATTCTCACTTGAATTATCTCACAAAAAAATGATAAGCATCTTTTACTCTTTTCATGGGTTATTAAATATTTACTTACGTGTACAGTATGCCAAAACACAATATTTTGAATGTTCTGTGTTCTCAGTATGTTTTCATTCATGTTGTGAATGAAAACCTCTTACCATCTCATATAGCATATTTACATATACAAATGATTTTGCCGTAAGTAGAAAAGACACAGCTGACAGATACATAGGTTAATTTGCTTTCTTAAATTGCAGCAAACTGTTCTATGATTCTTTTGTGTGTTTAGGGCTATTTTGTAGAGAAAGAAATCATCAAGCAACATTTTAAGGATATTGGTCTTTTGTATCTGATCCTCCATAAACTTATATGCATCAGAATAAAATATTTCTTTATAAATTCTTACCTTTAGATTATTAATAATAGAAAAAATGCATTTATTTTACTCCTGGATCCCCCTCCCCCAGTACAGCTTTTAGATTGTAGATAAACTTCCCAGCTCAGTAATTAACTGAGCTCAGTCGTTGCACCCTGTATCATGTGATTTTTTTTTTCAGTGGAATACATTATTAGAGCACTTACACAGCCAGTCTAGATGCAGCAGCCCAGGCGGCAACAGCAGTGCCATTTTTCACAAAGAAAATGTTGAACAGGAGCCAAATGTTTGGTGGCAGTCTGTTGCTAGGAAATCAAGGTCCTGAGGCGATTAATGACAAAGCAAGCAATAACAAGAAGGCAGAATTACAGATTTAAAAGAGAAAAAAGTGGTTGGTGTTATAATTACCCAAAGAAATCCGCACTCATTAAATTGGCTGTTTTTATGATTGACTTTAATTGGAGGTTAGCTCAGATATTTAGCTCCTTTCCCACCCCTTTAAACACACACAGGCACATAATCTGTAGAACTGCAGACTTGTTTTTCCAAGCATTGAGAGGAGCTTGCCCTGTAATTTGATCCCCACTGACAGATGCATTTTCTATGCTGCCATTTTGAATTAACCTATTGTAGAACAATTTTCTTCAGCCCTGTTGAATAAAACATTCAGTCTGATTACCTCCGATGGATTTGATAGAGTAAAAGAATGTACTTTTCATTGAAGTAGATTGTTTGCGTGGACTCTACTGATTTTGAACTCTGCCAATAAGCACAATCATTTGTAATAAATTTTCAAAGAAATTTTCGATGAAAAGGTAATGAGAGTAACCCTTTTATAATTTAATGTTTTGGATCCTGCAGTAAAGTAATATTATTTTTATAAGGCAGTGTTTTATTTCTAGTATGCTTCATGTGAGTTTATGACAAAATTCTTTTAAATTTTATATTTAGGAATATAATATTGAATTTTATGCTCTGAAAATGAACATCCCCCCCTCAAAAGAAGTATTTCAGTTTTTAGGTTCAACATAATTCAAAGCACTCCACTGCAAGAAATAGTTTTGATACATATTATGCTTAGCCGTAGAGATTTTTAAATTGGCACACTTCAGTCTTTGTAATATTATACTAGAAATTCTTTATTTAGATTTTCTAGCATTTGATAAAGCACATTATTAAAGCATCAATCAGTTCCAGGTGCAACACCAACGGAAGATCCAGACCTTATTTACTTATGAGAAGCCTGAAGAATAAAGTTCCACGGTAGCATTGCTCTCCAGGTTTCTAATCCAACCCTGGAACAGAAGAGCCAAGCACATTCTGTCTGACAATGCACACGCTGCTAATCAGACGCCAATGCCAAGCTGTCTGCTTTGTTAAATACTCAGCTTCCTAGAGGCAGGAAGACAGCTGCTATCAGGATGATGAAATTTGGTAGTTCAATCTAGTTTTGCTACCCTTGGGCTACCAAGATATTGTTAATTTAGACCACCCCAATTGGTACACTTTAGGGAGTTTTTTTTAAAGAGTTTGTAATTAAAATGATAAAACATCATTATTACATTGAAGACCTTCTGTAAGTTTTACATTTGGCAGATACCTACTGAGATAACCCCAGCATGTAATTTACAATGATGTAATGGGTGTAATTGCATTGTGGGGAAAAAAAGAGAAAGAAGAGAGGGAGAGAACTATAGGAGGTGGATGCTTCCATTAGAAGAGTTTTGAGATTTGCTTCTCTTTTATTTAAATCTACTTTATCCTAAAATTGCATACCAATAATTGAATGTAGTCGCTGTAAACCTTACGATACCATCTGGTTTATTTTGTTTTTGTTTCTTAAATAGGTACCAGCCTAGATACCACCACCAGGGGGAGAAACTAAAAACTTTGAAGTCCCCGGACGATTTTAATACTTGGTACAAGATTATACCTTTTAAATGCATGTAGTTAATCACGTCACACAAATGATTCTGCTTTTGGGACATGACTCTGAAATTTCATGTGATGCTCATAAACTTAACACACTCCTAAATGTAAATAAAATGACAGTTGTGTGCTGCTGATTTGTGGAAGGTATGTAAGCAGGCACCATGCCTGCTACTTTTCTCCCTCGGTCACTCTAGCTGGGGAACTACCCTTCTGATGCTGAGTGCTCTGGGTGTGGGGAAGTGGCTGCTGCTCCCATAATGTGTCTTCAGCAGCCAGTGGCCACAAACGTGATAGACTCCCTATTTTCTATCACTATAGCATTGTTTCTTTTTTTAATATTCCCTCTAGAAAACAATAATAATTTAATCCCAGATTTTTTGAAAGCAAAGTTTGTATATTTTTATCTTAGAAAATGTAGCTACAAAAGCCAGTTGCATGGTGCTAGAACCCAACTCTGCTCTCATGAACAGCATCATGGTTATCATCTTGCATGGTATGGAATAGCTCTGAAGTAGAGCTGATTAGGGAATTTATACAGCTACATTTGGTCTAGGACAATTACATTTATAGATTATAAACCCTAATGGCTAGTAGTAACTTTAAGCAGTAATTTTCCTCATCCTACTCTGCTAGATATATCTTTTAGTTTTAGGTTTTACTCATCACAGTTATTGCCTTTTCTTTTGTATTCATTGGCAATATTAAAAGGACAAATGATGGAAAGTGTTAAACTACGGAAGGCAGCTGTTGGCATAAGAGTACCGTTCTATATGGGGCTGCATGAGTAGACACATGATTTTCTAGAGTTCCTAAAAGTGTAGTGCTGTAGCATCACAAAGAACTGAGATTTGATGTGTGCATCTCAGGATAGCCTATATATGCTATTAAATGGATCTAATTACGCTGCAAATGCATGACACAGTCTCACTCAGGAATAGCAGAAAGGGAATTGCCCTGATTAACTGAAAAAAATGACGTTTGAACTAGAAAAAAAATCTAACAGAAAAGGGAATAGTATATAAACCCTGTATTCTAATTAGTAAATCTGTTTCTCATTGAGTTATGAGTTAGTAATTTTTTTTAAAATTTTACTTTATTGGTGTTTTGCCCGGATATATTTCTGTGTGAGGGTGTTAGATCCTGGAGTTAGAGACAGTTGTAAGATGCCTTATGGGTGCTGGGAATTGAACCCCAGCCCTGCTCTGGAGGAGCCGTCAGTGCTCTTAACCTCAGAGCCATCTCTCCAGCCTCAGGAGTTAGTAATTCTTAACCTGCTCTGGGTATGTACTGGGGCTAACCAATGTAGTAAATGGTTGATGGCTGCTTTCAAAAAAGTGAACTGTCTGTCACAGATGTATCTGTAAGTGGGTTAGCTAGAATGAGCTATGAACCCATGTTTCAGTTAGTATATAAAAGATAAGTCAACATCGGAAAACTTACATAAGTGCCTGGTCAAGAATCTTCTAAAAAGCTGTCACATTGGGAACATATACTAATAAATTCTGGGCGTAAAGTTTCATGGGTTTCATATGTAACATAAGTTCTGAATTCATAAACTTCCATGTGGGCAGACATGTGGTTAAATGTTCAGAGAAGTTATTTTCCTCTATCCTGCATGAAGGTTATATCTGGTTAGTCCCCTTTGCTCAGTCTGTCTGTAGGATGGAATTAATTCTGTTTTTATTCTCATACTAAGCGTGTAGTCTCTTCTTGTCCCATGTTTTTGTGGGACATAAAATGAAGGTATCTTAAGTGGAGGCAGCTTCATTTGGATGAACTTGGAGTATACCTCCTTAGCCTTGGGCTTAGTGGTATGCTGTGGGATAATGCTCTCATAAATGGTAAAGAGTTGTCACTCATTGGTTTAGTAAAACGCTGACTGCCCAGTAGAAAGGTAGGAAATATAGGCGGGACAACCAGACTAGGAGAATTCTGGGAAGAGGAAAGGCAGAGAGTCAGTCACCAGCCAGATGTAGAGGAAGCAAGGTAAGAGTGCCTCACTGATGAAAGGTTCTAAGCTGCATGGCTCAGTAATTATATAATAATTATGTAATAATAATAATTATCTAATTATGTAATAATTATTATGTAATTGTGTAATAATAATATCATAATGTAATACAGTAATTATGTGTTAATTTAAGTTGTAGGAGCTTTTTAAGTTGTAATAAGCCTGAGCTAATATGTCAAACAGTTTAATATAAGCCTCTGTGTGTTTTTTTGGGGACTGAACAGCTGCAGGACCAGGCAGGACAGAAACTTCTGTTTACAGTGGTATAATAGTTTAAAATGGGGAGTGAGAGGTTGAGTCTTAGTTTATCAAGTGTTCCAGCTTCACATTATGGCTGGTTTCAGGCTACCAATGAAGTCACTGAATTTGAAGTTAGAAAGGATGGGTGACTACAGTTAACTTTCCCAAACTGTCTCTTGCTCTCCACTGTCAGTTTGTGCATGACTGTGAGAATTAAATTCAGTTGAAAGAGTTTGGTATCCTCCAGAAGGAAAGATGTATGTTTGAGCTTATTTCCTTACTGCATGCATTTCTATTTTCACTTTGTTTACCTTCTGAATATGATGTGCATATATTTAATATAATAATTTTATAATATAATGTGTACATATTTTTATATATGCAATATATTTTGAAGAGTCTTTGTTTTCCTTTCACTGTACCTTTTCATTTCTTGTTTTGAGCAACAAAGATGTGTCAGAGCACCCAGTCAGCCATATTGCAAAAATAGAAATCTTTCTTGTTCGAAAATCTATTGTTTTGTGTTTGATTAATTGTTGTTGGGTTTTGTGAAACCTAAAATACATGAAATGTTGAAATTAACCAAAATGTTTATCATACATCTTTGTTTTGTGGTAGGTATCTCTGTGTTTTTATGTAATTGATCTCATCTTATCTAGTATTTCATATGGTGTTACTCTATTTAATCAATGTTCACTCATGTCATGAAGTACCTTTGTACAACATCTCTGCCCAATTACTTATGAGTATAATTGTAAAAGTCACTAGACATGGGTAATAGCATATATTCAAAAAAATTATCCTGTGACATCTGAAAGTAATTCTGCCTGAGTTATTCATTGTAACATTCATTATCTGCAACTGCAAAACACTGGAAACATCTTGAAAGAGTAGTCAGAAGGATATTTGGTAGAGCCTGTGCACAAAGCAGCACCCTATTTAGGAAATCTTTCTGTAAGCACTAGTGATTCCAGAAAAAAATTTAAGATGAAAGAAGAATATAGGGTGCTTTCTCTTGTGGAGAAGGGTCTGAGGTTGTGATGTGTGCAGGGAAGATAAAGCACGAAACCAGAGGAATTAAAATAAGTAGAAGGAAGGTGGGGATGGCAGTAATATTGTAGTATAGTATTTCGTATAGTTTTAGTTTTTGAATACCCTGTATCTTCAAAAATTAATAAAAAAATAATGCTGGCAAAATGGGAGACCGGAAATAGAAGTCCACATTTGGAAAGATTAGATCTGAATTATCTGTATAAATATTTGGTTTGCTTTGCTTTGTTTTGTTTGTTTTTGAGTTAAAGTTTCCCTGGGCCAGGCTTGAACTTGAGCTGGCATCAACCTTAATCTTCCTGCCTCAGCATCCATAGTGTTGGGATTACCAGTATAAATTTCCAGACACATTTAAAGAGGAATTTATGGGGTCATTTTGACTGTTCAGGGAAAAGGAAGGCGTTTTGCATACCTTATCTGAAATTGGCTGGCAAACATAGAGAATTTAGTGGGGTTGAGGCATGGGCTCACGTGATGCTTCAGTTACCATGATACCATTCAGGAAAAATCATTAGTGGGTACAGCATCTAAGAGGACATGCTTCTGTAGAACAGAGTATTTCCATGATCTTACACTCAATACACCATGACAGTTTCACGCAGTGATATAATAACTTTCTACAAACTATACCATTTTTTAATTCTGAACACTTTATGTATGGAAAGGATAGCTAACATTCTCTTCAGATAAATGTCACGTTTTCTGCCTTTTTACCATCTTCATATCTGTAATTGGAGTAGTGAAGGAGGGAAGTACATTTATCCATCTTTTAATCTTTTTGATCTTTTAATCAAGCTGTGATAATTAATGGATTTTTGAGCCACAAAAGAGTTTTATGAGAAGGAAGTTGGAAAAACCAAGAACTATTTTTTAACTAATTTGTTTATTTGGTGTTTTACATGCATTCTTGTCTGTGTGAGGGTATTAGATCTCCTGCAACTGGAGTTATAGCAGTTGTGAGCTGCCATGTGGGTGCTGAGAATTGAGCCCAGGTCCAGCCCTAAAAATCAAGAACTGTTTAATAGCAGTGTGTAGAGAGTGAGTGACTTGGAGAATTCAGCCCTAAGTGGGGAGCCTTACCACATTCTCCCTTCAAGGCTCCAGAATCTATGTACAAGTTGAGAGGGTCTAAAGTCCAGAGAGATGGTTTGAACAGCATTTTCCAGATCCATCAGGGTTGATACACATATGAACTCACAGAGACTGTCACCCCATGCACAGGACCTGCACAAAATCCCAGCATGAAGAAAGAGAAGTAGGCACAATCTCCCACCCCTACCTAAGTAGCTACCGGCAGAGGGAAAATCCATTTTCTTCAATGGAGTGACACTGGGTATATCAACCATACTGTAGAGCAAGACCCCATACTCAGGAGTTGTTTGCCAATACAAATTGACTCCATATTTCTCCCTGTGTGTGCTTTGTTTCATATTTGAGAAAGAATATAAGCTTGAGTGAGAAGGATTAGTAACATTGCTAAATGTTTGTAGACTTTTCCCCCTTTGGATACTTTAGCACTGCTATTGGCATTACTCAAACTTAGGTTAGTGATTTATCATTTGCCTAAAATTGTTGGGGGCAGGCATGAACCCTTTAAATTTTAATCCATCAGTTGAAGTTTATTCTATACAAAAATATTACGAATTCATAATTTGTCTTCATGGATTTCATAACAGTTTATAATTCAGTTTGTTTTCATAACGTGGGATTATGTACAGTATCTGAATTATTCATTAATTGAATCGTTCTGTGGTTCAATCAAGTATTTGCTTCTATTTGAAGTGATTTTAAAGTACTGTATATTTGGGTGATTATACACTATGATCTCACCCATGCTAGGCAAGTGATCAACCAGTAAAGTACACACCGAACCCCTACATACATTTTAAAACAGCTTTGCCACTTTCTGACACTGGTATTGTGTCATCCTTCAACACATTCCTCCCCCCCCAAAAAAATTCAGGATTGATCCTAAACTCTAATGTATTCTTGACCAGCCCTCTACTACTAAGCCTTATTTTCAACCCTAATCTCCACCTTTATTGTTATTCCCAGTTTCATAGGGCATGAAGAGAAAAGGTAGTTCAGAAATGATATAAACTGGAGGCTGACTATTTCAGCATTTGACTGCTCTGGACTCTTTTGTTCCTTTCATTTCTCATACTTGCGTTTGTGATGTCTCCTTTCATGTTGTGTAGCACAGTACTTCACAAGGTGGCTCACAGTGGCTCTGAGTAGCTTTAGTTAGAAATTCTGTTGGCTGTGTGCAAGCAAACACTGCCCATTAATTAGCAACCCAACATAGAATCATCTGCTGATGACAAAATTACCAAAATGGATCATCCATAAGTGTTTATACTGCAAACAGTGCATCAAAATGTCATAATCTCATTTCATTAAGAAATTTACATACACACCAGATTTTAGAGTGCTCATTCATGATGAATATCTACTTCCACACTGTTTGTGTTTGGAAACATTCAATAGCCAGTCTTGAATTTAAAAATTTAATTGAATGCTTAAAGAATTACAAGTGTTCCTTTCCGTAGCTCTAAAGCTAACCAAAGTGCTTTTCTAAACTGCTAAGAATGGACTGAAGATTCTGCTGAGGGCTTTAGATACTTATCTGCCTAATTGAGCCATCATTTGTTGACATGAGGAAAACCATGTGACCTGCCTTAATGCATTTCTCAGTAACAGCAGGAGGCTAGAATGTGGTTCATCCAAGAGTAAAACCAGCACCAACAGTATCATCAGGCATGGGAAAATAACAGTAGTTGTACAGTAACATTATAGATGACTTTTTTCTTCAATTATGTAAGTCTGATATTTTAATCACTTAAGTAGTTCATCTAATAAGTATTTACTGGTGCTTACAGTTGCTGAGTATTTTAAGGCAATTGTTGACTTGTCAAATTGATTGATGCAAGAGTAGCAGATGGTGGTAAAATTAAAATTGGTATCAATCATTAAAGTAATGAAGTACTCTTTCTTAACGGCTTTTAAGTAGAAAAGGGAGTATGATGAGAACTATGCTGGATACATTAATCTGCCCTTGATGTCTTAAACTAAAGGTTAAAAAAGATTATTAATTACAGGGGAATTGATTAGGAATTAGGTATCACTTCGGTGTGTACTAAGATAAACATGAGAGAGTAGAAAAGAGGTGTTTGTATGTGCTGAGTAAAACAAATTGAAAGTTCCCTTGTTAGTTGACTTGGAAATAATAGCTTCTATACTAAATCCAGAGGCAGAAATGATCATTTGTATATATAGTTTGAGTTTGGCTACAGGAAGAAGAATGCTAACAGCAGCTATGTAATGCTTGAAATGATAAGAGAAGAGAGATTGAGAGACGTAGTTCTGTCTGAAGTTCATCATTGATTAAAATGACCAATGGACTTTGATTACATAAAAATATTGAAGCAAAATAGTTTTCTAGATCAGCAAATCAGAATTTGTTTTTAGCAAATTTGTCATAAAAGAAAGTTTAGTGGTGGCATACGCCTTTAATCCCAACACTCAGGAGGCAGAGTTGGGCGGATCTCTGTGAGTTTGAGGTCAGCCTGGTCTACAGAATTAGTTCCAGGAAAGGCTCCAGAGCTACACAGAGAAACCCTGTCTTGATAAACAAAACAAAACACAAGGGAGCTCTTTATGACAAAAATCAATGGCAATAGAGTTTTCACACAGAATGTATATAATATATTACACACATACACACACACACACACACACACACACACACACACACATATCACAAAGAAAGAGCATGACTAGGGGTACTTGTGTAATTACAAAAGAATGCACTTTATTCTCTTTCAAATCAAATTCATACAACTGTATATGATTGGTTTTTCAGCTCTATGTCTTTAGAAGTAAGTCTGTATAACAATAGCACAAAACTATATTGCAATAAGAACGTAATGCTTGGGCTGGAGATGTAGTTTAGTTGTAGAGCACCTCTTAGCATGTAGAAGGTCCAAGAGTGTTATTGCTGAGTTTGAGGTAGACTGATTCTTAATTTTCTGAGACACCGCTGTACTGATTTCCAAAGTGACTGTACAGGTTTGCACTGCTACTCAATGAAGGGATGTTCCCCTTAATCCACATCCTCTCTGGCATAAGCTGTCATCAGTGTTTTTGATGCTAGCTATTCTGAGAGGTGTAGGGTGGTTTCTCAGAGTTGTTTTTATTTGCATTTTCCTGATAACTGAGGATGTTGAACAGTTCTTTAAGTTTATTTCAGCCATTTGAGATTCTTTTCTTGAGAATTCTCTGTTTAGAACTATATCCCCCCCTTTATTTTCAGGATCTGTACAATAGAAATATCCCATTTTTAATTGGATTATTTGGTATTTTTATATCTAGTTTCTTGAATCTTTATATATTTTGGAGATCAGCCTGCTGTCAGATGTGGTGTTGGTGAAGAATTTTTTCTAGTCTACCATTTTGTCTTATTGACTGTGCCTTCTCAGTTTCAGGAGGTCCCATTTATTATTTGTTGCTCTCAATGTCTATGCTGCTGGTCTCCTGTGCCACTGCATTCAAGGCTACTTCCCGCTTTCTCTTCTATGAGGTTCATTGTGGTTGGTTTTATGTTGAGGTCTTTGATCCACTTGGACTTGAGTTGTGTACATGGTGATAGATATGGGTCTATTTACAGTTTTTCTCCATATCGAAATCCAGTTATGCCAGCACCATTTGTTGATGCATTCCTTTTGCCATTGTACAATTTTGGTTTCTTGGTCAAAAATCAGGTGTTCATAACGTGTAGATTAATGTCAAGGTCTTCGATTTGATTCCATTGATCCACGTGTCTTTCAATGTAATCCACCCTATAAACAAACTAAAAGAAAAAAAAACATATGATGATCTCATTAGATGCTGAAAAAGCCTTTGACAAAATCCAGCATCCCTTCTTGGTAAAGGTCTTAGAGAGAGCAGGGATACAAGAAACATACCTAAACATAATAAAGGCAGTATACAGGTAGACAACAGCCAACATCGAATTAAATGGAGAGAAACTCAAAGTGATTCCACTAAAATCAGGAACAATATAAGGCTATCCAATCTCTCCCTATCTATCCAATACTTGAATTTCCACCTAGAGCAATAAGACAACAAAAGGAGATCAAGGGGATCCAAATTGAAAAGAAAGAAGTCAAACTTACACTATTTGCAAATGATATGATAATATACATAAGTGACCTCAAAAATTCTACCAGGGACTCCTACAGCTGATAAACACCTTCAGCAATGTGGCGGGATACAAGATTAACGAAAAGAAGTCAGTAGCCCTCCTACACGGAAATGATAAACAGGCTGAAAAAGGCATCAGGGAAACATCTCCATTTACAATAGCCACAACTAACATAAAGTATCTCGGAGTAGCTCTAACCAAACAAGTGAAAGACCTGTATGAAGTCTCTGAAGAAAGAAATTGAAGACGACACCAGAAAATGGAAAGATCTGGATAGCTAGAATCAACATAATAAAAATGGCAATATTACCAAAAGCAGTCTACAGATCCAATGCAATATCCATCAAAATCCCATCACAATTCTTCACAGACCTCGAAAGAACTCAACTTCATATGGAAAAACAAAAACCCAGGGTAGCCAAACCATCCTGTACAGTAAAGAGACCTCCACAGGTATCACCACCCCTGATTTCAAGCTACACTGTAGCGCTAGTTTTTTTTCTTTAAGGTAGGAGTTGGTAAATTAAAAAATAAAACAGAACATAAAACAGTTCATACTGGAAAACAAGAATTAAAACCCAAAGCTTGATAAATAAAATAGACACAGTACAGGTAAGAGTAATGAAATAAAGAAATGAAAACGTAAAAATTCAGCAATAGTAAAGACTGGCAATCTTCACCTAGTAAACTAGCCTAGGAAAATGTTGGATCAATAAGTTTAAATTTTAGTACAATTTGAAAGTTATTTTCTGATAACTTATCTGATAACTTTGTTCATGGTTCATTTTGCGTTTATACATTGTCTTAGTTGTCCCGGCCAGATTCGTGGCTGTGGGTATCATTCACAAGGAGATGATAGACACCTAACTCTGTAGTATGTACCTTTTTTCTTGTCTATGAAATTAATACTAATAGCCGGATTCAATGCAAATGGAAGCTTTGGTATAGAGCAGTGGTTCTCAACCTTTCTAATGCTTTGACCCTTTAATACAATTCATCATGTTATAGTGACCCCCAACCATTGAATTATTTTCATTGCTACTTTATAACTGATTTTGCTACAGTTATGAATCATAATGTCATAGATATGAAATCTGATATGATATCTGATATGCAATCCCTGTGAAAGGGTTGTCTAACGCCCCCAGGGGTTGTGACCCACAGATTGAGAACCACTGCTTTAGTGAGTCCATCCTGTTTCTCCCTTATATCTCCAATATGTCATAGCTTTTACCTGAAGTTCTCCGCCTAAACTCTGTTCTTTTCTTTCAGGAAGATTATATTTTTAAAGTATGGTCTGTAATCTTATTTGTTCTTTTATCAAAAATTACTCCATTGCGTTCATCTTTTTCCTTCACGAACTCATCTCCTTATTGTTACGTTTTAGCCTTCTTCAACCATTTTCCATAGAGTTCCTAGAATCATCTTTTGGGTTGTTTGTTCATTTCTTTGTTTTGTGGTGCTAGAAATCAAGTGTAGGTCTTGGTTTTTCACTAAGCTGCACTCCTGGTCCTAGAGTGACCTTTTACAGATACAATTTGGCAAAATGCACTTTTACATTTAAATCTCCTCCATGGCTGCCACTGAGGTGCATTCCAGAATTCCTATTGTGGTAAACAAAATTCTTAATGTGACTTTCTCCCGCTGGTCTAGTGTCTTCTTACTGCTTCCTCTCTGTCTTCTTAAATGCCCTTAAACAGATTTTCCAAGAACTGACTCATTTGAAGCTAGCAGCTTTCAACTCTTTTATTCTTTTTTTCTCTTCCAAGCTCCACCACCCATGTAAGTGTACCCTGCACTAGCCTCAGACCATACCTCTCTTAGAATGCTAAGTAACGAGGGGTAAAGACTTAAGAAACACACGTCACTGCTGACAGTTCGCATAATTCCCAGTGTACAGTGTCTGCTCAGTGTGCATACACTAAATCTGTTATTTCTACCCTGTAGTAATGAGCACATTGCAAGCATTGCATACATAGAAACTGTCTTACTTCCCTTGTGTTTTGTGTCTCATTTTCATAGTGGTCACTTTCTCCTGTTATCCTCTTTTGTGATATTGTTTTTTTTTTTTTACTTTGACATGACCATGTTAAAATGCATAAATGTAGTCAGTATTATTCTCCCACTAAATGTATCCTGGGATAGCATCATGATCACTATTTTAAACTCTTTTGATAAATTCTTCATGGTTTCTCATTTCTTTAGGTTACATTATACTGCCTAATAAGCTGTTGATGGTATTTGCTTTCTTTGATTCACATTTTGAACCAAATTTTTATTCTAAAGTGTATGTTCAACATCTTTCCAAATTGTAATCTGTTAGAAAATGTCATATGTAAAATAATGGCCACTTTGTGTGTACTTCGAAAGTTATTACTTCAGCTTTCACCGCAAAAGCTTAAGGAAAGTTTATCAACAGGGATTTTAGAAAACAGCTGTGTGATATATACCGAGAGTCTCCAGGTTCGGCTAAGACAGACTCGCCCTGGGCTTTCCCCAGCATAGTGCCCTTTGCAAGTAGCTTTCAGCGTCTTCAGAAAGCAATATTTCCTTCAGTAAAGGGGTCATTGTACTATTTTTCTTTTTCCTTCCCCTGTCTTATCTTTTGAGTTCAGGAAGTACTTTAAATTTACAGGCAGCTTTGAAGGCATGAAGCAAGTTCAGCCCCAGAAATATTTCCTGTTATAGCATTAATCTAATTCCATGAAAGTAGACTGATTTTTCATCTGTGAAGGAGATAAAGTGCCTGGAGCAGCCAACCATTATTCCAGGTTATCATGATAAAGAAGCTTAGTTTTGACACGAAAGAGTTTATCAGCCCAACCAGTAGAAGATTTCATCTTTTTTGTTGAAAGATATATTAATGGATTGTAATCTGTCTTGGCTTTCAAAAAGAAGTTCACCTTCATATTGAAAATACCTACATACATCAGCAAGTCTGTGTTCATGTTTATAGAATTTGTGATATACAGGAAGACAAACAATATTGAGGTATCATGTGAAATAAATCTAATATAATACCATTTCATGTTTGTTTTAATATTCAAATAATTGTCCCAATCTGAAATAACAGATTTGTTCCAGTAACCAGGCTAATGTAATTCTAAGATAGACATAGGTAATTTCCCATGAGCACTTGTGTTTGGTATCAGCAGTTCATGTTAATAGGTCATAGAATTTCTGTTAAGTTATGGGCATAATTTTCTTAGAACAAGATGTCTTTATAATCAGTGAGTGAACTTGTTGGGTGCTGTTTTGTTGCTTTATTTCAAGTATATATTACAGATCTAAAAATTGATCTTTTTTTTCTAGTCTCACAATTCTGCTTTCTCTTAGCTTTCAAGCCCACTAAGGCTCTTGGATTAATTTGTGTATATAAAGCATTATTTTACTTGAAAGTTGAATCCACATTGCATACTGTAAATATATGCTTCCTTGGACAATATTAACTGTTTTCCATACATGCTTACTATATCCTGGCTTATTACGTATGTAGTCCTCTCAGCACCCTTCTGAGGATTTCTATTCCTCTGAAACATCTGGAAGCCAAATCTCAGAAAGGTTAAATAATCAGTGGTTAACTTTATCTAACTTATAAATAAGCAATTTGAACAGGACCTTAGGTGTTGTAGTACCAGAGCTCCTATTATGTCCCACACTGTAGACTGATAGCAATAAGGTTATGTCCCAGTTCTTGTATTCAACAGCAGCATAGACTTTACTGTCACTGAATGCCTGTTTTACCATTAGTCAATCAGTTGTTTTGGTTTTAATCAGAATTAGTTATTTATATTATTTGAAGTATGCAAACTACTGTGTGTAGTCATAGATGATGTTTTTATTGTAGGCATTTACCTTGTAAAATTTAGATTTTATACTCAGTTGTGGTGGCACATACCTGTAACCCAGGACTCAAGAGGCAGAGACAGGAGTTCAAGAACTTTTCAGGTGAATAGCAGTTCAAGATCTGACTGTGTTACATTGAAACCCATCCTCCACACACATATACAGACACATGTTGACTGATAGTTGTGTCCTGCCTGGAAGCCATTCAGTCTCAAAGAAACATACAGAGATCTACATTAATCATAAGCTGGTTGGCCTATGAGCTCGGGCTTTTAATTCACTCTTACATCATATATTAGTCCATAATTCTTGTCTGTGTCAGCCACATGGCTTGGTGCTTTTTATCAGCAAGGCATTCTCATCTTGCTTTCTCAGCATCCTGTTCTGGTCTTCCTGCCTGTACTTCCTGCCTGGCTACTGGCCAATCAGCATTTTATTAAACCAGTACAACTGACAAACCTTTACAGGATAAAAGACAATTGTCCCATTGCACGTGCACACACACACATACTCATTCACACCACTCTTTTTAAAAATAAAAAAATAAAAAATAAAAGCTGATTCACCCAGGAGGAGTAGAAGACTTGAAATAATCAAACTGAGGGCTGAAATCAACAAAATAGAAACACAGAAAACAATCCAAAGAATCAATGAAACTAAAAGCTGGTTCTTGGAGAAAATCAACAAAATCGACAAACCCCTATCCAAACTAATCAAATGGCAGAGAGAGAACATACAAATTAATAAAATCAGAAATGAAAAGGGGGACATAACCACAGACACAGAGGAAATTCAGAGAATCATTAGATCTTACTACGAAAGTTTATATGCCACAAAGCTGGAAAATGTAAAAGAAATGGACATCTTTTTAGATAAGTACCATATACCAAAGTTGAACCAAGAACAGTTGAACAATCTAAATGACCTGTTAGTCGTGAAGAATTAGAAGCTGTTATCAAAAATCTCCCTACGAAAAAAAGCCCAGGACTAGATGGTTTCAATGCAGAATTCTACCAGAACTTCCAGGAAGAGCTAATACCTATACTCCTTAATGTATTCCACAATATAGAAACAGAAGAGTCATTGCTAAACTCCTTTTATGAAGCTACAGTTACCCTGATACCAAAACCACACAAAGACACAACCAAGAAAGAGAATTTTTAAATTTTTTTATTGATTTTATTGAGCTCTACATTTTTCTTTGCTCCTCTCCCTTTCTCTCCCCTCCCCTTTTACCCTCTCTCATGGTCTCCATGGTTTCAATTTTCTCAGAAAATTTTGTATTTTTCTACTTCCCATCTAGTTTAGATCCATGTATATCTCTCTTTTGGTCCTCATTGTTGTGTCGGTTCTCTGGGATTGTGATTTGTTGTCTTTGCTTTATGTCTGAAAGCCACTTGTGAGTGAGTACATATATTTGTCTTCCCAGGTCTAGGTACCCTCTCTGAATATGTTTTCTAGATCCATCCATGTGCCTGCAAACTTCAATATATTATTTTTTTTTCTACTCTGTAGTACTCCATTTTGTAAATGCACCACATTTACCTTATCCATTCTTTGGTCGAGGGGTATTAGGTTGTTTCCAGGTTCTGGCTATGACAAACAATGCTACTTTGAACATAGCTGAGCACATGTCCTTGTGGCACAATTGAGCATCCTTTGGATATATACCCAAAAGTGGTATTACTGGATCTTGAGGAAGGTTGTTTCCTAATTTTCTGAGAAATTGCCACACTGACATCCAAAGGGGTTGCACCAGCTTGCATTCTCACCAGCAATGCAGAAGTGTTCCCTTTTCCCCACAACCTCTCCAGCATAAGTTGTCATCAGTGTTTTTGATCTTGGCATTCTTACAGGTGTAAGATGGAATCTCAGAGTTGTATAAAACCGTATCTTAAAAAAGTTTTAATGAAGTAACAAATTAAGAAAAACAAGGAAATTCTGCTATTTGCAGCAACCCGAAATCCCAAGGACATGTTTCTGGAAGAAATAAGATAGGCACAGAAAGATGAATGTTATACAGTGCCCTAGAAACAGAAAATGGAAGGGTGATTACCAGAGGAAAGAGGATATTGGTCTGAAGGTGCAAACTTTCAGTTATATGATAAGTTCTAGAGGTCTGAGTTCTTTCATATTGTCTACCATGACCACAGCAACTCTTATAAAGCATTATAAAGGGAGCATTTAATTGGGGTGGCTCACTTACAGTTTCAGAGATTCAGTCTGTTATCATCACGATGGGGAACATCACAGTGTGCAGGCAGATGTGGTGCTGGACCTGAGAGTCCTATATCTTGCAGACAACAGAAAGTTGACTAACTGTCACACTGCAGGAAGCTTGAGCAAAAGAGACCTCAAAGCTCACCCCCACAGTGACACACTTCCTTCAACAAGGCCACACCTCATAATGCCACTCCCACTGGGAGCCATTTTCTTTCAAACTACTACAATGTCTAACATAAGTCATGGCAATTATCATTAAAATTATATATTGTAAACTTGAAATTTTCTGAGAAGCTCAGGTATTTTTACCATCAAGAAGCTTTGAGCCCTTGGATATGTTAATTATCTTGATTGTGATAGAGACAGAGACCCACATTGGAGCACTGGACTGAGCTCCCACGGTCCAAATGAGGAGCAGAAGGAGGGAGAATATGAGCAAGGAAGTCAGGACCACGAGGGGTGCGTCCACCCACTGAGACGGTGGGACTGATCTAATAGGAGCTCACCAAGGCCAGCTGAACTGGGAGTGATGGAGCATGTGATCAAACTGGACACTCTGAATGTGGCTGGCAATGAAGGCTGACTGAGAAGCCAAGGACAATGGCACTGGGCTTTGATTCTACTGCATGGACTGACTTTGTGGGAACCTGGTTTGTTTGGATGCTCACCTTTATAGACCTGGATGGAAGGGGGAGGACCTTGGACTTCCCACGGGGCAGGGAACCCTGACTGCTCTTAGGATTAGAGAGGGAGGGGGAGGTGGGAAGGGGGAGGGAAAAGAGAGGCGGGGAGGAGGTGGAAATTTTAAATAAATAAATAAGAAATTTCAGTATGTGCTTGGAATATGTATAATTTCTGTCTATTATCCTTTGAAACAAACAAAAGAAAAGTACATGCATACTGAATGAAGTATTTAGTTAGTTAAAAGGGTAACATTAATTACCCTTTTACTTGTGCATGCTTTGACTTATAGAAATAGTGAAATTGTTTTGCTAAGTGAAAAAAAAATACTGACTAGGGACATATATTGATGGTGGCAGTCATGAGGTAAGTCCAGGGTAGGTAATCAATAATGCTGTGAGGTACATTTGTGATTATCTTCAGCTAGAAGCTTTGTAAGGAAATGCTTAGTAAGTATTCATTGATACAGGGTTTCTCTGGGTGTTAGAAAAGTATTCTAAAACTAGAGATGGTTCCAGGTCTCTGTTAGCATATTAAAATTCACTGCCCTTGGGAGTTCTGGCCAGCCAGGGCTACACAACGAGCTGCTGTCTGAAAAAGAAATGCTTTTCCTTAATTATATAATGTAAACATATAGTTGTACATTTTTGCATTGTACAATGTGAGAATTTGATCATGTCAACAGGACTTTTTTTTTCTACCCAGTATAGAATTGACTAAGCTGCATCCCTGATCCAAAACATGTTTGATTTTCTTTGGGTTATGTGTTTTTGTTTATTGTTTACCTGAACTGGCTCTCCAACCAGGGATTTGTTTGTGCTGTGCAAGCACTCTGCTAGGAGGCCGAGCTCCTGCCCCTTCAGAACTCTTACATTTCGTCAAGCAGTTGGCTCATCTAAGAATGTTCTGTACAAAGACCTTAATCCTTGGGAGCATACGTGTGAAAGACGTAATGTAGAGGATGAGAGCAGTCTCAACATCGTGAAGAAGTATGTCATGTAAAAATGGTGTCACTGATATTTTATTTCTCTTTTTCATTGCATGTGTAGTATGCATATGTGTATATGCATAGGTGCTCATGTGAAGGCCAGTGGCTGATGTTCGGTGTCTTCCTCAATCACTTTCTAACTTATATATTGAGGCAAAGTCTCACCAAATTCAGAGCTTGTTGATTTGGCTCACCTCACTCACAAGCTCGCTCCAAGGATTCTCCTTCTTCTTTCCCCGAGGGTTGGGGTTATAGGCAGGCCCCACACCTACCTGGCTTTGCATTGTATTGGGCACCCACACTCTGGCCTTCACATTTGTTTGGCACATGCTCTACCCACTGAGTTTTCTGCTTGGCTTTTATTTTCTATTGTCATCCAGCACTGGGGAGCTTACTTACTGCACTGAAGTCCCCTTTGGGTATGCACATTATTCTATTTACAGTGAAATTTACATGTTGATAAGCCAGTGAAGAAGAATCAATACCAGAACTTTATAGGTCACCAGCTCTGTGACCTGCCTCTTCATTTCACAAATATGCCGCTGACCTGCTTGTAAGATGATTAACTCCATGGGACTTCATGAACCATTTGCCACACTGTGCAATGTGTCCCCAAATGAGAAAAGTGTTCAGTCTATTTGTGATTTAATCATTTGGCTGAAAATGCATTTTGCCACAGAAATTAATTCCTTATACAAATACTACTTAATTTCCCATGCTATTCCATGAGTGCTTAGCACTTAATGAAGCTAAGTGCAAGCAGTCATTAGACAGAAAGTTCAGAGCCTACAGTGAATGGGAAAGCAGTTTTCTCATTTCCTAAAGGGCCTAGGTTTTACCTGTTGAACGGAACGGTAATGTCTGCTTTATGATGAACACATACTTTGGACTTTGTAGACGCGTGTGTCTCCTTTTTGATCTTGTTCTTTTTTCACTAATTTGAGCTCTGTTTAAAAGTGAATGTCATTAAGTTGTTCCCTATACTTTCTGTTGTGAGTGAAGCACTTCTTATCTTCTCGAGTATATTGACATGTTCATTGAAAGAACTGACAAGGATATCCACTATTTTGTTGTACGGGTTGGGAAGTGCGCTCTAAAGCAGTCTTTTTTTCTGTTGACTAGATAAATACATAATTTATATTGTAGAAAGGTGGGCTTGGCCTTTTAAAGAAGCCATTTCTTTTTATTCCAGTGATAAGGGATTTAAATTCTTCTTTTTCAGCATCTAGCAGTGAGTTCAGAGGTGATGATCATTAATATCTTGATCTACTGCTTTTTAGAAAAGATAAGGCTTTTTTTCCCGTAATGGTTCATTTCTCTCTCTTGCCTTATTTCCCACAAGGAGTCACAAAATCCATTTCCTGTGACAATATAATAATTTTCACAACATCTGATTATGGTGGCACATATATTCAGGTCAGAAAGGAAGGAAGAATACATACTGTGGTGGAAACTATTTTTACAGACAGAATGATGAAGTTAGAAAAACAAATGTAAGCACTGCATTACAAAAAGGCTCGTCAATATTTTCCTAAAGAATTTATTCCAGGACTGCAGAAATGTCTTAGGGATAAGAATGTCTGTAACCTCAGCCCTGGGGAATAGAGAAAGGCAGATCCTGAGAGCTTATTGAGCGGTCCTGCTCTGACCTGCATGTACATTCACAGCTCATTTGTGTATTCACATGTGTGCAACACACAAACACATATGGTTAATATGTGAGTAATTACATAGATTATTTATATACTTGCCATATGATGTAACTTTTTTCTGTTCTGGTTCAGAGATATGGTACAGGTGTTACATGTAGTCTCTGTTAAACAAAAACAATAAAAACAAATGCCTAAAATCAACTGCTCCTCACGAGACACATTTTGAAGTTTTAGTGATTAAATGTATTGTTAACAATGATAAATTTCATTAGTTTATCTAAATCAAGAGCCAGCAAACTGCCTCAGCAGGTCAGACTTCCTACTAAGCCTGTGTTGATCTCTCCACCCATGCAATGCTGAAAGGAGAGAACTGACTCTCTACCAGTTCCCTCTGACCTCCACGTGTGCTCTGTGGCACCTGCACCCACAAAATGCACACACATAAATAAACGATTGGATGGATATATTTTTTAAATTTAAAATACATATCCAAATTTCATAATCAAAACCTGGGTTTCTTGTTTCTAAACTGCTATATACGCTATATAGCAATTATTACATAATTCTTACTTAATGAAGTTAAATTTGTGGTATAGTAGTAGTAATTTCTACATTTGTTTATGAACTACCTTAGAGTGCTGACAGTGGCTGCAGTGTGGAAGAAGCAACTTGTAATTACTATAATATCACATTATAGTACATTTACACCTGTTTGGAGGACAGGGTAAATTAGTTCCTGAGAGCCCACAGCTATAGAGCTAGTTCCATCTCTGTTCTGCCCTGAGCCATTTAACCTCTCTCAACCTTGGTTTCCTTATTTACAGGAAGTAGCTTACCTAAATCATAAAATGAGTGCCAGTAATTGTTTACTGAGAATTCTAGGAAAGGCTAATGGAAACCATCAAGTGTAAATGAAAGCGTTACAACTGCTCTCTTCTCTCAGGAATTCCAGTTCACACACTGAGCCTCTGTCATGAATCTGCCTTTCAAAATGGGGCTATTTGAATACACATATACAGATGAATATGTCTAAGATTTTGATAAGGGTAATTTCAATAATGAATTAGATTAAGTAATTAAAATTAAGTATACAGCTTAAACATTTTTATTGCATTTAATTTGTTGAAGAAAAACGGTTTGTTAGCCAAAACCTAATACACAAATTAGTAATAAATTCAGCTAGTGAATGCTGAATGAATGGTTTATTATTTAAAGAGGCCTTAACATTTTTATTGCTGATTTAAGACTGGTCATTTATGTACCTCTCATTCAAACTACTTGACCTTCTTGTCAGAGGAGGGAGGACCGTTCTGTGGCACTTTCTCAGGAACCCTTCCAGACAATCCCACTTTTAAAAATGCTGATATTCATTTTGATTTTCCAAGACAGAGCTAAAATGTGCAGTTTTGAAAGCTCTATGTAAGTCAGGCCATTTTTCAAAACGAGCTTATCAACCTTGCCAAAAGAGCCAGTTGTTCTAAGGGGCTGCATGTAGGAATGGTGCTGGGGGGTGAGGGCAGTAAGTATGTGGGGTCAGAAGGACTTTGCACCCTGTGCCTTGGAATATAAACTGTGTCTTCCACGTGGTGGCGAGCCATAAAGTCCCCTTAAGAAGTAGTGGGCTACAAGGCTGCACGTTGTGAAAATTTTTGCCCCTTATGCTAGTCAGTACCAGGTTCATAGGCAAGGGAAATTAGTAAACAGATATTCCCAGCTAGTCTTCTTGAAAAATATGTAAATTAGTGGCTTTATCATTTCCATTTATTCTCTGCACTGATTTTTCAGCAAGCTTTCTTGGTGATTTGCTTTATTTTTACTTATTTTGTCTTATCTTAGTTGTATTTTTCTGAGGCAGAAAGGCTGGCCTCAACCTTGCAATCATTGCCTCAGCCTCCCAAGTAACCAGAATAGCTAGGCATATGTAGTTAGTATTTATAGCATCATGGAGTTCTCCCGTCCCACCAGCCCCACCCCAACCCAGTGCCAAGCAACAACTCAAATCTGCTGTCACTTTGCACTTCACTAATAAACCCTGCCAAATGCTGGGTTGTAGTTCACTAGTAAAGCACATAATTTTCGAGCATGAAGTAGATTGCTTGCACCAAAAATAACAACAATAATGATTTCTAGCAAACATATTTTACTGATTGTATGGCTCATTGGTAGTATGGGTTTAGCATGTGCAAAACCCTAGGTTTAATCCCCTAGGATCATATACACACAAAAATTATACATGCTGTGTACATGCTGATTGTTCAGTGTGCTACTATGCTGTGTGCCATATTTACCTACCTATCCCTTCATGACCTCACCCCCATAGGAGGGATAAAGCTACTCTCCTAAGGGAGGGATGCTTTCTCTATAGATCTTCTTAGATTCATTCATTGTTATTTGTTAAACTGAGAAAAATTAAATGGATTCATATGCAGAATTGGCCTCAGAAAAGAGATGAAATCCCCAATGAGGAAGTTAAACTCAGAGGTCTTTATACCAACTAAGAAGAGGCTATACATAGATAAGTATGGGGAAAACTGAACAAAAAGGTTTGGGCTTTTGTTTGGTTTTGGTAATCACAGACTGTGTGGTTTACTAGGAAATACTTGGGTGTATAAGGGTTAATTGATAAGGTTCTCTTCCTGGTACGAAAAGTGAGGACTTTTCTCCCCTTGCTGAGGATGAACCAAAAGTCTTGGGTCTTGAGAGCTTTAGAGGGGCTCTACCACCTAGCTACATCACTAACCCAAGAGGGGAGACATCCTTAGAAGTTCAAAATTCTTTTTTTGAAACGGAAATGTATGTCCTGCTTTTTGACACAAGAAAAATGGAAAGTTCTTCTGTTTGCCGTTCCTTAATTGTTTTCAACTCAAAAATAATTCAGTATCAAAATGACATGTTGTGGTTTCCTTGGTTAAGGACTACCCCCTGATAACCAAAGTGAAAAACTGAGATGTTTCTTACATCGTGGTTGATATTCCACTGCTGTGTTTCCCACCTTAGATTTTTCCTCTCTAAAGTAGAAATCATGAGAGCACTTTCTTTCAAAGATAATTAACAAATCAATAAAAAGTGTGCAGAAATCCTTAATTAAGTGCTCTGGCACATAGTAAATGCTCAATGAATAATTTATATACCCTTAGAGAATCATTTCCCCTAAGAGTGTGTGCTATAGGGTAGAAACATCGCACAGTGCTCGTCCAGCAAGTATGAGGACCTTGATGTGATCTTCAGAAGCCACGTAAAAATGCCAGGCATGATGGTGTGCATTTGTAATCCCAAAGCTGGGAGACAGTCAGGTAGATGCCTGAGACTAGCTTTAGGATGGATGGAGAGAGGACTGGACAGACAGATTCATCTCAAGGAACTGACCTGTATCCTTATGGAGATTGGCTATGCAGTCCAAGAAACAAAGGCACCCAGAAGAGGTCAGAGGTAGAGCACTGGCAACCGTGAACTCTACATCTAGGCAAAAGCTGTCATCCACACACTGCTTTTCTCTTTCTCAAGGAAATCTCAGCTGAGTGCTTCCAGATTATCCAAATTACTCTCTTGCTAAAAATAAGATGATGTTGCCAGTGGTAAAGGGTGAGATCTTAGCCATAGAGAGAAGCGAATGGGTCTTCTACTCAGTGTTTCCAGGCTCTTGCCACCACTATAAAGAACTCAGAAATGTGCACATCTCCAGACAAGGACATATTGCAGAGGATTTTAGAGAGGCTTTCAGTTTAGATTTTGAGTGGTTTTTGTTTGGAGACAAGGTCTTGTGTTTCCCAGGCTAACTCAAACTCCCAGTGTAAGTGAGGGCATGCCTCTCACCTTCTACCACTTGGGCGGTCTAGGCAGAATAAAAGTGACCTTTCAGACCAGGCTGGAAACAGAGATCTCTGTTGTAGGTGATCATACTGAAGGCGGTAATATATGTGTGACTAAGTGATGGACACCTCGTGACAATGATGCCGCTGAGTGGCTCTGAACATTTATGTTGTTTTGATTTCTTTCTGCTTTTCCATGTCCTTGCACAATACTTCAGAGTATCCAAAAACTGCTTAATGATGATCAGAAGCATAAGCTAAAATCAGTTCCTTATATTCATTTGGCGTGACTGTACTTGCATCCCAAAGCACCATGTCTAACTCAGTGTTGCAGTCAGTACAGTCCCATTTCCTCAGTGGGAGAAGAGTATTGTGTTCTACATCCTTTTCCCTATAGACAGCCCTTTAAGGGTAAAGATTTTGCCCTTCTGGCTGCTCTTGTAGTATTGTATTGCTAAGACAGTTAATAAATATTTCTTGTTGAAAGATTTAAAGCAATATACAAAATAAATCGAAACGTCATGTTATAATGCATCTCTGTCGAGTGGAGCAATCAAAGTGTTTGAAATGTTCTGTGATTAGATAAAGCACAACGAACTACTTTTTCAGTGTCTTTTTGTGTATTAAAGTTAGTTTTGTTGTTTTATGTTGAAACTTTGTAAAGTTTCTCTGGGTATCTTTCAATGAGCAAGACATCTTAATTCTTTTTCTGTAGAACATGGCAAGAATAGTTGAATGAGAAGGAACACTCAAGCACAAATATTTGGAATTAAAGTGCATTAGATTAACTGTGCTTTATATAACTTTTTAACATATCCCTTAGGTTGGTGCTCTTCATTGATATGTAGAGATTGCTTTACTTCCTATTCTCTTTCACTTCTCATTGTTGGGAAAATGTCAAAGAAGTAACAACTGGACTTCCTTTCTTTGGTTATGCATCTAAACTTTGTGAGAATCGTGGCTCTATTTATTTATTTTTTTTACAGAGTTAAATGAAGTTTTACTTGAATTTTGTGAAAAAAGCCAATTAATGACTTTTCTGATAATTTTCTTTTCAGTGTTTTCTGAATGTGTAACTGGTTAGTGAGTGGCAAGCACAGATTCTTTGTGTAGAGAGAGAAAGCGAAGTGTATTGCATCCTGGTGGCATTTTAGTGATTTCCTTCCTAAAAAGCTAAGCATTACCTTATTGTTTATTTTAGACAGTAAAATTATCTGCAAACCAGATAACAACATGCAGAATGGCGTGTTTGCTTGTCCATGATCCCCCACAGAGATGGTAAAAGCAGAGTCCCCATGTCCCCTTGGCTACGCCTTCTTTCCTGGAGGGCACTGACAGCCTCTGTCAGATGGTCATGGGCACAGTGATGGTCGCAACAATGAAGAGGAGTGTCATTTCTGTTCTTTGGAATAAGACTAAGAAGTAACAATCGAAGCCTTTTTCTGAGGGGACATGCAGGTTTGACAGTCATTTTCATCAGATGATCTGATCCATTTTTGTCAACAACTCAGGAAGGGCAGTGGGTGGGGAGGCTGATATGCAGCAGTCTACTGAAATGACTATTTAGGTATTCTATCCGTTTTGTCAGAAATTTATTAGGCTTAAAATTCAGTAGTACTGGGCATAAAATAACATTCCTAAATTAAATAGGGGCAGAATTCATGTAAATGTATGTAATTAAGTCCTTGTAAAGAAGTGAATGTCAGAATAGTTAACTCAGTGTGAAAAATAATGATTATTTGTTTATACTTCTAAATTTTTAAAATTTTTTTGGCTTATTTGAACGGAGACATGCATATGCAATGGCACTGTTGTGGAAGACATAAAACAATTTGTAGGATGTGATTCTTTCCTTCCACTGTGTGAGCCTCAGGTATGGAACTCTGGTCTTCAGACTTAGTTATAGGCATCTTTACCTAATGAGCCAGCTCCTCTCTCTCTCTCTCTCCCTCCCTCCCTCTCTCCTTTTTGGTATAGATAGTTCAGACTCAGTACTGGAGGTGAAGAACCTTGGGTGCTCTTGCAGAGTACCCAAACTTGGTTCCCAGAGCGCACATAGGCCTTATGACTAAATGCTTGTTACTCTGGTTCCAGGACTCCAGGGCCCTTCTCCTGCCTGCGTTAGCACCCACTCATACCAACATGCATACAGACAAACAAAAATAAATTCAAAGAAAAAGATCCATTATATTGATTAAACTATTTCATTTTCCTATTGTGCTTGCCCTTAATGGACAAGAATACAGATGTGACTTGTTAAAAAGTTGGGACGAAAGAGTTTACCTTGAGAAAATAATAGTTGTTTCAGTAAATTTGCAACAAAAGAAATGGACTTTGTTAACAAGAAACCATGAATGATATATTTTAGGTAAATGAGTTTTGGCTTTTCAGAGTAATGTTGGTTTTGTCAGAATCTGGATTTTGTCATTAGCTGTGAACACAGGTGCTCTAGTCTCTGCATCCACGGCTTCTGTTGGCCACGTCGGTGATGGTCATGAGCTTTCCACGCTGCCTTCGAAGTTCTCAGCGGTTTGTTCTTTGTCACAGAGCTTTGAAATCAGTCACTAATCAACACACATACATAGGAAGGGGAGAAATGAAACTAGCTATACAAGATTTCTTTTTTATTTTGACATTATAAAATCATGAATTTATAAACAGATATAAAAATAATCCTTGATGCATGTCAGGAAATTAAATAAATGACAAACTTCATTTAAGGTACAGAAATAGTAACAATAAAAATTGTTTTCAGAAATGATCTTTAATGGCAAGTTCTAGGTAAATGCTCACATAATCTACTATTGCAATCTGGTGTTCTAAGTGAGATTATATTGTGATTTTATTGTGGCATACCTGACAACCTGAGTTCAAGCTCCCAAACCCACATATATGGAGAAGGAAACTGACACTAGAAACCTGTCCTCTGACCTCCATTTTTACACTGTGTACATTTGTACACCTAATCCAATTACTGCTAGTAATAAATAAAAAATATTTTTTAAAGTTGATAGCAAACTACAGACTAATCTCTGATTTGCTTTTTGCCATAAACTATTGAAACTTTTCAGCTTTAGTGTTAATTTAACCCCTAAAATTATAGGCTATTATTATTAGTAATAATTTTGAAGAACAGGAAATGAAAATCTTGGTTACAATAAAAATTAGTATAATTTCTGGAAAATTCATACCATATAGGTATTCAGTAAGATAAAAGTTTCAAATTGTTCCTATTTGGTAGTAATTTTATGTTCTGTTTATTTGAGCAAACCATAGTTTAATATACAGGTATATGATTCAAGACTATTTCTTACAGGCCTAAGGAACACCTGCTTCCATTCAGATCTTTTATTAAAATTTTTTAATGGAAGTCCAGTTGGCAAATGTCTGATTTTTGCTCATTTAATACAAAAGTTGACATTTCAGAAAGACAAAGCCCTCATGTCCTGTATCCTAACAATGTCTGCAATTACCTCAGCTTGGACTGATCAATATTTGATCTTTTTCCCATCATGCAAACATGGTACTTTGACTCTGTCTTTTTCCCTTCCTTTTGGATAATTTGCAGCCGTGTGAGAATGGTTCATTTTGTTTGTTCTCCTTGGCTTGAAGCCAGGGGTCTCTTATTAGTATAAAACAGTTCATTGATGTGAATTTGTTGATCTCCTGGGTAGCTTTTCACAAATTTAAAGCAATTAAAGCTTTTATATGACATTTCACTTGCAGTTATTAATAGTCTTTGAGTAGTTTTTGCTTTCAAAGATTACATCATCATTTTAGGATTATTTCCTTCCCTCTTTTCTTGCCTCTAACCTATAAAGTTTTATAAAATAAATAAATAAAAGAGTTGACACCGTGTCATTGCTCAATTTTTATGAAATATAACAATTTTTAAACTTCTAATTCACTGGCTATTCATATTTTAATTAGCACACTTTTAAAGAACCAATTAAATTTTTGGTTTTATATTTTGAGTGTTGTTTCTCTTAATCCTGATAGAAGCCATGCTGAATTTGGTCAGTAATGATAGTTTGGAGACTTCAATTTAAATGTAGAATTTTTAATTTAAGAGAACTGTAGTAAACTCAGTATTTTCTTATAGCTAACATATGTTAAATTTTGGCTTCCTTTCACAGTGAGTAGACCTTTCTCTAGCCCATAAGAAGAAAAAATGTCTAGTTTTAAAGATCAGCCAGCCATGTCTTTAAAGCAATGCTTCCAAATTAATGAGTTAAAAATATTTTTCTCCACTGTGTGTTTACAGTAGATCATTGGTACATTTTTTTTTATTTTATGTATATAGTTGTTTTGCCTACGTGTTTATAAGTACACCATATTCTTGCAGTGCTTAATGAGGCCAGGAGAGGGCATTGGAACCCCTGAACTAGAGTACCAGGTGGTGGATGGTGAGCCTGAAAGTGGTTGCTGGGAGTTGAACCCAGGTCCTCTCAAGAGCAGCTGTTAACTGCTGAGGCGTCTCTCCAACCTTGATACCATTTCTTTATTCCTCTTAAAAAGTTCCTTCAGTTGTTCTCAGAGTTTTTAAGTGCCACGTTTCAGTTATACTGCTTGACTTGGATTTTCCCCCCATGAGTATGCTTGATTACTTGTTTTTAAGTTAAATTGAGTAAACTATGTCTGCCTATTTCTTGTTCAGAAATGCCTTAGAGAGGTAACAATTATCTAAGAAGTGAGGTGATTTGTTAACAGTATGATTGAAAGTTCCTGAATCACTCATACGTTAGTTTCATTCATGACACTGTTTAAAAGTGCCCTTCTCCCCCACAAATGCTACCTCATCTAAATTAGATGAGTAGTTCTAAGATAGTTTCCTATTATAAACATGAGGCAGAGTAAGGGGGTCACCAGAAGATCAAGAGCAGTGTAGTTGACATAGCAAATTCCAGGCCCTCCAGACCTACCAGTATGATGAGACCCTTCTTTTAAAGCACCGAGGAGAAAGACAAGACACACAAATCTGTTCTTTGCATCTTCTAAACATATTCAAATTTGAGATGGAGTTCAACCTAAAAACCCTGTGTTCTCTAACTGCTTTCCTTACTTCTCTTAGAGAGCATAGTAAACCATGTCTGTGAGGCGGCAGTAGCACTCTGTAGAGAAGGCCTACTGCAGAGAGCCGTTAAGAAGGGCCCATGACCAAGACAAGTTGAGGCAGAAACTCAGATCCATGTCATAGGATCTGAAATGTAGGATTCTTCTTACATCGTGAACTTGTGTAGCTCGATTAATAAAAACCCAGAGACAGACACTGGGGTTCAGCCTGAAGGTCAGAAAAACAAAACAGCCAGCCACTGGCTCCTACCTCTCCCTCAATCCAAAATGGTGATCCTGCCTCCAGGAATCTCAGAATGAGACTGTGTCTGAGAGCTGTCTCCTCCTGTTTTAGATTCCTCTCTTGGGCTGGGATTAAAGGCGTGTACCACTAGCACCTTGTTTCTATGGCAAACTAATGTGGCAACTGGGATTAAAGGTGTGTGTCACCACTGCCTCTTCTGTAAGTAGGACTGTTTTTTTCGCTGATCTTTAGGCAAACTTTATTCATTAAAATACAAATGGAATATCACTACAGGCTTGATCTGTCTAGCCTGTGATGAGACTCTGCCTCAAAAACAAACAAATAACAATAGTCAAAGTAGTTTTATTTGAATACATCTATTCTCCCTCTCTCCCTCCTTAACATATGGTGAGACATTAATTTTTTTTTACTAAATAATATTTCATAACAAAAAATTTTTATTTCCAAACACTTGGAATTCAAGGCTAAGCCAAGATTAAACATGTCTCTTTTCTTCATTCTGGGTCAGGACCCTTGTTTATGAACCATCTTTTTTATTTTAAGGGATATGAGTAAATATTAGTACTAAAAAAGAAAAAAATCAGCTCTCTGTAGTGAGGAGACAAACATTTTCACTACTAAAATGAGGTTTTCCCCCTCCTAACTTAATTGTCTTATCAACCTTTGTTGTTATTTACCTCTAGATGACTTGAAAAAGTAAATCTACAACTACCTTTTTACTGCTGCCTTTGTATGATTCCTTTTTTAAACTTCCACAAAGAATATTTTTTATGTAGTTAAACTTATTTCTTCAACAGATGTTACTTTTCTTTCCAAATTTCAAATTAGAAGGGCCTTGGATTTGCAAGCTTGTTTCTGTCTGTCTAACTTGGCCTGTGCTCCAAAGGAAAACTTGCAGGCTCACCTGTCAGTAAGTTCATTTCCATCAGCATTCTTCAAGTTCATGCCAGATTGTTGTCTACCAGTGTAACCCGGAAGATCCTCGCACACACTGTGTGATGCTAACCCACAGAGACACACAGACCTTTATGTTCTGTGTTGGGTGGAACTTGTTTTGTTTGTTGTGCTGAAAAGGCTGCTATTCTGTTTGTGAAATTGTCCACATCAGTAGATAATCCTACTTGCGGTTTCATTTCTTTTCCTATACAAACACAAATAATACTACTGGCTTTAAAAGATACAAAATCTAAAATACTTGCAGTTTTTCAAGTGTTCATTGACTATTTTTTGAGTGCTTCTAAAGCGGAAATTCTGATTGAAGGACAGTAAGTTCTGAAAATGTGGTGGTTATGATTTTATGGTCACGGTGAATGGTTTAATGTCTCTGACAGATTTACCTTGTGTACCACTGTGCACAGTTCAGAGACTACAGAGACAATGGAGATTTGTCCCTAACAGATATGGAATCTCTGCTTTGTCCTCTTTGGGACTCTGAGACGACAGGACCTGATATGGATGTGCTAATAAAATTCTCCTTTCCATGAGTTACAAGCAGCTTGAGCAAGTATTGAAAGGGGAACTGTAATGATCCATCCTGGTAATCTCCTCTTTACTGAGAATGCCTTTGTCAGAAATTATGTCATCACAGTGGACTGTTAGCCAGGAAGTTCTGTCTAGCAGATGAATGGATATGAAGTACTGGGTTTCTAATAAAAGACACTATTGTAATCCTGAAATACTACTGCTGAGGCTTGCCAGCTTTCTGTCTTAAAATTTATAGGACAGTTCTGTGATTAAGGCGTACTTAAGAGTAACTCCTTAGAGTAAAACAACTAGAAACTTAGGAAACGGAAATAGAAAATGACATTTCCTTTAATGGTGTCATTCAAGTTATCGGTTTCTCCTAATTCAGCTGCTAGTAACTTGTTCCTTTGTCTCAAAAATGTTAGCAAAAATAATAATAATAAATAAAAATAGGTGTATTTCTTTCTGTACCATTTTGCATCTGTTCTTATCTACTCACAGGTTCTGTTTTCACTTTCTTGCCTTCCTAGTCTGGTGACTTCCATAGCCCAATGAAGCCATGATGCTGAGCACAAAGGCTCTGATTATTTTTGTCAGGAAAAGACTGTGATGGTATTAGTTCCATTTCAATGAATTAGTTCACTGTGGCTTGAATGTTTCAGATGTCTGACCTTTCCCTTTTGTGACACTTTTCTGTTTTTATTTCCCATTAATAGCTTGCATGTATTCCTTTTACAATGAATGTAGTTTTACACGTAGTAGGTATTCAATATAACTTATTATTTAGAATTCATTTATTTCTTGGGCTAAGGATAGCTGTCCTGCTGTCCCATCTGCTTCCTAAATAGATTCTGTTAATGGGTACCAGACTATACAATTAATAGTGACTTCAGTATGTATGTGCAATATATAAAAACACTGAAAACTTGGAAAGACCGTTTTGCAATGCTACTCCCCAAATCTAACAAATAATAAAATATCTTATCTGTTTTGGGTTTTATTATACAATGACAGCTTTTTCATGTGCTGTATTATAGCCTGTTAACTAAAAATAAATGGGTATTTAAAATGGAAAATGAAATTACACCGTTGCCTGAAATATCTTAACTCAGGTTTTATTATAGGTTACATATGGTATTTGTTAGAACTTTGAGTCTGTGTTGGTTGTTGAATTATTATGTGGATTAACTGTTGCATTTGAAAGTTCTTTACTTTAAAAGCATGTGTCTGTTTTAAATCTTACGCAAATTCCTTACAGGTTTTGTGAACAATCTAATCCCTTTTTTGTATTTCCTTTTTGTTTGTTGTTTTGTTTTTTATGCCAGAGCACGAAGTCCTCAGCAGCAGCAAATATAGAGCACTGTTTTGGATAGTTTTGTGAGATCATTAGTAAGATCTTTTAATTACAAGAGCCTCTAGCTGTTGACCTATTGTACAGAGTATAGAAACACTTAGTAAATGAAAAAATAAGAGATGGTTATAGAATATCAAGAAAATATTACTTTATCACTGTCCTCCTTGGAGAGTTGAAGCTGGTCTTGAGAGTGTAATCTAAGAACGTCTCTAAACTCCTATAGAACAGTCTATAGAGAAAGGAAAACATTTAATCCATAATTAAATTTTCTTCTAGAACTTACTACTTGGCATTTCTGGAAATGATTGAATAAGTAATAAATATTACCTATTTCATTTTTTAAATCTAGATTTTTTTTTTTGCATCAAAATCTTAAACTTTAGTCACAGTGAATTCATTCGGCTTCAGAAAGAAGTGAATGGGCCAGCTTGTGGCAACCACACATTCATCACCCACATTTGAACTCATATTTGCTCTGGTCTTGGGTTGTCAGTCTAGTCAGGTATCTAGGATCAAAAGTGACATGTCTCTGTTGATGTGTAGCTCATCACACATTCAGTTCCCTTTTTATATCTGAGTTTCTGTGAGTGAGGAAAAGCTACAGAAGGACATAATGTTATTAACTTAAAGATTCACATAGGAGAAAGGTGATTCTTAAAATTTAGAATAAACCAGAAGTTCGACTTCTATGAGTCAGGGATTTGTGGATTTGTGTAAGTCTCAAAACCTTCTTCTGGGGTTCTGAAACAGTGTCATCAAGCTTATTTAGTTAAAATAGAAAAGTGAAAGTCTTGAGGAATTTATAAGTGATTATTTTATCTTTGAATGTGTTTTTTAAATAGCAAAGTCTTTCTGCCATTGACCTGAGTCATTCTGAGTCATTGGTCTGAGTGTTCTCCACTGGTCCTTGACAGGAGTTGAAGGCCAAACCCAAATCTGTGTGGTGGGTGTTGCATTCCTGCTCTCTGTTTTCTTTTTTTATTATTATTTCTTTTTATTTTTCCATTCAAAAATCTATACTTCCTCCCCTCCCCCACATTCCCCTCCCACTCCCCCACTCACCCTCCTCCCTCCCCCTGTCCATTTATTGTTGTGGTTTTACATTTACCCTCTGGGAATTCACATCCTAGTTAGGACACGTGGCTATGCATGGGTCACTAAGTGTCTATAAATAATATTAAATAAGAAGACAGTATATTAGCCCTACTGTGTGCATGTCGCTCTTGTATCATTGCACAAACTTTTAATACAGTCTTTTTCCACCTCACAGTACAGGTAAGGTGTCTTTTGAGCTTCCATCTCTTTGCTTTTAAACGTGTGCTTGAAATTAAGTGTCCTGCATGGGTAGTTCGATGAAATGGTAATGTATGTCTGCAGCTTCATTAACTGCCATAAATATTCCTCTTGCTGAGACAAATGGAAGCTGTCGCCCTCAAATTATTTTTTTCAGAAATATTGCTTTAAAATACATAGTATACTAGATAGTAGAGAAAAATTAAACAGAAAAAAAAATGTTCAAGCCTAGAGAAAGAATGTTTCAGTTTCAGATAGAAAAATATATTACCCAAAAAGGTAATGCCTAAATTAAAATTTTAAGGAACAAATCATGCACATATCCGGGAGAACAACAATCTAGACAAAAATAAATAGCATGCAGCTGCTGCGTCAGGAGCTTGAGAACATGTTCAGAAACAACATGGAGGTTTATGCAGGTGGGACAGTATAATTGTGATCAGAGACACAAATGTTGGATAAAATAGGTCTTTATGGACAATTGCAGTGTGTGTGTGTGTGTGTGTGTGTGTGTGTGTGTGTGTGTGTGTATTTCATTCCAAGTGAGATTAAAAGTCTTTGAGAGAGGTTTGCACAATAGAGTTGCTGTTCCTTCTCTGTGGACAGACCACTGAGTGGGGCACAGATTAATTGTCGAAGTGAATTTGGAGGCTAATGCAACAGCCCAGGAAAGGTTATGATAGATCTGAGCAATGACAATAGAAGTAAGGAGAAGCATCCATCTCCTGGTTATCGTTTACAAACACATGCAGTAGAGCTAACTTTTGGATGGGAAGTAGCTCATAAGAGAAAAGAAAGGAGTAAAAGATGAAACTTGCATTAACTCAGAAGGGGCAAATGAGAATAATTTGTTCTGGTTTTACATATATTATAGGAAGATTTGTTCTCATAGTCTAGTGTCCCATAGCAAATATAACAATACTTCCATAATAGATGAGATATAAGTATTATTGACTAATTTAATATGTGTTTTGTCTTAGATTTAATTTCGATTTAGACTTAAGCCACATAATAAATGAGTTAATTTCAAGTTCACTAATTTCCTTATTCATTTGTTTAATAGTAGATTATGGAGCACACTAGTAGAAACAAAGTTCTTTTCTTAACTAACTTTTTACAAAAGCATTTATAATGTTTTCTGTCCCACTAACATATTTGTGTCCCCTCCTCCATACTTGGCAAGCTTCTTTGAAAGTGTAGTGTTACGCATTATGTCATGGGTATATGGAACACATGTGTTCAATACAGTTCATAAATGGAAGCAGCTGGCTTCCTGTGCCGTTAAGAGAAGGTATGCACACAGCTGAGACCCTCAAACTTTAAAACTCTCTGGGTTCCTTTTTTATCTCATATAAAGCATTCTGTGCTTTCAATTAGTGCAATCGTGTAACAAGCTACCTTAATGGCTTAAAAAATTACTTTGTTTCAGTTGATCAGCCAAGCCCCATCATTTTCTTTGTCCCTGCCCACAGTCGCTAACTCCCCCAGCCTACCTCTAGCAAAAGAACATGACACCTTTGGTCTTAGTTTTCTACTCAAATGTGAAAAGGCCTTGGCAATAGGGAAATAGTTATCATCTCTAAGGAAAAAGCTGAATTCATACACAGGAACTGTAGGATTACTTTGGCGTTTTACTGGTCCCTTGTAACACTAGCAAGTCCCATAAATACCTAATGGAAAAACAGCAGAAAATGGGATCTGCAGCAGCCTTTGGAGATCGGATTTATGTTGCTGAACCTTTTTTTTTTCTTTTTCTTTCTTTTTTTTTTTTTGAGGTTGAATGTAAAGGTCAGAAGAAAGTGGATAAATTAAAGTTGCTGATTTTTGCAAACTTCAGGCTGCTTTTAAAGGTTTCTCTTTCTGTTGCATGGATATTTCAAGATAAATGGCTTTCTTTCATTAGCTGAAATGTCGTGTCGTCACTTAATATCTGTTACCTAAGACATTTAGTGATTTCATAGTATTTACATGCAATAAGTAAAAATCATCATCCACTTTAACAAATGTAAATAAACTTATGAAATTATTAATTGTTCCAAGATCAAATCTGATGAATGAGTAAAAATACATAGTTATATTACTACAAACTGTGAATTTTAAATTACTCATTTTAGAGATTATAGAATGAAGTAAAACCAAAAATGTCCCTTTTACAAGCTTAGGTTCTTGATTCGGCACTATAATGGCAACCTTTTTTCCAATTATCTTGTCTATTACACTTTGACACCAAAGGTGATTAACCCAAAGAAGGAACAGTGGCCCAGTGAATTTACCTCTTCAACATCTTATTTTCTGTTGTTTTGAATTTGTGAGATTGCCTGACATGGGAAAATGTTTAATCAAATTTTTGTATGTGTTTGAGCATTCTTGTTCTTAATATTTGGGCTGTCTTGTTTTCCTGTCAAGTATTTAGTTCTGTTTCATGAGTTACCTCTGCACTCTGTTGATTGTGTCTAGTGTTAAATAAAGTTTGCTATATTTCCACTTGTCTTAGCTTTGCTTTTCATCCACTTATATCACTTGTAGTTACATTCAGCACTGGTTTTCAGTATACATTTCATTCTGCTCCTGGGTTACATTTATCCCAAGTCCTTTGCACGTTTCTCTAAAGACTTAAGTGGTTTTTAATTTGGTGCACACACTCCTGTGGAAGCTTGAAGGAGAGTGTCCCATCTCCTGTAGCTGGAAGCCACCAGATAGTTGGGAACCAAATTCTGGTCTTCTACAAGGCTAAGGCTTGCGCTCCGAACTATCTCTTCAACTCCTACTTTATTTCTTTTGATGCTACTTAAAATGCAGCTGTTTCCTTATTTCTCCTTTGTTTATTTTTTCTATTGATTTTTTAAAAAATATTTATTTATTTATTATGTATACAATATTCTGTCTGTGTGTATGTCTGCACGCCAGAAGAGGGCACCAGACCTCATTACAGATGGTTGTGAGTCACCATGTGGTTGCCGGGAATTGAACTTTGGAAGAGCAGGCAATGCTCTTAGCCACTGAGCCATCTCTCCAGCCCCTTTTCTATTGATTTTTATTGAGCTCTACATTTTTCTCTGCTCGCCTCCCTGCCTCTACCCTCCTCTTCAACTCTCTCCCAAGGGCCCCATGCTCCCTATTTACTCAGGAGATCTTGCCCTTTTCTACTTCCCATGTAGATTAGATCTATGTCTCTCTTAGGTTCCTCATTGCTGTCTAGGTTCCATTTGTGGGTTTTCTTTGCTTTATGTTTAAAAACCACTTATGAGTGAGTACATATGATAATTGTCTTTCTGGGTCTCGTTTACCTCACTCAATGATGTTTTCTAGATCCATCCATGTGCCTGCAAAATTCAAGATGTCATTATTTTATCTGCTGTAGAGTACTCCATTGTATAAATGTACCATATTTTCCATATGCATTCTTCTGTCGAGGGGCATTTAGGATGTTTCCAGGTTCTGGATGTGTCCAGAGCTATGACAAACAATGCTGATACAAACATAGTTGAGCACATGTCCTTGTGGCATGATTGAGCATTCTTTGGATGTATTCCCAAAAGTGGTATTACTGGGTCTTGAGGAAGGTTTTTTCTTAATTTTATGAAAAATCACCATACTGACATCCAAAGGGACTGTACCAGCTTGCATTCTCACCAGCAATGCAGAAGTGTTCCCTTTTCCCCACAACCTCTCCAGCATAAGTTGTCATCAGTGTTTTTGGTCTTGGCCATTCTACATGTATAAGATGGAATCTCAGAGTTATTTTGGTTTGCATTTCTCTGATGATTAAGGATGTTGAGCATTTCTTTAAGTGTCTTTCAGCCATTTTAGATTCCTCTATTGAGAGTTCCCTGTGGCGGTCTGTACTCCATTTTTTTCTTGGATTATTTGTTCTTTTGATGACCAATTTCTTGAGTTCTTTGTATATTTTGAAGATCAGACCTCTGTCTGATGTGGGGTTAGTGAAGATCTTTCCCATTCTGTAGGCTGTCGTTTTGTCTTGTTGACCATGTCCTTTGCTTTACAGAAGCTTTTCAGTTTCAGGAGGTGCCATTTATTAATTGTTTATCTCAGTGTGTGTGCTGCTGGGGTTATGTTTAGGAAGTGGTCTCCTCTGCCAATGTGTTTAAGTGTACTTCCCACTTTCTCTTCTATCAGGTTCAGTGTGGCTGGCTTTATGTTGAGGTTTTTGATCTATTTGGACTTGAGTTTTGTGCATGGAGATAGATATGGATCTATTTTCATTCTTCTACATGTTGATATTTACTTATGCCAGCACCATTTGTTAAATAAGCTTTTTTTCCATTTGATATTTTTTGCTTCTTTGTCAAAGTCAGGTATTCGAAGGTGTGTGAATTAATATCTAGGTCTTCAATTCGGTGCCATTGGTCCTCCTATTGTTTTTATGCCAGTACCAGGTTGTTTTCAGTACTGTAACTCTGTAGTAGAGTTTGAAATCAGGGATTGTGATGCCTCCAAAAGTTCTTTTATTGTACAGGATTGTCTTGGCTATCCTGTGTTTTCAAAGATTTAATATTCTTGTCATACAAGTGTTCCACTTGTTTGGTTAGAGTTACTCCAAGATATTTTATGCTATTTGTAGCTATTGTGATGGTTGATTTCATATACTGTTATTTCACCGAATAATACATTTTTTCCAACAGGCTTTTTTTGTACATATTTTCAGAGTTTTCTACAACAAGGTGAGACCATCATTTTCCCACTTTTTTATTTGGCCGCCTTTCTTCCTTCATATCTTCTCTTTCTTTCTCTTGTTTGTGTAATTTCTCTTGCTGTCTTCTAGGTTGTGTTGGATGTCAGTGGAAATCCTTGCTTTCCTTGGTCCAGATCTTAGAGAAAAGACTAGATTTTTATCATTGAGCATGTTAATTGTAAGGTTTTGTTATGACTATGAAATTTCCTTTGATGTCAATTTTTTAAGTTCTGTGCATTTGTGTGGGCTTGAGATAAAGTTTGTTTGTTTGTTTTTTAAATTTTACCCAGACTGGAATTCTCATTTCTTTTGCCTACACATCTCAAGTTCTAGGATTAAAGTTGTGTACAATCTTTCTTAAGTATCTTTTAATCTTAAAATAATTCATTTAAAAATTAAATTGTTTGTCAGTGGTTGCCATATATCAAGTGTTCAGTAGCCACTTTGGCTAGTAGCTACTATATTGAATAATAAAAGAAGCATTTCTGTCATATTCAAAAGTGGTCAGATGTCCGAAGAAAGACTCATCACTGTCTTTTTCTGTTTTCTATTTTATTGTCTATATCCTGACTCTGTCAATACTATTTGTAAAGATAGAACAAAGAAGTCCCCTATGTTCTTCATCCAGCTTCTCCTAGTGCTTACATCTTCCATAACTGCCTAGCCTCTCCCTAGCTAAACTAACAATGATTATTAGTGTTTCAAGTAATGTCTCTGTTCTGTTCTGGGATCCATTCAAGAATGCCACTTAGCATTTAGTTGACATGCTGTTGTCTTTTCTCTTTAACAACCTTGACATGTGACAAATAGTTTGTAGACTATCCATCAGTTTGAGTTTGTTATTTCTTGTTGTTAGATTGACCATGTAGATCTGATAGTCGAATTCCATGGGATGATGCTGCCTTATTGGTGTGTGTACTTTAGACTTGTGGTTATTAATGTTCACCTTGATCAGGTAGTGAAGATGGGAACTGGTAGTTTACTCCTGTAAAGTTCCCCTCTCAATACAGTATTTATTAGGGACACTGTATTAGAGAAGCAGAGCCTAAGATCCTTCTATTTACAATCTGAAAAAATAATTTAGTTTCCCAGTAGAGCTGCCGTAATCTCTTCAGTTGCTCAAATACCTAATGATTTTCCTCTAGTTCTCACCCCTTAGATACATACAGTGCCTCCCAAGTTAAGCTCCATGTCTCTAACACATAAACCCTAGGGGGATAAACCGTCTACAAATTATAGCATAGTATATAAACAAAAGTCCCTTCTAAGAAGATCCCAGAACTAATTGAAAAGCAGAATAATAGGGCATCTAAAATTTAACTTCGAAGTTGCTTCTCGCCCTTTTGACTAAGATTAAGTGTATGTGTAACTTTGGATAATATTTCTTGAGTTATATACAAAGACTAATTAATTGTAAGAGAGAAGATGCCCTTCAGAGATCAGAAGCTATGCCACTGAGTAGAAAATGAGTATAATACAAGTAGCCAGGAAAGAATTCGTGTCTGTACGATGGAAAGAAGGCCGAGAAGTCAGTGTGAAAAGGAGAACACAGCATATAATTAGTCCCAAGACAACACCAGAAATTATACATTAGAAGATAATATCTATTAAACTAATGAAGAACTGTTCTACTCTATCAGAAAAATGCAAATGAAATCAGCAGTGAAATACCATTTATAACAATCAGCTGATAAAAATTTTTAAATGCTGTCCAATATTAGAAGTAGTATCTCTTACATACTTTGGGAAATACTTTGATGTTATTTATTAAAACTAATTTTTTTATTCCACACCATCTAGAAAATTTTGTTGCTTTTGGGTTTTATATTTAATATCTAGAACTTCTTCTAATAAACTATGAACAAGGCTTCTGCACAGGAAATCATAAACATATTTGAGATAAGTGGAGACTGAACAGATGAATTTTTAAAATAGCTCTTGATTAGAAGCCTCAATATAATAATGATTCAAACTTATCAGCTTTCAAATTAATCTGTAGACTCGGTGCAATTCTAGTTAAAAACCTAATAAGTGGTATATTGAGAAACTAATTCATAGATGTTCTTGAAATTCAGAAGGTTGACAGTAGCCAAGACCCTCTTCAGGACATACAAGATATTCAGAATTCATTTACTAAACACTGACTCTTCCTAAAGTTGCAATAATAAGGTCATCATACTATTGTTACTATGATAAGTAATAGAACTGAATAAATTAAGAACTTAGAAACATGACAAGCAATGTCAATTTTAAATTACGTGCCAGTTAACAATATAGGTAACAGTAAACTGTCAATAAATGTTTAAACTATGAATGAAAAGGTATTATATTCTTTTAGCCAGCACTTATTTCTTTACTGTTCTAAGGATATATGTCAGCTTAGATTCTCATCATACTAATTTGAGTCCCCAAATGTTTGTCTCACAAGGGTTCTCCAACCATAATTTGGTTTTGTGAATTATAAAGAGTTCCTGTATTTAAAAAAAAAAAAGAGTTCCTGTATTCATAAAAAGATATTCTGAACACTAATTATCATAGCATTATAAAAACAAAAGTCTTCAAGTCATTGATATTCTAATAAGCCTGGTATAATTAATTAAAGGAAATGATTAGAAGATTTTGCTTTTGGATTGATTGATCTTTCATTTTCAGAATGAATGGTTGACAAAGATAGTCAAATACAAATCAAATTGACTGTCTACATCCACAGATTCAACCAGCTGAGAATCAAAAAATTAAATTCACTTTGTCTATACTAGCACATACAGACTTTTTCCATAAAAATAGGAACTACTTTTTATATAGCATTTGTTTGGTTTTTATTAATTTTTATCTGATGTGTATGGGAGTTTTGCCTACACGTCTGTGTATCACACATATGATGGCATCTGTAGAGGCCAGAAGAGAGCTTCAGTTCCCAGCACCCATGTGCACAGTTTACAACTGCCTATAACTTCGGTTGTGAGGGTCCAACATCGTTTGGGCATTCATAGACTCTCCCATATTAGTTTAACTCATTTCTAATGATCTGTATATCACCACGAGGTTGTGGCTTACCGGGAAAGATTTTAACCAGCGTCTGTCTCAGGCTGGAGAATCATGGCGTCTCCCACACTTCCCTTCTTCCCAGCATTCTGTTTTGTCTACTCCACCTATCTAAATTCTGCCCTATCAAAAGGCCAAGCCAGTCTTTTTATTCAATCAATGAAAGCAACACACAAACAGAAGAACCTTCTTGTCGGTAAGCCACAGTCACGTGGTAACACACAGATTTAATAGAAATGGGTTAATCAAGATGTGAGAGTTAGCCAATAAGAGGCTAGAGCTAATGGGCCAGGCAGTAATTTAATTAATACAATTTCTGTGTGATTATTTCGGGGCTAAGCTAGCTGGGTGGCGGGACAAAGCCCACTCCTTCTACAACAAGGCTTTAACTTTAACATAGTAAAATTACATGTAACAAAACAGGTATCAAGCAAAAATTACAGTTACAAGAAGGTATGATTGATCTACAGTTAATAAATGATTCAATGTAGTGTTTTAATAAAGACTTAATGTGAGTCCAAGTGGCTTGCAATGAGAAGTAACAATATCATCTATCTGCATTCTTTCCTAAAATATTTAACATGAATCTAGTCATACCAATAGCATCAGAGAAGTCTTCACTTTATGTGAGAAAGTGGCCTAGGCCCTTGGAGATCAAGGACAAGCAAGGGTAATACTTCATCCTTAACTTGAACTACATCCAAAATTTTTAAACAGAAGAGGCTACTTCAGAGGACATTTTTGAAATGATTGAAAAATTTTGAATAAAACCGTATATCATATGATATAGTATTGCTGTAGCAATTTGTGTTTGTTTAGGAAAATGACCTTAGTTTTCAGAGATGTGCGTTGAATAGATGTTTGCAACTAATTTTCTAATGTCTCAAGGAGGGTAAAAAGACCGTGTACACAGGTACATTCATGTTGTACAAAACATTTAGCAATTTATTGGTAAATATAGGTAAATAGCTGAGGGAGTTCAGATATTTTATTTTCTGTGTATTTGGTATTTTTCAAAATACAAAGGTATGGGGAAAACACAATTTCAAAGAAAGCGATAGTAAATTTATAATATTAAATGTGTTTTTCATAAATTTTGTGTGTGTTTATAGAATCTTATTCATTTAGATGAGCATAGATTTTCACCTGCTCTTAAAATCAATTTTCTAAATTTCAAATGCAGGAAATGGAGGTAAATTTCAGGACAATGTGACCAACAAAGTGAGATCATACTTTGAAAAAATAAAAGTAAGGCAGAAAAAAAAGAAAACAGAGAAGCGGGGGAAGGCCTTTCATCTATCTGCCTGGGGTTGCATTTGTAGCTTTGGTCATCAGTTAGCCTGCGCAGTGCAGGGGCCGATCTAAAGCAGCCCTTCTTAGATGTTCTCTGGTGAGACTGGCCAGGCTTAAACCCTGGCGCCATCTTTCTAGCCTGGGATCTTAGAGAATCCGTTTGTCCTTTCTGTGTCCTTAGCACCCTATCCACAGGGTTGCTCTAGTTGAGTTAATATACTTGTAAAACTTAGCAGAGAGCCTGGGACATGGTGACACTGTCAAGATTATAGCTGATAATGTGGTATCGTTGCTATTATTTTACTTGGACAGCCATACAGCAGTTGATGGTGTAGTCTGACTCACAGGCATGGTATCTAACACATTTTTTGCTCAAAGAAATTTCATCTAGACTACTTCACACATGCGCTTAATACTCTTTTCACACAGCAAGATCTCTAGTGTAAAAGGTGGGGTTCAGTTCAAGATAGAAACGAATGTATTTAGCAGAAAATTGATATGAAAAGCATGAAGAGAGTACTGCCCAGAGAAAGTCATTAGATTTGGAAAAATACAGGAGAGCAATATGTTCTGGTCAGTGTGCAGAAAAATGAGAATGGGACCTCCATTTCCAACTGAGATAATGACTTAAAGATTTGGCAGGAGTTCAGATAGTACATTTATATGTGTGTTTCTATATATGAACATTTTTGATTTGTTTATATTTTACTTAAATTTTGATTTTTTTAGAAATTCATCCTGGTAAATGTGCTGAATGAGTCCCAAAGAATTCAGTTTCCAGCAGCCATTGTCATTCATACATGTAAATATTTTAAAAACATTCAAGCATTTAACCTCATGTTTCTAAAACTGAATCCAAACATTACTATGAATCTATATTCTTTACAATTCCTTCTCTTGGTGGAACAGGAACATGTTGGGAAGCATTACGTATGGAATTGTCCAGGGATAAATAAAGAGTTTTTAAAATTCTTCTCTTCACAGTTTGCAAATGGGTAACATCCTAATTCCGATAAGGGAGAATAATGGGAATTTTTTAAAGTAAAAAGGACCTTTCAAATTAGATGAAAGTACTAACTTTATGCTTTTGCTATGATACTGATTTTGTCAATGTCATTCTGTAGAAATACGTACCGACTAGGATAGGTTTAACATGTGGCCTGTGTTATATAACTAATGATGGTGTAGAGCTATGTGAGCCCCCAAAATTTTACCAGAGATTTAACAGCAACCAAAAATTTAATTATATAGAAGAAAAGTATAGTTTAAAATGCTGGAGTTTGTCCTTTACATTGTCTCTTTTTATCTAGCAGGTATCAGGGATACTGTATTTCTTACATAAGATTGTTCTCACCAAATACATTGCCACAATTACTTCTTCAGCATTTTGGACTATGGCTTAAACTTTAATGGTTATTCCCATAGTTACAGTAAATAGGGGTTTTATTGTCACTTTTCTTTGTTTTGGAGAACATTGAAGAAGAAAGTTCCATGTTGTCTTTCGTCACTTTATTTTAGGTCTTTATTTTGTTACGGTGTTCTTTAAATTGTTCTTATGTTTCTGCATGGCTAAGTTACATTATCCACTTCCTGTGGAACACCAGTGCTAGTCAGTCCTTCATGTCTCTCAGAGGCAGTACATATCTGTTTCTGCCCTCTTTCTAATGGTACTACTTTGATTGTAAAATATTTTTGTCTGGGCATGGTGACATGTGCCTGGAAGCCCAGCTCTCTAGAAGCAGAGATAAGAAGAACAGGATTCCTTCTTGTCTTGAGAAAATTAAAGGAAATAAAAAAGAACATTGGGTTGGGAAGATGCTTCTTTCTAGGAACCCTAGTCAGTCCCTGGGAGCCAAACAAAAAGTCCTGTGTCCTGGCAGGCACCTGTAAGCCTACTGTGGAGACATGGCAGATAGAGAAGGGATAGTCACTCAGAAGCATGTGAGTGAGCTAGCGTGGAGCATGCAGAACAAAGGCGTAACAAGAAAGACTGTGCCATCAGGGAGAAGAAAGAACCAACTTCCAAGGGTGCGTTCTCTGACCTCCACACTCACTATGGCTCATGTGCATCTGAATGCTTACAAACAAAACTAGATGCTGCAAAAGGAATTTTCAACTTTCTCTACCATAAGGTTGCTATTTCTCCTTCATAATAACATAACTATCTTGTAGAAATGTACTTTTAGATTATGTAAAATTGCTTTTTTTATCGTGTGTTCTTGTATTAGTTTCAGCACCCTTTGTGGGGAGGGAAAAGTGGAGTCTCTGCATGCCGCCCAGGCTGTCTTGGAGCTTACTGTGTAGAGCATGCTGGCCTCAGTCTCAGAGTGCTGGGATGAAAGGCCGGCACCACCATGCCTGGCCATTCTGAAGTGTGGAGATAGCCAAGATGAGATGTTTTTATTCCCTAATTTTTTCTGTGCATTCAGCCCCAGTTTGTATATCTGTAAGGTGGATCTAACTGGTGTAAAGTGTGGATAATATCAAACTAGTATATGTAAAATATTATCTTGATTTCTTGAAATTCTCAAAAATATTTGATAATTTTTATGCCCAAAGTATTTATGTGACAGGGCAAAAAAATATTTTCAAGATTTAAGAAAGGTCATAAGAAACCTTAAAATATCATTTTATATACCCACTATGTTTTCCTTAATTTTCAGTGACGTCAAAATTGAGAAGATCTAATAGATGGCACATGCTTATCTTTTTATTTACTGATGACAATCTTTGGTTAGTTAATTCAGCAAAAGTATTTGCAATGTATTTCCTCTAATATGCAGTACTTAAAATTCTTGTTATCATGTGTTCATTAAATAAGAGAGAGATGTAACACATTAAGTTTTCATTTACTGCATTGAATTATGAAATAAAATTATTTATGGTTATTTTAATTCTTAAAAATTTATTAAGTTAAAATTTAAATTGCATGTGTACATAGTTAACTCATTTTGTGCAAAGGGTTTACAGTGAAAAAGGAAATATATCCCTATCTATTTCCTATAAGAAATTAGCTGGGTTGTTTTTTTTTTCACTTAATTACCGCTATAGTTTTAAAAGTGTTCTAACCCACCCATTTCTTTTACTTATAGCTTACTGTAAAAGACGGACATTAAGCATTTCTGCATACATACATCCTGAACTCTGCCCTCACTAATTCTCCAAGGAAATATTAAAATTAAATTTATTCATAAACACTATTATACCTTTTTATACTTTCATTCTTTGAGAGCTAAGTTGTGATTTTCTTTCTTTCAGAGCTTTAAAGTCCCGCATCTCTTTGTTTCTTTAGCTCCTCTGTGTTCATGGCTACTTATGTACATGGATCTTAGCTCCCTTTGATCGTGGCTACTTATATATATGGATCTTCTAATAGGTCTAAATTATTTTGTGCCTGGTAAAAGTTGTCAGTCACCCATTAAGCCTGCCACTAGCATTTTATGTTTGATTCACTTGTCTGTCTTGAAGATCTTGCTTTTCATGCCTTTCATTTTTCTGCTCTAAACATTGACCTAGGTAGGACTTTTCTTTCTCATATTCCTAAATTCCCTTCTTGTCAAATCTGTGCTAAATGTTTTATTTCAGGACTCCATTCTTCTTCTTTTTTTTTTTTTCCTCCCAGCTTTCTGAAAAAGAATACAGGGAGCAAGAGTCTCTGAAACTTTGTGTGTCTAATATTTCTACTCGTTCATACGGAGTTCTGGAAAAGAACTGTCTGCCATGGAGTCTGAAACCATTGTGCTGTGATACTTTATCTTTAACTACCTTTTGAGAAGTCTAACTTCTTTCTCCTCCTCATTAAACCTTGTAGTTAATCTGCTTTTTATCTTAGGATCCATGTGATTCTCTAAAAACTTCAAAATAACCGTGATATGGGTGTCATTTTATTCATTTTTTAAAAATAATCAGTCCCTATAAATTTTGATGGTTTTGCCCTTCTGGCAAAGAAAAAAGAAAGAAAAGAAAAAGAAAAAGAAAAAAAGAGTTAATAAAATTTAACTTTCTTGGGTTAATTTTTACTTGTTTGTCCCCATTTTTCTGTTTTATCTCCCTCCCCATTGTGTTCATTACCAAGATGGGAGGGTCATTTAAGATGATGCCTTTATTCTCTCTAGTCCTTCTTTCGTTGGTGCCCTTTAGCTTTCAACTGTGGCCTGATGGGTGGATGGTTGGATAGGTGGATATGTGGGTTCCCTCATGCTACCTTTCTCCCACCTTCCTGGTTCTTATCATCTGGGTTTTGTCTCACAGTTCCCACTTTGTCCCTAGAAGGCTTGGTGCTGTGTGAGTCTAACAGCTGTAGCTCTCTTACTCTGGGATTTACTGGAGGTTTTTATTCATTTTCTTCCTGGGATTTTGTTGTTGCAGCTGTTTTAAAAAAAAAATTTATTTTTATACTTAAAATTTATGGTCCTTGTCCTCTATTTTTCAAAGATGATGAATGAATTGAGTGGTAGGCATTGCTCCAATTATCTGGATTCCCTCAACTTAACCTTAATTTTTTTTAACTGTATGCACTGTTTTTTCTCCCATTTTACTCTGAAAAGACTAATTTTTAAAAGTAGTGGTTACCGAACATGGTGCCACATGCCTTTATTCTCAACAGTCAAGGCAGAGGCTGGTAGGTCTCTGTAAGTTCAAGGCTAACTTGGTTTACATATAGGTCAGCCAGAGCTACATAGTAAGATCCTACCTTAAAGAAATAAAATACAATAGGAGGTATGAAGTGAGTACTCTGGTCTAGACTCTGAGGGCACTGCACTTACATGCACAGGCACACATACACAGATAAATATAGAGAACAATAAATGCCATCATGTCAGATAATATTCAAGTTGGGGGGCTTTTAGTGTTACCCAAAATTCATTGAGGAAGTGTTACTTAAGCAAATTTATTACAAAGCAGTAATATAAAACTTCTTACTTTAGAATTATAAATCATAAGAAGAATTTATCACTAATCAAGAATTCATGAGAAAGCAATTGATTTGAGCTTAAAACCGGAAGTGTAGTGAGCAATATGGACCATGTAGCCTATCAGAAGTCCCTCAGAATCTGCTATTAATAGGTGTTGAGACAAGATCATTTGAGTTTCTCTATAAATTCCATATTTGATGAACTACTTCATGTTACCCTGTCTGCATCGCTCTCAGAGTTGCTAAGTTATGTCTTCTATGATCATTTTTTCTCCTAGGTGTCTCATTGATCGTGGATTAATGGCAGGGTCTGTGTGTGAACAAGTGAATTGGCACTCCCTCCTTAAACCATTAGTTATGTGACCCAGCACAAGTTTAACTGTTCTGAGCTTTAATTTGACATGCAAATTGACAAGGTCAATTTATCAAGTTTTTTAGCTACAGATCACTGTTTTAATGAGAGGTGATTTGGAAACCTAAGCTATGTCCCCAAATAATAGAACTACTATGGTTAGGCCGATGCCACGGTTACAAGGAAACTAAGTCTCATTTTTATTCTAGTTAATACTAGAGATTCTTGTAGAACAAGCAGCAACTTGTATTGCAACTGCTGTGTCCACTGCTGCTGCCAGGCTGATATTTTCATGGTAGGATTTTTTTCCCTGCCATCTTCATGAAAACTATAATACCTTTGTAATGGAAAATGGATGGATTTGTTTGAACTTTTTTTTTTTAACCAGTTGTTTTCTGTAAAATTTCATGCAGAGCTATGAGAATGCAGGTTGTTGGATCCTGCCTTACAAGTTTGGAAACTACTATCCTGTATCACTGTTAAAAATGCATTTGGCCACATTTCACATTTTAAACGTGACATCAAATCATATAATTTAATAATAACTATGAGGTAATATCTAGAAAATGTTTTCTGAAAAATATATAATTGTCCTACAAAATTCAGTATCATGAAGTGAAAACCTGTTTGATGTGTTTCCTATCACATGTCAAGAGCTATGTGTACCCTGCTGACTGACTGTGCTTTTGTTGTGAACGAGCTGGGACTAATCCAACTGCAATCAGCAATAAAGAAGTTATTCATGTATAAGAACACCCTCTGTTTTTGACATTCTGGCAGCACCTAAGAGGAATATGTCAGGGTCAAAGTAAGTACATTTACTGACAGTCTTGCTCTTTCCTGTGTTCCAGAAAGTGGTATGAAATCTGGCCTTTGCCAAAAATCAAAACACTGGTCACTCATAATGGTAAGACAATAGCTTTAGCTTAGCTATTTTTCATTGATAAAATTATACTTCATAAAACAAAAAAGACAAACTTCAAAGAGCCAAAGCAATTATCCAGAAAAATAGCTGTACTTGCACCATTTTAAAACCCAGATTTTAAAACAGATATTGAGCCACCAAGCCTGACGACATGAGCCCTGAACCCATAGTAGAAGTTGAGAATAACTACCACAGGTTGTCCTCTGACCTCCATAGGCATGCTTTAACATGTGAGCTCATGCCTGCATACACATACATGCATACACACACACACTTAATATTTTTTAAAACCTATAGAGTTGTAACTGCATTTGTTCTCAGTTTACATTTCCTTGTTTTTACAAAACAGGGTCTTACACTATGGCCCAGGCTAACTTTAAATTTTCCCTCATCCTCCTGTCTCAGCTTCCTAAATATTTGTATTACAGTGATAAATGACCATTCTAGCCTCTATTTCTCATCATGTGTAGAACTTGCATTTTCTATTAAAATCTCAAATTAATTAGTGTTCTGTGAACCAAAGTTAGAATTAGTTTTTCTTCTGGCTCGTTGAGATTTATCCCTTTGTAGGTTAAAGGGACTCCCTCCATAAAATCTCAAACCTTTTTCAAAAACACATCTTTTATGTTATATATTGTTTTTAAACAATTTTTTATAATTGGCTGTGGAAACAGACTACATGTTCATAAGCAGAAACACATTTTCATATAGTCACGCAATAGCATCTGTTAAAAAAAAAACAGAAGAATAAAGCCCTATGCTGTTCATTAATCTCTGACTCATCGTGTAAGTGAAAGAAGACACAAATCACATTATTTTGGGCCATTTGTTGAAATGTCCAGAATAGTTGCATCCATTGAAGCAGAAAGGAGATAAGGTGATTGCTGAGGGCAGGACATTTGTTGTTTTTAAATTATTTATTTTTATTTTATTGCATTGGTGTTTAACGTGCATATATATCTGTGAAGGTGCCACACCCCCTGGGACTAGAATTACAGACAGTTTTGAGCTGCCATGTAAGTGCTGGAAACTGAACCTACATCCCCAGGAAGAACAGCCAGTGCTCTTCACCCCTGAGCCATCTCTCCAGCTCTTGTAGTTGTTCTTTTATGTTTTTACTGTGCCATGTTATACATGCTAGGCAAGTGCTCCAGCATTGAGCTGTACTCTCGGCCTCTTAGGGGTAGCATTTTATGAATGAGAAAATAGGATATCATTGTAGTATGGATGATTTATAAGACTGTAAAAGTAAGTTTATGTTGTATTAATCACTTATACAAACATTCACTTGCATTTCTTTAAGACTTCGTTTCATTTAAAACTGATCTGAATTCTAGTAAATTTGAAATGTACATTTTGGGGGGGTGTCCTGTAACAGTGTCCTGCCTGTTTTTTAAAAAATGAAAAATAAAAGAAAAACGAGATTCATGAAAATCAAATAGATCTCTTGTTGTGTAGTGGCTAGCAGATCAGAATTTAAGTATACAGTTTCTAACCTATCAGGTTTTTTTGGAAGGGGGGCGGGCTAAGTCACATACCACTTATATTATGTGTTGAGTCTTTCTTATTTGCCTATTTTGTTTGAGACGGGGTATTGCTATATAATTCTGCCTGGCCTAGAACCTGCTATTTAGACCAGGATGATTCTGAATTTGCATCAGTCCTATCTCTGCCTCCTGGGTGCTAGAATTACAGACTTGAGCTACCTTGCACAAATATTGTATATTTGGGGAAAATGCATTTTAGGGGGTTCTACTAAGTAATTTTTACTTTTAAATAAAAATAAAACAAAGAGGAAGACACAGAGACAGCTCTTTGGTAAAGTTCTGATTGTCCAAGCATTGAGAACCTGAGTGTAAGCTCCAGAACCCACATAAAATAGCTGAATGTGGTGATAAGTGGGTAATCCCGGGACTCTGTGGCTGATCAGCCAGCGCAGCCTACTTGGCAAGCATAAAAGGTGTTTAGTGCAGTAATTTTACCATACGATAAGCCAGTGCTGGAGATAAAAGAAGTACAACACCTTGGCAAACAAAGATAGTAGGGAGGCAGGACTTGGGGCACAGATTAGACCTAGGGCCTTATGTGTTGGGAGGGGCTCTACCTCTGTGCTGTTTTAAATCTAGTCCACATAGTTTGTGAATCCTAAATTCATACCATGGCGTTGATTTTTTTTTTTTTTCATTTGAAACAGTGTTTCACACTTTAGCTCAGGTCACTTTCAGGCTTACGGTTTTCTTCCCCACCCTCCTGAATGCTGGGGTTACAAGCACATGTCTAGCTCTTGATTTTATTTGAGAGAGAGCGAGAGAGAGAGAACTCATCAGCATTCTCTAGCACTTGACAGCTTTTCCCACTCCTTAATAGAGTATACATCCACTCTGAGTGAGTAAGAGCAAGCAGTGGCCCTACCCTGTGTGTGGAAGCACTAGAAGGTCTGCTTTAAAGCTGTTTTCTGTTTGCTTTTGCTTTTGTTAGAGAAAAACATGAGGTCCCATGTTGCCCAGGCTGCCCTAGACTTGCAATGTTAAGCTAAAGATAGCCTTGAACGTTTGACCTACCTGCTTCCTTCTCCCTGAATTATAGACTTGCACCAACCGCCACATCCAGTGCTAAAGCTCTGTTTTCAAAACTGGGGTAGAAGACCGAAGGTGGAGTCCTGCAGCAATGCAAGCAAGGACAGGAGCTGTGACTCAGTAGGCAAAGGGTCCAGTCTCTAGCTAGCACCACATTGAAGAGAAAAGTCAAATATTACACTCAGTCGTAAGGGCCTGTGTAGATTTAGTGCTAGCTTCAGAAAGTAATGGTTCTCACTTCTAAATACGATGCTGAAAAATATTAAATCTTCTCTCTCTCTTTATGTATGTGTATGTGTGTGACTTTAATTGTCTGTTTTTAAAAATGTGTTTATTTTCATTTTTTGTGTGAGTATTTTTCCTGTGTGTGTATCTTTGTATCACATACATGTGATGCCTGTGGAGGCCAGAAATAGGCTTCATGTCTTTTAGGAACTGAGTTACAGATGGTTGTTAGCTGCCGAGTAGGTGCTTGGAAATGATCCTCCATGGGCCCTCTGCAAGGACAACAACAAGGCCTCTTATACCCTGAGCCATCTCTATAATCTTTAATTTTCGAGTTTTTAAATGTTCTTTACTATAAAGAGAAAAGTACACTCTCTTACTTTCTTAACCTAGTGAATTTCCTGTAGAAATTTCTCTTCAACATAATTTTTATCTAAGTTTTCAACAAGAACGACTTCCTGAATAAAATTTTATTGTGTCTCAAGCATACTCATTATAAGTGTTATAGATTGCTCCCTTTCTGCTGACCTAACAGGAGTGTGGGTTTGACACGAATCATGAAGCCTGCAAAGCTAAGTATTTATTGAGCCCTTTACAAAGAAGCATCCCTTTTATAGTCAAATGGAAAATGAAGGGCAGACTCCATAGTATAAATACAGCGTTTCTTCGCATGAGAGAGTGTCAACAGGGATAGGCTTTGTTTTTAGGTTCCCTGGATACCCCTTGGGATGACTCTAAGAGTTTCATCAGTGTGAACCATTGGAAGTTATATTGTAAAGTAGAGGATGCCTACTGTCTGATTATCCTTTACATATTTTAGGGAAGTAAAGAGTTCGTTTATATGGAGAAATATTGCAGCATAATAGATAAATTAAGACTTGTGAAGTTGTTAGGTCATCCCAGCATCGTGTTTTCTCTGTACTTCACCTTCCCGGCATCTGCCTGCCATCTATTTCCCAGGGTCTGTCCATCTCTTCAGACAATGCTCCCCCACTGCTCTCCAGAATGACACCTGATCTACAAGGTTACTTGTGCTCTTTCATACAGAGAAAATTTATGTTCCTAAATGCTCCATGAATGGCTTTAGCGTTCTCAAATAAAAATAGTTTATATTAAAGTTATTTTCTTTAACTAGCTTAGAAGTTCCCAAACTGTACACAGAGACATCCCTGAATACTACGGAAAACCCTCAAGATTGCTCTGGATATTTTACATCAGTTTCAATATCAGATTTACTGCATTCCTCTGGGGTGATATCATAGTTTGAAAGGTTGATGTTTCTTTGAAAGGTAGTACTTTCTGAAATCACGTCAACAGGAAGGGCAATGGCAGTGTTTGGTCGGAGTGAAAGGCTAGAAGACTTGAGCAAGGCCCTGAATGCTCACATATCCCATTTGCATATACTGCAGGGACTTGGAATAATTTTGCTCCTTTTTTTTTTCTAAAACTTACATCAAATTGTAAAGATGGTGCTCATTAAGTTGTTTGGACCTACTTGCTACAAAACAGAACTGTTAGGCATTTGCTACGATACCATGAAAAAATAACAAACAGTAAAGGTTCTGTGAACTGAGCAAGTTTCAGATACTAGAAAGAATTGCCTAGCTCTAAAATGGATAAACTCTTCTTAAGCATTTAAGAATACATCAGTCTTAAATTTTCATTGTTTTCAAAATAGCACTTCAGTTACAGAGGAATTCATGTAAAGTCTCACAAAATTCAGTTGCACTGCGCTTTGTGCTACAGGACACAGATGATGTGCCCTAGCGTCTCAGGGCGGGGAAACACATGCGCGTTCCTCATGTCAGTAAGTCAGTCAAATCAGTTATCCAACTCATATTGCCTATTTTGAAAGTTCAAAGAGGAATGAGTAGATCCCTTTGGGGTGAACGAAAGTTGATTTTTTTTTATTTATACTGTCCTGGCAGTGATAGTACAATTCTAACAGGTCTGGGCAGTGGACGTTTCAAATGGAACAATGGAAGGACTCAAAAGATTTATTTTAGGAGAGACAAATCATTTTGTATGATTGAAGTCTGGACATATGTTGTGGAAACATGGAGGTTACAGCTGGCTTGCTGTGTTCACTGGAGTGCTGTTGTGGAGGGCTGAGTGCTGGGTGTGAGGCATTTGGATTTAATTTACTAGGAAAAGAAGAATGATTAGGGCGATTAATCTGTCAGCAGGACATGGGATGATTGAATCAAGGAGAGGGGAGAGGCATGGAGAGCTTTTGGGACGAGAGCGATGGATTTTGTTTTATGTATTTATATTTCAAAGGAGCTAAGTTAAAGAGCACATTTTTTGTTTAGCATTAACTAAAGGCTGTAAAAAGAACTTGTCATTCGTAAGGGAGGGGCACCTTTTAATACTTTGTATTTCTATGGTAATATATTAATACAATGTAAATATGCTTAAATTCATACTCCAACGTCCTGCACTGTGTTACATTTCTGATTTAATTCTTAGAGCCTTGGAGTTTTATCATTCCAACCTAAAGGTGACATGTTAAACTACCCAAAGCCCCATAGTTAACAAAGACACAGTTTTGCAAAACTTAAAAATAAGTATACTGGGAAGTCTGGAGGTTCTTGCACAAAAAACTCCAAGTTCAGTGAATGAGAAGAAAGGAAAGGAGGGAGAGGTGCCGTCTGTTTAAACTGCGGGGAACTGACTTGTCCATCTCTTCAGGTCTCATGAAGGTATAGTCACTTGACCTGATTGCAGCTCCATTTATGGTACTTTTTTCAAACCGTTCCTGATCCCAAATACTAACTTCAAGACCACAGACACTAATGTGTTTGTTGATAGCTATCTTTCATTTATGTGTATTCCTGAAAAATGTTTGATTGTTGTTAATTTTTTTATTTAAAAATTTTAATTAAACTGTATTTGTATGCTTGTGTACACATAAATTCAGGTGCTTGCAGAGACTTGTAATTCAATCCCCTGGAACTCATGTTACAGGTCCTTGTAAGACGCCCAGTGTAAGTGCTGGGAAATGAACTCATGTCCACTGCAAGAGCAGCACACACTCTCCCCAGTCTCTATTGCCTTGTTTCGTGTGTGTGTGTGTGTGTTTATATTATATATACAACTTCAAAGTGTGTTTCAGTTTGCTGTGCATTCTCCTTACATTTTTCCTTCAGACTTTTAGGATATCCCGTTTCTAGGATATCTCATACTCTCTTACTTTCAGCAAAACAAAGGTAAATATTCACATATGTTAACTTCCTAAAATACTTTTTTTTTCTGCCTCTCACTTTATGTCTTTGTTTGCATTGGTTGGTTGGTTGTTCATGTGTTTGTATTTGAGGAACTTACATATGGTAAAAGAAAATTGACTTTATTCATGGTAGACATGGTGTACTTAAAGTTGCTGGTATTTTAATCCTTGAAAAGATTTAGATATATGAGGAATAGGTGGTGGCGTTTGTGCTTTCTACAGGCTGCACAGGCGAAAAGACAGAGGGCAGTTATTCTCTTCTGTTCCTTTGACACATTGCATTCCGTATACGGTGGCAAATGTCACAGCATTCGCTAGTGTGTTTGTTGTAACTTTCTTTTAGCAGTTCTGTCGCTGTCATTCATATGAAATATTGCATATCATAATTATAAAGGGTTTTTCTGTGTAACAGCCCTAGCCGTCCTGGAACTAACTCTTGTAGACCAGGCTGGCCTCGAACTCACAGAGATCTGCCTGCCTCTGCCTCCCGAGTGCTGGGGTTAAAGGCTACCACCATTCGTCCTGTGTATACATTGTCTTAATGGTTGTCAAAGCCAATATCTCCTTACAGCAGCAATGAACTATGGTTTCTTGTAATTTGTACTTGATCTCTCCCACCCCTAGAGGAAATGTATTTTACACTCTCTGGGAGATTCACAAAATAAAGGATCTACTAAGAGGAAGAAAACATGTTATCTGGGTGTTATATTTGTTATTTTTGACTACTAACTTATTCGTTCTCACAACTGTGTCCTCCAACTGTTGTCGCTATGGCACTGAAAACAGGCTAACTGTATTCTTTAAAGCAGACAACAGTGGTGGCACATCTTGAGACAGGCATCTGGCATCTGAGTTCTTCTCTCTGTAGTGCTAGTCCAGGCTTCCTGTGACTCTGTTGTTCTTTTTTCTTTCCTTTTTTTAAACATACAATTTTTTTGTTCCCTTCTGTTTCTGTAAATAGTGGCATATATTTACTAATGTTGCTAATCACAAATTTAGCATTTTCCATTTTGAGTCTTAAGCAAGAAGAAATGTAGACTTATCCTTAGCTGTTTATCTGCTCTTAAGTCTTATTAATTGAATATATTCTCAGTATTTATAGATATCTTCTGATTGTATAAGTATTTATTTCACTAGAACAAAATAATTCTACTTTTAATGTTTTTTATCTCAAGCATAATTATCTCCAATTTTTAAAATAATTAGCAATATGTAAATTTCCTTATCTAGGTTTTACCATTTCTACTCTTCGTGCATTCCCTTCTCATCATTTCTTTTTTTAAATAAAAAGAAAAGGTTTATTTTTATTTTGTGTATGGCTGCTTTGCTCACATGCATGTTAGTGCACCACGTGCCTGCCTGGTGCCCATGAAGCATCAGCTCTCCTGGAACTGGACACTGGGAATTGAACCAGGGCTCTTCAGAAGAGCAGCCAGGGCTCTTAACCTCTGATCCATCTCTCCAGCCCCATCATCATTTCTTTATTTTACCATTGATGTAATATAGTTTCTAATCACACTAATAGTACATATATACTTTTGTCTTAGCTCTTATGGAATAAGCATGTACCATAGCAATTTTTCCTTTACTCCTTAGTTTTCATCTTTTATAATGTCTTCAAAATACTCCCTAAAACAACATTTTTCTCTAGATATGTTATAAACTACATATAAAATTTAATTATAATAGCAACAGCACAAAACTCAAGTCCAAATGGGTCAAATACCTCAATATAAAACCAACCACTCTCCACCTCACAGAAGAAAAAGTGGGAAGTAGCCTTAAACCCATTGGCACAAGAGACCACTATATATAACACCAATAGCACAGACACTGAGATCAACAGTTAATAAATGGGGCCTCCTGAAACTGAGAAGCTTCTGTAAGGCAAAGAACACAGTCAACAAGACAAAATAACAGGCTACAAAATGGGAAAAGATCTTCATACAGTCCCACTTCTAACAGAGGGCTGATCTCCAAAATATATACAAGAATTCAAGAAATTAGATATCAAAATACCAAATAATCTAATTTTAAAATGGGGTACAGATCTAAACAGAGAATTCTCAGTTGAGGAATCTTAAATGGCTGAAAGACACTTAAGGAAATGCTCAACATCCTTAGTCGTCAGAGAAATGAAATCAAAATGACTCTTAAATTCCATCTTATACCTGTCAGAATGACTAAGATTAAAAACATTGATGACAGCTTATGCTGGAGAGGATGTGGAGTAAGGAGAACACTCTTCCATTACTGGTGGTAGTGAAAAACTTCTACACTGAAAATCAGTCTGGCAATTTCTCAAAAAATGAGGAATCAATCTATTTCAAGACCCAGCAATACCACTCTTAGGCATATATCCAAAGGATGCACACTCAAACCACAATGACATTTGCTCAACCATGTTTATTCATTATTATGGCATTATTCATAATAGCCAGAACCTGGAAAAAACAACCTAAATGACCCTCAACCATGAATGGATGAAGAAACTAGGGTTCATTTGCACAGTGGAGGGCTTGTCATTTATCACCATGGGCAGCCCGTGTATGGTGGTCCTTCCATCGTTCTTATCCTGAGCAGTCCGAAATGCACGTGTTATTGTCATGTCTTCGGGGGTTTTTTGTTGTTGTTTGTTTTGTTTTGTTTTGTTTTTTTCGAGACAGGGTTTCACTGTAGTTTTGGAGCCCATCCTGCAACCTACCCATTCAACTACCTCCACATACATTTTATGCCTGACAGTATAAAATAGTACTGCCTGTTTCTGCCCTGTTTAGGGTGCCCTGATTTGGGTGTTTTATGTTAACATAAACAAAGGCCTCCTTCCCACCTGTTTGTAGTACCCACCATTTAGTTAGAGTCGTGGTCATTCCCTGTACTTCTATGCTTTATTTCTGAAAAGGCCTCACTTAGCCAAGGCTGGCTTGAACTTTCTGTGAAGCAAATAGTGAATTTGTGCTCCTAAACCTCCTGCTTCAGCCTCCTGAGTGCTAGAATTGCGGACGTGCAACACCTCACCTCTTCAGTTTTCTTTGTTTTTGTTTGGTTGGTTTTTGTTTTTGTTTTGTTTTGTTTTTGTGGTGTTTGAGATGGAGTTTCTGTAGCTTTGAATCCTATCCTGGAACTAGCTCTTGTAGACCAGGCTGACTTCGAATTCACAGAGATCGGCCTGCCTCTGCCTCCCGAGTACTGGGATTAAAGGCCGGTGCCACCACTGCCCAGCTTCTGTTTTCTTTTGAATCAATAAAAACTTATACTTACTTAGGTGTCTGTGTGCACATACATATTTCATACCTCAAATACTTATTAATGGATGTAATTAAAAGCTTATATTCTTAGGTAAAATCATTTATAAAGGACCTCAAATAATGACTCTGAATTAATCACTAGTAAAGAGAAAAAAATTGTTTCCCTTTCTCTTCATCTAGTTCTTGTTTTTACTGTATACTATAAAATGCCTTAGAGTAGTTAAGATTTCTAGTCATGAAGGCAAGCTTTGCTAAAATGATCTTTGTTTTTACCTCGTCTTTCACTCCTATCTTCCTGGTTTTTGTTTTGTTTTCCATTGTAATGAATAAAGATAGCCCCTTTGTTTTCAGTCCTGATTAGTGCTTTTTCAACCTGTAAGAGAATATACTGTTTTTTGGGTTATTTGTAGAGCTAACTGTGTAAAAGACATCATTAACTACAAAATCCTAAGACTTTACCAGATATCTAGAGTGTTTTTCTAAAGCATAGACATACAGACTTTTGGCTTATTTTTATTACAAACCTGATGTGAACCAAACAGTTCTTTTTATGGCGGTCCTGTTTTTATTCTGTGTCATGCTGTAGGCTAGAACACGTGCCTTAACAAAGGTTATAAATCTGGGAAGAAAAGTTATGGTTGGCATGCATTGGAAGTCTTTGCATTCTAACAGAACACAAATCCCACGTTTTTTAAATTCTCAATATTTATTTTACAAAGTAAGAGAATATTTTTAAGTAGAATTAAATTGTACATCTCCTACTTATTTAAAAGCTAATCTTTTTGCCTTTTCTTTATAAATTAACAAAAATCAAATATGTATCCATGTTACAATACTATTATGTTATATTTTAAAGTAAAATACATACAACGTACATTAATTTGGAATCAAGCCAAATTTAGACTCTAGAGGCATACTGTTCTGTGACTTAAATTACATTCATATGTATTTGAGTACAGATCAAATTTTCAGTCTGAAGTTGGTGAGAAGCCTAATTATTTGACCAGGTTACTATTTATATAGACCATCCTGTGGCTGTCTGGTTAAGCCACAGCTGGCAGAATGCTAACTCTGGGAGGTTTCTATTTCATGCTATAACAGCTTAGAGAAAAGTAAGAGGGGGAGCTTGAAACTCTTCTCATTAAATAAAAGACTAAAGCAGCAAGTCCATACACACTGCCACAGAGGTGATGCTGTAGAAAACGCTCCATTGGCTCAGGTAGACTGTTCCAGTGGGTGTCCCCATCATGGTCTTGACCCCTTTGCTTATATTCTCACTCCTCCCACTCTTCAGCTGGACTTTGGGAACTCAGCCCAGTGCTCCTCTGTGTGTCTTTGCATTCTGTTTCCATCAGTTGCTGAATTAAAGTTCTATGGTGATATTTAAGATAGTCATCAGTTTGACTACCGGGCAAGGCCAGTTCGGGCACCCTCTCCTCTATTGCTTAGAGTCTTGACTGGGGTCATTTCTCTGGATTCCTGGGAATTTCTAGAGCCAGGTTTCTTGCTAGGCCCATAATGGCTCCCTCAATCAAAATATCTCTTTCTTGCTCTCATCTCTGTCCTTCTTCCATCTCCACTATCCCATTCCCTCAAATTCTCCTTCCCCCTCCGTTTTCCCTCTCCTCTTCCCCTTCTGCCCTGCCTTCACCGCCCCCCAACTCCCATGCTCCCAATTTTGTCAGGCAATCTTGTCTATTTCCCCTTTCCAGGTGAATCTATGTATGTTTTTCTTAGGGTTCACCTTTTACTTAGATTCTCTAGGATCATCAATTATAGGCTTAATGTCCTTGGCTTTACCAGCCAGACAGGGGAGAAACCAACATAGGTCCAAACTTGTCCCTCTGAATGTGGGTGACACTTGTATGGCTGGGGCAGACTGGGGCCACTGGCAGTGGCACCAGGTTTTATCCCTACTGCTTGTACTGGCTTTTGGGGAACCTATTCTCTTTGGATGGATACCTTGCTCAGCCTAGATGTAGTAGGGAGGGCTGTGGACCTTCCCCAAAGCAAAATGCCTTTCCCTCTCTGAGGAGTGGATGGGGTGGGGTGAGGGGGTAGGTAGAGGGACTGGGAGGAGGGGAGGGAGTGAGACCTGGGATTGGTATGTAAAATGAAAAAAAAGGTGGTTTGTTTTCTTTTAAAAAAAATAAATTTTAAAAAAAGAGAAAATGCTCCATTTAATTCTCTTAGTGGCAGAAATAGCAAAGAACATAGCTCGGATGCTCATAGTTTTCAAATGGCATGTATCTCAAGGAAAAAGGTTGAAAACATTTTTTTGAATGGAGCTTACAACATTACCTTTTAGAATAATTGACGAGTTAGTGGCATGGAGTTTAACATTTTTTGATTGTGAGCCTATCCTTTAATAATTTTGGTTTGGTTTGGTTTTCCAAGGCAGGGTTTCTCTGTGTAACCCTGGCTGTCCTGGAACTAACTCCATAGACCAGGCTGGCCTTGAACTCACAGAGATTCACCTGCCTCTACCTCTGCCTCCCAAGTGCTGGGATCAAAGGTGTGCAGCAGCACCTCTGCCCAGCTCAGCATGGAGTTTCTAAATGCGAAAACATTGTTATTATGTTAAGAAACATTATTTGTGGTAGAGTGCCATTGCAAGGGTTGTGGCTGATCATCATGTGACATAAGAGAAAAGCACAAGGAATCTGTTTGTTGATTTCATGTGACACAGACACATTTAGAAGTGAAGTCTCACAGCTTAGGGGAACTATTTTATGCATAATCCTGAAGAAATAATTTTTTAAAGAATCAAGATTGTCCTCAAGAGATCTGATGCAATATCTAGTGGTGTTGAGTACATGAGGGAGTAGCATTCAGTAGGCCTTGTCTTGCCGGATTCCTCTTGTCCTCCAGGGAAGGGACAGGGTCCTGTGGCCGCCTTTCATGTGAAATGGGAACATCCATGTAGAAGTATCTTCTACAGTTTTCTCCTACTCCCAAGGTACCATATCTCTGCGTACCGTGTTCTGAGCCTCAACACAATTACAACTTAAAAGTCTCTTAATTTTCCGGGATGTGTAAGGGCAGTAATCCTCCTTCAAACATAGAGCCTTATGCAAGTGACCGCTACCACATGTTTATTCTTTTAGAATATTGTGTTCAACTTGAAGTATGAAAGTAATTGGATAAAAGGTTTTTCTCTTTCTCCCTCCCTCCCTCCTTTCTTCTCTATGTTCTTATGATGTAAGTGATTAGGCCTTCAATTAAAAGGCGATATTTGGTAACATTTTGTAACTTTGGTTTGTTTGTTGAGATGGACAGGGTATTATTTATATTACTTAGGCTGGCTTTGAACTCTGCAGTCTTCCGATCTCAGCCTACCAAGTGTTGAGAATACAGCAATATGTGCAAGATCTTGTCTGGCCATTTTTACAACCTTTTAAAGACATTTCTTGCATATTGTCATTATTTCTTCTTTCTGTCTAGTTTGAAATGACTCTCTGGTCCTTTACCCTAATTATTCTCTCTTAATTCTTTCTTCTGTTTCTTGACCTGATTGTTTTCTTTCAAAAGCAGAAATGCTAATGCTGGATGGTAGCACACGCCTTTAATCCTAGCACTCTAAAGGCAGAGGCAGGCGGATCTCTGTGAATTCAAGGCCAGCCAGGGCTCTTACAGAGAGGAACCCTATGTCTATGATCTATTTTATTAAGTTTTTCTAAGGTCTATATACTGGCAGTCAAATCAAACAATTTTTTAAGAAATAAATCAAGAATCATCAAAACAACAACAAGGATTATCAAAATGATAATTATACATTTATGTCAAGCTCAGTTAAGTTGCTTATTCCTTCATTTAATTGTTCCATTTTAAGTCATGCATTACAGTAGTCATATAGAGACCTAACTTTCTCTATCGTAATTGTCATGCATTACAGTAGTCATATAGAGACCTAACTTTCTCTATCGTAATTGTGCTTCCCATGGTTTTTTTAATGTGGGAAAAAAACGCTCCCTTTTAGCTAATTCCTACCTTAAAGAATTTCCAATTTTCTCATCAGATCTGCCACCTATAATGATGAAGATGTGAGGCTGATTGCTGCTGTGTAGAACAGTAAAAGCCTGACTGAATTTCAAGGCAGAACCTAGTTTGGCAGCAGCCCAGGAAGAGGGTTCAGGGAGAGCCTACCAGGAGAGACAAAAGGAAAACCTACCTGGTAGTGCGGGTGACTCTAGCCGTACAGCAAAGCCACAGGCAAACAGCTTTTTTGTGAATTTGTACCCCAAAAGTTGGACACCACGTGTAGCACAAATAAAGACCCAGAATCAGATATTGGGATTGAAGCTGAAGGTCAGAAAAACAAAGCAGCCAAGCCACTAGAGAGTTCTTACCTCCACCAAGGCTCAGACAAACAAAGGGACGATCCTGTCTTCAGCATGACTGCAGACTGCAATGCTCTCCACCAAACCTCAGACTGCAGTGAGCTCTTGTCTTCTATCTACCTATCCATCTCTCTATCTATCTATCATCTATCTATCTATCTCTCTGTTCACCCATATCACTGCTGTCTCCACCTCCCTAATGCTGGGACTAAAGGTATGTGACTTTGTGTCTCTCTTTTTAGACAGATTAAATCTAGTGTAGACCAGGGTGGCCTTGAGTCCTGGGGTTAAAGGTATGTGCCACCACTCCCTGGCCTCTAATGGCTTAGCTGTGCACTCTGATCTTCAGGCAAGCTTTATTTATTAAAAACAAGTTAAATATCACTATACCTATATCTTTCCTTTCAGACAACAGTGCATATGATAGAGGTGCACTTTGTTGGATTTTTGTTAATGTATTTATTTCATTGCAGTTTGATTTATTTTAATTGTTGATATTTAAGTTGTCTGACCATAAAGATGCTTTATTTATGATATATTTCAGCTTAAAGTTATGATATTGTATGTGAATGTAAATGCAGATTTGGTGTTTTGCAAAAAAAAAAAAGAAAGAAAGCAGAAACGCTCAGAATACAACCGTCCTTAATTACTGTCCTCTGAAGCTACATATGGTGACTCATGCCTGTTATCCAGCCCTTGAGAGGGGGAGACTACAGGGTTCCGAAGTTCCAGGCCAGCTTAAGCTGCATGGCAGACCTTGTCTCAAATAAACAGACCAAAAAGAACATCCTCTCTTCCCCACTCTTTCATCAAAAGAAAACCTTTTTCCTAAGCTCTGGGGTATTCTATTAGGAATAATTTTTGTCTAGGCTCATTACATAGAAGCTATAAAACCTGAAAGATATTTCTCTGTTTTGATTTCAGAATTATCTCTAATATGAGAGCAATAAGGAGCCATAGATTTTGTAATAATTGCCAATTTGTAAAGTTTTAGTCTAATGCCTGGTACAGCAGAACCAATCAGTAAACTTGAGATGATTGATTGGCATTCCTTACCCTGATTCTCCCAGCGCTCTGCAGTTCACTCTCACACTAAGTGCCTTTCTAGTCAGCGGATCCGGCTGAGCACATAAGCACCTTCTTGAAATTCCTGGTCATATTTCTCTGCCATTTTCTCTTTGATAACCTTCCTTTGTTCTCTCCTTTTCTGGCTTTCTTTTGTCCGTTCTCTTATTGATCCATATTATCTTCTTTGGTAATTAGAACCATAACCTTCGTCTAACACATTACTCATGAGCTGAACATTTTTATAGAGATTTTGAGTACTATGGCCACAACTGAAAAATAAGACCAGATATTTTTAAAATTGTTTAAATTTCATCTTTGAATTCTACTCTGCCTTTTACATATTAAACATTCTATAGGCCCCATACTCAGAACTCCAATGTGGCTTCCCGTTCCATAGCCAAATGCAGGTGTTATTTGTTGTTGGTAAATGATTGTTATCCAGTTTCTCTTTCTTGCACTTTTCTCCAGTCTGTGAGGGACGCTCACTGCCTGCCTCCCGTCCTCGCTTCACTCGCATGCTGCTGCCCCGTGCATCCTGCCCACTCGCCTCTTACCTCACCCTGAGGCAGCCCTGCCTCTTACCTCACCCTGAGGCAGCCCATCTTCTGTTATGTGCTTCAGCTTCTCTTTGCTCACCACTTCCTTCAAATTTAACTACATCTTTGCCTTTTATTCTTCTAGAAGGCATTAATATAAGCTAAGAAGATTTTTATCATGAGAAATATAGATAAACAGTATTTTAAAATGTAGCCTTCCTGAAATGAAGCTAATTAAAATAATTTTCTCATGTAGTCTTGGATTATTTTCTTCTTATTTGAAAATTCTAAAAATTAGTATTAAAAAAAAAAAACTAGGCACTATGTCACCTGCTTGTGATCTCCAGACCCCTTGGGCTCTCCAGGCCAGCCTTAGCTGACGTAGGGAACACTTTCTCGAGGCTATAAAATAAAATGAAAGAAATTCAGTTACAGTGTTTTTTAAGATAGTAAGTCAGCTATGCTCTACATGAACATTATTTTTAAATCGCTGACAGGATGTGACGGTTTATAAAACGCTAGAAGGATTTGATCTGCCTCCTTTTGTATTTCTCAAATGTACTTCTGGAGTATTTTTCTTTCACAGAATCCAAAAATTCTTTGGGAGTGCACATATATAATATGAAATAAGTAGTGTTTCTTCTCTATAACGGCGTATATGAAACATGTAACACATGAAAATTTTTTTCTTGTAAAATACAGCCGTTTTCTACCTGGGACTTTAAATTTGTACAGGCATTGCTATTTCTGTAGATTCCGTTTATTCTCTCCTAGACTAACTCTGAAGGTATCAGTTCTCATTTTCTCTTCTTTTTTTCTTTGCCCAGGGCTTTTTTCTTACAGTGTCTCCAGAGTCAGTATTGAAAGTGGCTCAATATGCCGCTGAGAAGAACAAGGTCTTCACTCTGAATCTGTCTGCACCGTTCATTAGCCAGTTCTTCAAGGGATCCCTGATGGAAGTCATGCCTTATGTTGACATCCTCTTTGGAAATGAGACGGTGAGTTGCTTGAATGAATGAACGAACGAACGAACGAATGAACGAACGGACTAGAGCCAGGTGTGGTAGTGCATGCCTTTCATCCCAAAATCCATGAGGCAAAAGTAGGCACATCCTGTCTCTAAAACACAAAATGGAAAAGTAATAATCAAATGTTTCTGGTCTGTGTGTATGTTTAGGAATGCATGAATAAAACCCTAAATTTGGGGTCAGTGTCCTTAGCGATTATACAAGAGTCACCTAATGTAGATTCTCTTCTCTGTATTTTCTGTATTTCCTACAGAATACCTTCTTAGTAAACAATAAATTTTTAAAAGATTAAATCATTGGAACTTAATTTACATTTAGTAAAATTCACCCTTCCTACTCTACATCCTACACTTCTGCAAATGCATATGTGACCTGTAACTATGACCACAACCAAAATTCTCTTTAAAAAAAACTTTTCTCACTTTTAAAATCTTCTTTCTGTCTATATTTAAAGTTAGTAAATTATGAGTAAATATTGGTACTATAATTTATATTAAATTTATTACTGAGATTATTCTGGAAATATTTGTATTGTAGTTGAAAATGTTAAAATAGAATTTCACTGTAAGTATTGCAGCTTCTTTTACCCAGTGATGTGTTTTCTCCCATTAAAGGTCAAGAGAAACTAAAAATCCATAAAAATAAAATAGAAAAGGCTTTGACTGAGCTTTCATGTGATGTGTTAGCAATATTGGTGAACCTCTATGAACATTGTAAGTTTTTGTATAAAATGTTGTATTACATTGATCATCATGCAAATTCATTCTGATTCTAATTCTCTAGTTATACTAATTGATTTTACATGTCAGTAAACTAAGTGTGCAGTCTGCCTTAAAGAAACTTAGAAACTGATCTGAAATTATTTGTGATTTCACCTTAGTAAAGACTGAAGGACTGATCTGTAGAAAGAATATCAAACGTGTGAGCATGTGAAGACCAATACCATCGAAAGAAAATGTTCCCTTCTTTACACATTAACTGTGTTAATTATGTTTCTCATGCTGCAGCCACATACCTGACTGGAAACAACTTAAGGGAGGGAAGCTATATTTCAGCTGGATAGTGGATCATGTCCATCATGGCAGGGAGGTTTGGCAAAGCTTATGGCAGTGGGAATGGTGAACATCTCGAGATTAAGAAGCAGAACAGGAGCTAGGTGGTGGTGGGTCACACCTTTTCTCCCAGCACTTGAAAGGCAGAGGCAGGCGGATCTCTGTGAGTTTGAAACCAGCCTGGCAGAGCGAGTTCCAGGACCGTCTCTAAAGCTACAGAGAAACCTGTCCTGTTTTAAAGAGGGAGGAAGAGGAGGAAAAAGAAGAAGGAGAAGGAGAAGGAGAAGCAGAAGCAGAAGCAGAAGCAGAAGCAGAAGCAGAAGCAGAAGAAGAAGAAGAAGAAGAAGAAGAAGAAGAAGAAGAAAAAGAAAGTAAATGAAGTTACAGTCCCAGTTCCTCCTTTAGGCTCCACCAAAGGACCAGACAGACAAACAAATGAGCCTGTGGGTGACAATTCATATCCAAATAAGAACATTAAGACAATGACAAAAAACCGAGGTGAAAAGATTGAAGACTTAGAGATTGCTGCTGGAGTTTCATTTGACTAAAACCTGCATTTTTCCTACATGACTATAGTGTGTGTGCATGTGTGTTTGTTCATGTGTTTTTATGACAGATTTTAAATTTTTCATTTATATATTATGTCTCTAAGTATTTTTGCCTCTGTGTATGACTGTGTATCATGTGTGCCTGGTGCCTGTGAAGACCAGAAGATGAAAATGGATCCTTTGGGTTTGGAGTTATAGAAGGTTGTGGTTGCTGGGAATTGAACTCAGGTCTTCTGAAAGAACAACCAGTGCTGTTAACCACTGAGCCAACTCTCCAACCCTCATGTTGTTTCCTGAAAGGTTAATGAAGTGAGTAGGAGATGTGTTGTTTTAGCCCTTTAAATAACATAGAGGAATATGTCACCAGGATAGCATTCTGAGACTCACTGTGGGGAAATTGACATTCACCCTTTATAGTCTGGGGAAATTAGACTGGCAGTACATAAGTGCTCTTGACTCCAGGACGACAAGCTAGAAACATTGTTTAAAAGGTAAGTATGATTCCAAAGAGTAAGGCTTAAGGAATAGATTGAGAAAATTGAATGCTGTCAGATTTGAAAGTTGGGATTGATAGTCACAGATACAGATAATTAGGAAGAGAATGAAGGTGAAACTTTTCAGATTACAAAGGCAACTCTTTAGTGTAACCTCGAATTGTTAAGTCCACGAAAGGAAATAAGTGTGTGTGTTGGGGGGGTGACCCTATGGGTCCAGGTGCTTGCCACCAAACTTGATGACCTGAGTGTGATGTCCAAAACTCACAAGATAGAAGAAAGGAACTGACTACTTCCAAGAATTGTCTTCAGATCTCCATGTGTACAACCTGGTATGCACATACATACATAAATAGATAAGCAATCCAATGTATAAATGAAAGTTTAAAGGACAAAAGTTATGTATAAATGCATCAATCAGTGTTTGGTGCTAAAAGTTTGGCAGAGAAGAGACTTGGGAACAGAAAAAGAATAATCCCCAATATGACTATGTTTACAGAAAATGTTGGTGATATCAAAGTGGTCTTCACTTTGTAGAAAACAAGTGTATAAAGTACAATATAGTCAAAACTTAAAATATTAATTGGAATTATCAAAAATTCAGTACTTTTATGGCCAACAATGACAGAACAGTCCTGTAACACATATTTTTATATCTTCAACATTTAAACAGTTTCCTTCAGCACTATCATTTTTCTACTAAATTCACATGCAGTCAACTTAATAAAGGAGGGCATTCTACACGTAGATAATTATAAATTATATCTATTGATGCCAGCTCATGGTAACTGCTTTGTAGTCATTGTCTACTTGTACATGATTAAAGAACTTGATTGTTCTTGTTTTTCATTATTATTAAATTAATAAGTTTTTGAATAGAGTCATTTTGAAAATGGTTCTTAAGAGTAATACCTTTCAAGGTTCCCTAATCACTAGATAATTAACCTGCCAGGATTAAGTACACTCAACTTTGCCTCGGGATGCTTAGCTCTCAAATAAGGTCAATTATCTCCTGATAATGACTACTCTGTCAAAAGTTACCACTCCATTCCACAGTAAAGCATCACATCACCAGTGTGCCATAAGATAGTTGAGATAGAAAATATGCTTGAAATTGGGCAGAAGAGCTTCGTCGAATTATTTCATATGTGTTAAGAATAATACGTTGCTTATTAACCTCCTCCTTTTTGACTCTGACAGATGATTTCATTTTATAAAGATATTCCATCAATTCTTCTCTGGTAATTTTCCTGCATTACCATTTCTTTACAGAGAATCTGTATTAAACCTTTTAACTTCATAAAGTATAGAGCAGGAAAGCCAAGATTACTTCTTTCCTATGTGGTCATTTGATTCTTGTTGTTAAGACAGGTTTTCATTCCATAGCCTAGCTGGCCTCGAACTGGACTCAGCATCCAAAGTGCTAGTATTACAGATGCACACCCCCTGCCAAACTGCTTTCTCTTGCTCTCTTTCTCTCCTCCCCTCTCTTAAATCTCTCTCCCCTCTCCCCGAGTGGTTTAGCAATAAATGAATTACAAAACAGGGAAGAAAATTCCTCAGTTTGTTGGTGTGGTTGTTCAGTTACTGAGAAGTTGCTAGTCATATCTGGGTAGTAATGAGGCTAAAATGACCAAGAAGATAAGTGTTATTTGATAGATCAGAACATTTTGAGAAAAGTAAAATTGTCTTTAGGAGTTTAAGCCATATTTTCTAAACCTAATGTTAGCTTTAAGAAAGGGCATCACACCGCTGAGGGAGCAGGCCTGAGCCAGCGACCTCTGCGGGACTGGGCATAAATTAGCAACCACTGTGGTTGCAGGCCTGAGCCTGCAACCTCCACCAAAGCAGGCCCGAGGCAGCAACCTCCAGAGGAGCTGGCACAAAGGAGCAACCCCTGAGGGAGCAGACCCAAACCAGAGACCTCTGAAGCACTGGATCATGTGAATCAGTGACCGCTGAGGTAACAGCCCTGAGCCAGTGACTTCCACCAGAGCAGGCCTGAGACAGCAACCTCTGGTGTAGCAGAACCATGGCAGCAACCTCAGTGAGAGCAGGCCTGGATAACCCCTACAACAGCAACATCCCCACCCTTCCCACCCCAGGGAGACCCCAGGGAGTGCTGACCAACCTCCAGGAACAGTGAGTGACCTCCAGAGTGACTGGAACCATGGCCCTGACTGCATCATGAGGAGCAACCATCTGAGTCTTGGAGCCACTGAACTCTGGAAGATTGATCACCAGAGACACAGACAGCCCCAGCTACATCAATCAGAAGAAAAAATGGGTAGACAGGGTAAGAAGACACTCAACACCACAGAGAGAAACAAGACACGAATAAAAACTAGTAGACCTACAACAGCAAGACTTGAACAACCAAATATAAATGAGGCAGAAGAAAATGACGTAAAAAAACGACTCCAGGAGAATGTTTGAGGCCCTTAAAGAGGAAATGAAAAATTCCCTCAAAGAAATGGAGGAAAAGACAAAGAAAAAATTGGAAGAAATCAACAAATCTTAAAGAAAACCAAGAAAAAGCAATCAAACAGGTGAAAGAAACATTTAAAGACTTTAAAACTGAAATAGAGACAATAAAATATAAACTAGGGCAAGTATAGAAATGGAAAATGTCAAAAAAGATCAGGAACCACAAATGCAAGCATAATGAGCAGAATACAAGCGATGGAAGAGAGAATCTCAAGCGCTGAAGATACAGTAGAGGAAAATAGACTCATTGGTCAAAGAAATAATTAAGTCTAACAGAAACTTAACACAAAATATCCAGGAAATATGGAACACCTTGAAAAGACCAAATCTAAGAATAATAGGGATAGAAGCAGAAGTCCAATTCAAAAGCACAGAAAAGAACTAATACCAGTGCTCCTCAGATTGCTCCACACAACAGAAATGAAGGAATATTGCCAAATTCTTTATGAGGCTGCAATTATCCTGATACCCAAGCCACATAAAGACTTTACTAAGAAAGAGAATTACAGACCAATTTCACTTGTGAACATTGATGCAAAAGTACTCAATAAAATACAGGCAAACCAAATCCAAGAACACATCAGAAAAATCATCCACCATGATTAAGTTGGCTTCATCCCAGAGATGTGGGGATGGTTCAACATATGAAAATTTGTCAATGTAATCCACCATATGAACAAACTGAAAAAATGACCACATGATCATTCCGTTAAATGCTGAAAAAGCCTTCAGTAAAATACAACATCCTTTCACGATAAAGGTCTTGGGAGAGAGCAGGTATACAAGGAACATACCTTGTATGTTCATAATAAAGGCAATATACAGCAAGCCAACAGCCAACATCAAACTAAGTGGAGAGAAACTCCCAGCAATCCCACTGAAATCAGGAACAAGACAAGGTTGTCTACTCTCTCCATATAGTGCTTGAGGGTCTAGCTAGAGCAATAAGACACCAAAAGGAGATCAAGGGGATACAAATTGGAAAAGAGGAAGTCAAACTCTCACTATTTGCTGATGATATGATGGTTTATATAAGCAACCCCAAAATTTCTACCAAGAAACTTTTACAACTTTCAAACACTTTCAGTAATGTAGCAGGATACAAGATTAACTCGAAAAGAATCAGTAGTTCTCCTTTACAGAGATGATAAATGGGATGAGAAAGAAGTCAGAGAAGCATTACCCTTCATTATGGCCACAAATAGCATAGAATGTCTTGGAGTAACTCTAACCAAACAAGTGGAAGACCTGTATGACAAGAACTTTAACTCTTTGAAGAAAGAAACTGAAGAAGACACCAGAAAATGGAAAGATCTCCCATGTTCTTGGGTAATAAAATTAACATAGTAAGAATGGCAATCTTACCAAAGGCAATCTACAGATTCAATGCAATGCCCATCAAAATCGCAGCAAAATTCTTCACAGACCTCAAAAGAGTGGTACTCAACTTCATATGGAAAAGCAAAAAAACAAAAACAAAAAAAAAACAGGATAGCCAAGACAATCCTGCACAATAAAAGAACTTCTGTGGGTATCACAATCCCTGACTTTAAACTCTACTACGAAGCTACAGTACTGAAAACAGCCTGGTATTGGCATAAGAATAGATAGGAGGACCAATGGAACCCAATAGAAGACCTGGACATTAATCCACACACCTTCAAACACCTGGTTTTTGACATAGAAGCAAAAAATATCAAATGGAAAAAAGAAAGCATATTTAACAAATGATGCTGGCATAACAGGATATCAACATGTAGAAGAATGAAAATAGATCCATGTCTATCATCATGGACAAAACTCAAGTCCAAATGGATCAAAAACCTCAACATAATGCCACCACACTGAACCTTATAGAAGAGAAAGTGAGAAGTACACTTGAACGCATTGGCACAGGAGTCCACTTCTTAAATATAACACCCGTAGCACAGACACTGAGAGAAACAACTAATAAATGGGACCTCCTGAAACTGAAAAGCTTCTGTAAAGCAAAGGGCACTGTCAGCAAGACAAAATGGCAGCCTACAGAATGGGAAAAAGATCTTTATCAACTGTTGTCTGAGGTTTGCTCTTCTGCCCAGTTCCCGCAGCCGTTAAGTTTCCCCCAAAAAAAATCACACAGAGGTCTACATTACCTATAAACTGATTGGCCCATTAGCTCAGACTTCTTATTAACTCTTATAACTTATATTAGCCCATTATTCTTGTCTGTATTAGCCACATGGCTCGGTACCTTTTTCAGCGAGGTAGTTACATCTTGCTTCTCTTGTGGCAGTGTCACAACTGCAGAGGAGTGGGCTTCCTTCTTCCCAGAATTTTCTTGTTCTCATTGACCCACCTCTACTTCCTGTCTGTTTGTCCCACCTATTCTTCTTGCCTGGCTACTGGTCAATCAACGTTTATTTAAAATATAATTGACAGAATACAGACCACTGTACCACACCAGTCAACCACACATTAGAAAGAGTGCTGATCTCCAAAATATACAAAGAACTCAAGAAATTGATTATAAAAAGATCAGATAATCCAATTTTAAAAAGTGGGGTACAGATCTAAACAGAGAACTCTCAACAAAGAAATCTAAGAATGCTGAAAGACACTTAAGGAAATGCTCAACATCCTTAGCCATCAGAGAAATGCAAATCAAAACAACTCTGAGATTTCATCTTACACCTGTAAGAATGGCCAAGATGAACAACACTGATGACAACTTCCGCTGAAGAGGTTGTGGGGAAAAGGGAACACTTCTGCATTGCTGGTGGGAATGCAAGCTGGTACTACCCCTTTGGATATCAACATGGTGATTTCTCAGAAAATTGGGACACAACCTACCTCAAGACCCAATAATATGTCTTCTGGGTGTATAGCCAAAGGATGATCAATTGCACCACAAGGACGTGTGCTCAACTATGTTCATAGCAGCATTGTTTGTCAGAGCCAGAACCTAGAAACATCCTAAATGCCCCATGACCAAAGAATGGATAAGGAAAACGTGGTTCATTTACACAATGGAGTACTATGCAGTAGTTAAAAAAAAGACATCTTGAAATTTTCAGGCAAATGGATGGATCTAGAAAACATCATATTAAGTGAGGTAACCCAGACCCAGAAAGACAAATACCATATGTGCTCACCCATAGTGGCTTTTAGACATAAAGCAAAGAAAAACCAGCCTATAATTCTCCCTTTGCTTTTGTTTGTTTGGTTTTCTTGTTGGTGTTGTTTATTTTAGCCTTGGAATGTATTGTCAAAATAATGTTTTGGTTACTAAAATTGGGTCTTTTTTATTCCTAATTACAATAGATTTTAGTGTGTAAGCCTTTTCTATGGTTCTGAATATCATGAGTGCAAAGGTTTATTCTGAAGCCTCACCCACCACCCCTCACCTACCTCCTTCCACAGTCTTCCAGAGTTCACACCTGCGTTGTCTTGATTGTTCGCCTCAGATTCACCATATAGCTGACAACAACCTTAACTCCTGACTCTTCTGTCTCTACCTACCAGTTTGGTGGTGCTGCGGACTGACCCTAGGGCTTCATGCTACTGGACAAGAATTCTATCTACTGAGCTACATTTCCAACTCTAAACTTGTTTCTTGATCTCAGTGATTTCTAGCTCATATTCATGTTTTTCTTTAAACACATTTCTTTGTTTCATAGAAGGCTACACACGATACATTCTCTTTATACTTAGTTTTTTTCCAAGATTGTCTTGAAGATTCTTCCATTAAGTCTCTCCTTTTTTTTTTTTTTAGAAAGGCTAAAGGTTCCCCCACTGTGTGAACACACTGTAGTTGATCCAGTTGCTTTTTTATATGTGAGCTTTTAAGGTATTCCCAGAATTTCACAGAAAAAAAAAAAAAGTCTCTCGGTAAATAACTGTGTGTGTCTGTATTAATCAAAGAACTATAAAAGGTATTTCTTCAGGGAAAGTTCCTAGAAATGAGAATGATGAATCAAAGAACAGCACATGCATCGCTTTCTTGACAGTGCCAGATTCCTTTCCAAAGGATCTGTATGTATTTTCACTCTTGAGCCTGCAATGCAAATAGAATGCCTGTTTCTGGTTTCCTTTGGTTTTGGTTTTGCAATGCTGGAGATCAGAGCCAGGGCCTACAGCATCCTAGGCTAGAGCTCAGTAAAAGCTATGTTCCTTGCTCCTCTTGTGAGGTCATTTGATTGTTTGATTATCAACCACTTATAAAGCATAGCCATCAAATATAATTCATTAGAATGGTAAAAATGTCACTTTATTTCCAAAATATTAGTTGCTGTTATGAAAATTAAACTGAATTAAGAGTAATTTTCTGCCCTTCCTAACCAATTCATTTCTTTAATATAATAAAAAATAATGCAAGAGATTAAAAATGGTCATTTCTTTAGGGCATAAACTTTAAAGACTCATTCATCTCTTCTGTGTTTATTTTATTAAAATATTGCATGAATATGAAAAAGAATCACTATCCCGTTTTCTGGCCCTCCATCTCATACGCCAGTCTCCCTGTCCTTGTCCTAATCCTCTCAGCTCTGTTTGGCAAAAGTCCTCCTCTTGCCACCACGCTCCACCATGAAGTCAGCTTTGACTGTGAGTCTGTTCTCTGTGCCTCATACTGCTATGCTGTTTTACACCTACCTTAATTTAATTACTTGGTCATCTGTTTTCTGTGACACTGGAATATGTTCGTCATCACACTGACTTTCATGCTTCACTATCTAATAAGTAGTAAGGATTACTAAGCATTTAAAGGATACATGAATTTGCTCTCCCTTTTTTGGAAGATTTTAAACTTTCTCAAATTTTAAAAGCATTTGTTTTTAAAAGTAAGATGTTATGATTATTCTTTGTTATGCAAATGGTTTTTTGGTTTTGTGTTTGCTCTTAATTTTTAAAAAATTGTGTGTGTGTGTGTGGTGTGTGTGTGTGTGAGAGAGAGAGAGAAAGAGAGAGAGAGAGCATACCAAGGCATGCATGTGAAGGTTGAAGAACAACTTTGGGAATTGGTTCCTTTCTTTGCCTGTTGACTGGAATTCTACTTTTATAAACTGCTTAAGACTGTAATGAAACCCCTGAAATAATTTAGATAGTAAAATACCAATTATTTTTGACAGCTTTATCTATTCTATGTAACAAAATTAAGTTTAATTTCTAAGCTTTGGATATTTATTCACTGTAAATTCATGCCTTAATTTTCCTTTCGTGAAATAAGTATATATCAGATAGGCCTTTGGGTGGATTCTTAAATTTGATAATGCCCTAAAGTTACTTCAGAATAGGGAGATAGTCTCTAATGAGAAAAAGTGGGAAATGTTCATCTCTGTCATTTTTGAAGATTAAGAAATAGACACAATACTTTCCCCATTATCTACATTGTATTGTCAGATATTAATATGTACAAAGTATATTTGTATGTGTGTGTGCATGTAGGGTTTTTTTGTCTTTTACCTGGGGCCTTCCTTGCACATGCTAGGCAAGTGCTCTATACTAAGACACATCCTCACTCCCTTGGGTTTTCTTGATCATTACTTATTACAGTTTTACTGAATTCAGGTCTCACAATAACTAACTACAGGTTATATAAAACTCTACAGATAAGGTGGTTTGAATAAGAATGGCCCTCATAGGTAAATGTATTTGAATACTTGGTCCCAAGTTGGTGGAATTGTTTGGCAAGTTTTAGGGTGTGTGGCCTTGCTAGAGAAAGTGTGTCACACCATTCCCAGTGCGTTCGTTCTCTCTCTCTCTCTCTCTCTCTCTCTCTCTCTCTCTCTCTCTCTCTCTCTCTCTCTCTCTCTCTGTGCCTGGTGCCTATGTGTCTGAATGTAATTCTCATCTACCTCTCCAGAGCCATAACCTCTTGCCACCCTGCTCCCTTACAGTGATGGTCATAGACTCTAACCTTCTGGAACGGTGAGGTGTCAAATTAAGTGCTTTTCTTATAAGGTGCCTTGTATCATGATCATGACAATAAACAACATGTTTAAAGTTCTATCCTCCATACTACTGCCCCTACTGAAGATTCCAGCTTAACTTTGGAAGTCCCCAGTGAACTACATTTCTGACTAAATTGGCAACAAATTTAAAGATTCCTGCGATCCCCCTCATTGTCAGGAATTTGCTAGGATATCTCAAAGAGGTAGAAAAGCAGTTTCCTACAATAACAGCTTTATTGTGGAGAACCCAATTCAGGAAGAACTAAGTGAAGAGATGAATAAGACAAGTTCAGAAAGGGTCCTGAACATACAGCAAGTATTAGCTCTTGACCCTAGGTTCTCCACCAATGAGCTACATCCAGAGTTCTCTATTTGGTTTTTTAGTTAGTCTCTCACTAGATTGCCTATGTTGACCATAAACTCACACTATAGACCAGGCAGGCCTTGAAATCCTCCTGCCTCAGCCCCTCAAAAAACTACAACTCTAAGTTTGTGTCAGTCACCAAACCTGACATCATTGCTATTCTGATTTTTCTTCTGTTTTTTTTTTAACATTCTAAAGCTTATGTGCTTTCCTTGGAAAAGATGTTGATAGTAGTATTTCTTGAGTTCTCCCATGTTGGTTACAATTTGTAACCTTAGTGCATGAAACTTACTTTTGCTGAATATGAAATCCTTGCCTCTTGTTTTCTTTCTTCAACTGTTTTTAAACCATTGCTTCATATTCTTTGCTCTCAAAGTTTAACTAATGTCTAATTCTCTTCCTTATTAATCATTTGTATAGATCAGGCATGTCTTTGTTTTAGTTTTCTGAATTTTAAGATTTATTTGTAATTATATTCTTGTGTGCAAGTCTGTGAGAGGTATGCACTTGTTTCTTGAGCTGGGGCCTCATACTTGAGCGCAGGTTTTCATGGACTCTGCACATCTACTTTACTAAGTACTTTTCTGTTGCTGTGATAAAACAACAGGAACAAGGCATCTATAGGAGGAGGAGTTTATCTAGGGCTTATAGTTCAAGAGTCATAACCCACGATGGCAGAGCACAGGAAGTAAACAACAGGCAGCTGAAACAGCTGCTAAGAGCATGTTGGGCATGGTGTGAGTCTTTTGAAATCTCAAGTCCCACCCCCGGTGACACTCCAAGAAGACCACACCTCCAAATCCTTTCCAAACAAATTTCCACCAAATGGCAACCAAGTATTCAAGCATAGGAGCCTATAGGGTCCATTCTCATTCAAACATCTCATGGACCAACTTGGCCTCCAAACCACAAAACCCTCCTGCCTCCTGTGGGAATTACAAGTATGAGCCACTCGTGTGTGTGTGTGTGTGTGTGTGTGTGTGTGTGTGTGTGTGTGTGTATGCGTGTATGCGTGTGTGTACACATTTGTGTGTTTCATTTATTTACTTAATTATGTTATTATTTGGCCACAGTCTATTAAGTCCATAGTCTGTACTATGCACGAGGTACTCAGGTATACTTGAGAATGTTAGCTCTGCTGTGAACATAGACAGGTTGAACCCTTAAATGTTTGCTGCTCTTTCAGAGGGCTTATATTGGTCAGCTCACAACCTCCTGCAACTCTACTCCAAGGTGGGATGCCCTCTAAAAGATAAAATCACTTCCTTATCACATTCCCTATTAAATATCTGTCTTCATTGTGATTTTACCTCTGTATTGTAAATAGAATTGTAAGCACAATATACAACTAAAATCAGGCTTAGAGGGTCCAGAAAATGTTAATAATTTTAAGAATCTCATTTCATGGCACCCTATACTAAATCTAAAACGTCTGGTTTCTACCAAAAGTGTTTAGTCATCTCTTACCCTCTGGTTTTAGTAACTAGTGCACTCTACCTCTACAAGGCAAATATGAGAAGCAGAAGACTTCCAGATGTAGCTAGGTTCAGTAGTCACTTGCCTCTTGTCTCATTTGTTCTTCAGTGCTGAGCATGAGCTCAGAGTCCCAGGCACAATGGATTCTCTTCTTGGTTTTAATTCTTTTTCCTTTGAAGGTTGTTTAAATTTTCATTCAGAAATATAACTTCCTTGGGGGGGGGTATTGGTTATTTTCAAGGTCATTTAAACACTGCTAGTTTTATCTGAGTTTGATTTGATTGTTTTATTTATTTATTTATTTATTTATTTATTTATTTATTTATTTATGAGACAGGGTCTTACTATGCAGCCCAGGCTGGTCTAGAATACATGATCCTCTCACGGAGGCCTCCTGAATACTACCACTGTTCCCTTCAATGAGCAATTCATTTTGAGAAGCAACATGTGTTTTTAGTCATTCACCTTAATAAAAGTTAATATTAAATCTGAAGTTTTTTATTAATTTGTAGGTATTATTACTCACTTGTTAAAAGTAAGAGTATATTCTTTTGGGGTTTCCATACAAGGTTTGATTTCTCTGTGTTGTTCTGACTGTCCTGGAACTCACTCTGTAGACCAGGCTGGCCTCAAACTCACAGAGATCCACCTGCCTCTACATTCTGAGTGCTGGGATTAAAGGTGTGCACCACCACTGCCCGGCTGGGTAGTCTTCATTTAGTAAATAAATCCAATTTAGATTGATAATTTGTAGAGAAATAATTTCCTAAGTGAGGTAAAACAGGCTTTCTTTCTCTGAGTATGACATTAATACAAAACTGACCTGCTATTTCATGCTGCTTTCCAGGAAGGAAATGCTGTCAGGGGTGAATTAAATTTTTCTCCTTGGTAATCAGATGTCACATCTGTTATACTCAAGTCATTTCATCTCTCATTTTATGTGGAACTTAGAAATGGGTCACAAAGAATGCTGCAGAATAAATTATAGGAACTTGTGCTCATTGTGAAGAGCACCCAAGTGACCACAATTAATAATAATTAAAAAGATACAATTACTAAACATTATCCCAGCTGTGCAGCATTTAATCTTATTTTTTAACTAGCAAGTGGAAGAAATGAGGTTTGTAAGACTGGGTTGACTTAAAATGTGGTTTGGATGTATTATTTTCAGGTGGGACATTGCCTGGTTAGAGGCTTTGTTAGAAGTAGTCTCATCTCTTTCTGCAGTTACTCACAAACTTGGATTAACTCAGTTTTGTTTTTTCTTTTTAAGTATGTATAGGTGTTTTCTTGTGTGCCTGTGTGTCATTTGTGCTGCTGGTGCCCCTGGAGGCCAGAGGAGGGTGTCAGAACCCTTGGAACTCGAGTTACAGGTGGTTTGTGAGCCACCTTGTGGGTGCTGGGAGTTTAACCCGGGTCCTCTGGAAGAACAGCCATTGGACCTCAACTCTGAGCTATCGCTCAAGAATCCTTTTTGTAATGTTAAACAATGGAAAAAATACTTCATGATCCCTGTATTCAGCCCTATGTGACTGGCTAGTTTTCCAGTTCTGAACATTTCTCTCTTATTGATTGGAGCAATTTAAAGCTGTTGTCACCAATTAATGCTTGACTCTATTGCTTTGGTCTATCATGCCACCGTGGTCATTGTTGTAGATCATAGCTGGGTTGGACTGTGGGTTGCTTCCCTCCTTGGAGCTTTCATAACACCTTCTGGTACCATGAAAGCTAATCCTCAGGGAGGAGCCACAACGTGTGTGTGTGTGTGTGTGTGTGTGTGTGTGTGTGTGTGTGTGTGTGTGTGTGTGTGTATGAAAGCTCATACTGCAATAGCTTCCATCTGACTTGTTTTGAAAAGCCTTTCTATTATTTATCACTCTCTATATTCTTTCCTCTACTCTGCCTTCCTCTTCCCAACTCCAGTTTAACCCTTCCAATTCCATTATTCCACCTTTAACCATTTATACTACTGTATTTTGTCTCTCCACCCTTTAAAGTCCATCCTTCCCCACCGCCATGGACCTTGGCAAATTTTCTAACCTTCGTGGATATTCTAAATGAAATACATATACATATCTGAAGATTCAAAGCTAACTTCTACAATAGGGAAAACATGATATTTGTCCTTCAGGGTCTGGGTTACATCACTCAGAATGGTTATCTCTTAGCTCCATCTCTTTACCTGAGAATGACATAATTTTGTTTTTTTTTTATTACTGAATATTATTCCATTATGTAAATTTCCACATTTTCATTATCTACTCGTTAATTGGTACATATCTAGGCTGTTTCCATTTCCTGACTTTTGTGAAAAGATCAGCAATGAATGTGGATGAGCAGATATCTCTATAGTAGGATATAGAGTCCTTTGAGTATATATCCAAAAATGGTATATCTCGATCGTGTGATTGATCCATTTCTAACTCTTTAAGAAATTTTCACACTGGTTTCCAAACGTCTGTACCATTTTGCACTCACACCATCAGTAAATAAGTGCCCCCCGCCATTGCCCACAGTCACACAGCATTTTTTTTGTGTGTGTGTTTTCTTTTGTTTTGTTTATCTTAGCCATTCCAACTGGGGTAAGATGAAATCTCAAAGTAGTTTTAATTTGCATTTTCCTGATGGTTAAAGGTATTGAATTTTTAAAAGAATGCTTTTTAGTCATTCACATTTCATCTTTTGAGAATGTTCTGGTTAGTTCCATACCCCATTATTTAATTGGGTTGATTTTCTTGGTGTTTAGTGTGATTTTTATTTAGTTTAGTTCTTGTTCTTGTATATTCTATACCTCTGACAGATGTATAGGTAGCAGAGGGTTTTGGCTATCTGTAGACTGCCTCCTCACTCAAATGATTCTTTGCCGTGCAGAGGCTTTATCGTTTCATAACATCCCATTCATTAATTTCATTAATTTCTGTCAGGGTCCTTGTCAAAATGTCCCCTCTTTTGCCAATGAGTTAGTTCAAGCATATTCTCTACTTTCTCTTCTGTCAAATTCGCGGTATCACGTCTTATGTTGTCACATCAAAGTCTTTGATCTTTGAGCTGAGTCTTATGCAGAGTGGGAAATAAGAATCTGGTTCCATTTTTCTACATGTAATTCTCCAGTTTGACCGGCACCATTGGTTGAAGATACTGTCTTTTCTCCAATGTGTATTGTTGGTTGTGGGAATGTTGGCATCTGTGTGGGTCCAAGTTCATATGCGTCAATCAATGAGTCTGTGTTTATGTTTGGCAATGTTTTTAATTGTTTCATTCAATTTTTCAGGTCTTATGTTGCTAAATATTTTTACTGTTTCTGCTTTTCAGTTTTACATATACAGCTGGGTAAGAAAATCTTTGTAAATAAGTCTTCATTGTAATTCTAATACTTGAATCCAGCTACTAAGTATTTAAGTGCTTAAAACAGAACAACACAACAAAAATTCTACAGAAGAGGATAATTAATGTTAATCTCTATGATTCTAAATATAATTAAAATGGAAATTTAGAAAAGCGGGAAATTGCTGGATAATGAGGTTACCAGATTTAGCAAACAGAAGTACAGGGGTCCATTTAAATTTGAATTCCAGATAAGACACAAAATATTTGAGGTACACTTGTATAAAAAACATTGTTTATTTAACATCTGAAATTCAGACTTAATGCCACATCTTATGTGATGAATTGCATGCTGTAAATTTTATGGTCATAGTGATGGGAAGAATAAGAAGGCACCCTCCACAGAGCATCCGGAGAGTGCTGCTGAATTGAGAATGAGTGAAGTAGACATTGCAGAGTAGACTGTCACGGCCTTTAGATGAAACAGCACATACTATGGAAGCCTTTCAGCCCAAATCAATCCCAGGAATCCAGAGGTGACCTCTGACCTCTATAAAGATGAATACTTTGTATTGGTATGAATTTTGGTCTATTGATAAAAATTTAAGGTTTATTTTGTTACACTGTGTATATGTATTTCTGCTCTTATTTAAATTATTGTGTTTGTGCAGCTCGTTTAAAAATGTTAGATATAATTTAAAGTTACAGATTAATGGTCATTTATAGTAATCAAAACTGTAGTCATGTTAGTTAGGTTTCCTAGATGTACAGAGATATATTTCAGATGGATGGGTATTCTTCAATACTTCAAAGACCTACAGAATAGGGCATTCAAAAGATTTTAAGAACTTAGACTTTTCTCGACAGTGAGACATGTCTGCTTCTGGCAGCACCAATTACTTCAAAGAGATCTGATGGTCATTGAAGAAACTTGTTATGAAATTTCCTTCAGTGTGACAAGGCTAGCCATTTGGGCAAGAAAATGCTCTTGCCTGGACTGATTGATGGTATGCTGTATAAAGTGTACATGTAAGACTCACAGAAAAATGACTGCTGAACTTTCCAAAAGATGGAATGGTCCTTGAGGGTTCCTGCTTCACAGATGAAACTGCCAGGCATTCCACAGGGCACAGAAGAAAGCAACTGATGAACTTCGCCTTTACAAGGCAGAACAGATCTTCAAATTTTCTGCTTCATGGTATGGGCCTGTAGCCTGAAGATGGATGCACCAACATTACAGAAGAATTTTGGGTGACTGACAAGGCAGCAAAATGTCTCTGTAATTTCTAGAACTTTGGAAGTTGCTCAAAATGCACTTTCTGTTTACTTAGGTAATATTTTTTTCCTTCTTGGATCTTTGAAGCATTGAAGATAGTCATAGTTATAGTTTTTCCTTAGTTATGATAAAATATAAATATAAAACTTAGACTCACAAAGATAGGATAATATTTTCTTTAATTTGCCAAATGTGAATGGGCTAAATAGTACAACTATAATTCTTGCTTGATAACTGTTTTGTATATATAATTTTCTATGTTAAAAGTTAAAACCTTCCTTTTTATTTAAACAGAAAAGGGGAGATGGTGTGGGATTCCCCTCTGTATGCTGTGAATATGTTTTATTACCACTGGTTAATAAAGAAGCTACTTCAGCCTATGGAAGTGCAGAACAAAGCCAGGCTGGAAATCTGAACAGAGATATATAGAGAGTGTAGGCAGAGTCAAAGAGACACTATGTAGCTGCCAAATGAGATGGACGCTGGAATCTTACCAGTAAGCCACAGTCTTGTGGTGATACACAGATTAATAGAAATGGGTTAATTTAAGGTGTAAGTGCTAGCTAGGAATATGCCTAAGTTATTTACCAAGCAGTGTTGTAATTAACATAGTTTCTGTGTGATTATTTGGGTGTGGGCAGCAAGGAAAACGAAGGAGCGGTCTCCATTTATAGACCTCCACCTTAACAGCTCTTCCTCACTTTCTAGTTTATGACCCGTACACACATGCACAAACACAAGTATGTTTAAATCTAGATCACCCTGGCTTCCACAGCACCTTTACCCTTTCTACCAACCTTACCAGCATCATTGTCTGTTGTCTTGATGGTGAATATTATAACAGTGGTGAGATGGAATATTCCAAAGCAACTGCTTTGAGTTCTCACTTCCCTGATGAATTAGGATGTTAGATACTTTTCCAAGTTTTTATTGGTTGTTTTATTTTTCATTGTTGTTTTGAGATATGGTCTCCTACAGTCCAGTTTGACTTCAAACTTACTATATTGACTTTAAATCCTGATTTTCCTGCGTCACCTCTCAGGCACTGGGATCACAAGCATATACTACCACACCTCAATTTATTAGCCTATTAGCCTATTTAGTGGTTGAACAACTCAGGGGTTTGGATATTTTCTAGTATCTAGATATTCCCGACTATATAGTTGAAAAAAAAACTTAGGGTTTTTTTTTTCCCCTATTCTGTAGGCTGTTTCCTCACTCTGGTAATTATTTATTTTGCATTTGAAAAGTTTTTATTTTGTACGTGTGTGTGCCTTAGCATGTGTTAGAGGACAACTTGTGAGACTTTGTTCTTTCCATGTGGGTCCCAGGGTCTGAACTTTGGATCCAATACCTTTACCCATTGAGCCCTCTCAGTGGTCTGGAAGCTTTTTTGATTCATGCAATCCCATTTGTCAGTTCCTGAAATTATTTTCTGTGCTATTGAAGTCTTTTTCAGAAATTCCCTGTCTATAATTAAATCTTCAAGTATTTTGTCTATGTTTTCCTCTACCAGTGTCAGAGTTTCAGGTCTTGTGTTAAGGTCTTTGATCCATTTTTAATACATTTCTCTGCTGGGGGAGTCTTTGAGCATCTTGAAGTGTATGATGCCTTTGCTGCATTTCCAGATGTAAGGCAGTTTTATGGCAGAGATAGACATATAACACTCTTGCACTCGGGGAGCTCTGATAATCACTGCCATATACTAACCGACATTAGAACAATTACTTTTGGCTCTCCCTTAGTGTTAGTGCTCTGCTTTCCCCGGGAAAGTGCAAAGAAACACTTAGCCCAGACAGGGCACTCTCAGCACACAAGTCCAGATTGGTGAGCCAGAGCTCACTGTAGTCCCCGTGCTAGTAATCTTCCACTTCTGTGTACTCCAGAACCCACAGTGTTAGCCTGCAGCTCAGTGAAGCAGAAGACAGACCCTTCTCCCTTTCTGCTCTGAGGCCCAGTCACCTGGGGTGGTGGTGGGGTATTCTATGGGTGATCACAGCCCATTGCTGATTTAAGACAGCAATTATCATGCTGTGCCCAGGGGACAGTTCTACTATAAATAAGCAGGCACCGTTTACCTGCATTGTGTTCAGTAGTAGTCCTGGGGACTTGAGGGACACTGACAGTCCTTGTCATCTGGAGCCTGCACAGCCAAGGCAGTGAACTCACTTGTTTGTGGGGACCCTCGTGTAAACAACCAGCAGTTTCCTTGTCTCTGTCTGTATTTTTATGATTATGGCCCTGACTTATGTATTTACTGTACTATACTTTAATATGACTTTTGATTGTATATCTATTTATTAAGATTTATTATAAAACATGACTGTGTTATGCAGAAACAATTTTATGTATTTTATATTTACTACATCTCTTCTTTTTTTTCTTTTGTGGTGCTGGGGATTAAACCCAGGGCCTCTTGCATGCTAGGCAAGCGCTTTCCCTCTGAGCTACAGCCTCAGCTTCTTACTGTGTCTGTTGATTGCATCGAGTGATTGGCCTGTGCCTTCAGGTTTGTGTAAGTACACTCTGCAATGTCCACACCATGCCATAGTCCTAAGGACACATTTCTCAGACCATAGCCCCATCATTGAGCTATGCATGATGCAATACAAAAGTCACATCCTCACCATCCCCACTGCTTCCCTCTAGTTGTGATATCATTGTCATTTGCCTGTTTTAATGTCATACCTCTTAATTGCTCACTTTTCCCTTGGTCCTGCAGTAGCTGGAAGATGTGGAACTGCCAACATTAGAAGTGTACTGAGGCGTCACTACATGGTACATAATAGGCTCGAGTAGGGCAGAATTAATGGAGACTGGTTTGAGAGAGCCAGGAGTGAGACAGTCCAGCAATCAGTCAAAACTATAGGCCTACAAGTTGTGGTGTTTCTATTAATTTACATCTTTTTAATTTTTAAACATATATTTATTTATTCTGTGTGTTTGTGTGTGTGTGCACACAAATAAACAACCATGCGTGTGAGGAGTCAGAGAACTTTTTGTTTGTTGGGTTTGGGAGACTTTTGAGACAGGGTTCTCTGTGAAACATTCCTGGCTGTCCTGGAACTCACTTTGTAGCTCCAGGCTGGCCTGGAACTCACAGAGATCTTCCTGCTTCTGCTCCCAGGGTGCTGGGATTAAAGGCCTGTACCACTACTGCCTGGCCTGAGAACTTTTTTGTTAAGATTTATTTTTATTTTTAAGTGAGTATGCACAGAAACAGATGCCTGAGGAGGCGAAAAGATAGTGTCAGATCTGGAGCCCAGCATCTGGAGCTTGATGCTGGAAACCAAACTCAGGTCCTCTTGGAGAGTGATACCTGTTCTCTGAGCCTTCTCTCTAACCCCAGAGAACTTTGTTGAGTTGCTTATCTCCTACCAGAAGTCTAACTCAGGCTGTACTCTTGGCAGCAAGCACCTTTGCCCATTGAGCCATCTTGCTGGCTAATTTATGTCATTTTATGAGCCACGCACAGTGGTATGTGTTGGTAGGAAGACTGGGACAAAAAGATTTCTTGACGCCCAGAAGTTCAAGGCCAGTCTGGTCAAAGTAGTAAAATGTTTTCTGGGAAAAAAGAAAGTCAAGGTTCTGAGGGAAGGCTCAGTAAGGAAAGTGCTTGCCTTGTAAGCATGAGGGTCCACATTAAACCAAATAGAAAAACAGGGGCTGGAGAGATGGCTCAGTGGTTAAGAGCAGTGGTTGCTCTTCCAGAGGACCTGGTTTATTTTTGTAACCACATGGTTGCTCACAACTGCATGTAACTCTGCTCTCAGGGTATGCATCCTATTCTGGCCTTCTTGTGCACCACACATGCACTTGGGACACAGACATACAAGCAGAGAAAATACCCTACACATAAAATAAGTAAATGCATTTTTTAAGAAGAGAAGAAGCCAAGCGTGATTGTTCGTGCCTGAGTGCCACAATTCAGTTCTGTTATGACAAGTTTCTTGGAGATAGCACAGGTCATGGGCTAAGTCCCCAAGACCACCCTCATCCTAGTCCCAAGACTGTTGCCATTTCCTTTTCAATCATTTGCTTCTGATCTACTAAACATACTTGGGTTTTCCACAACTCACACCTTGGTTTCAATTAATTTGCTGGCTCAGCTCACAGAACTCGGGGACACGTATTTACCAACTTATGAGGAATATGGATAAAGATATGCAGAGGTCACAACACTTCCTAGAAATCTCCTTATGTTCAGCCACTGAACACTCGAGAAGCCCTGTCTTTTAGTTTTTTGTTTTTTTATGTGTGTAGACTTTCTTGTGTAGAAGTAATTTAGTGTGTGTATATTTATGTGGAAATGTGATTGGACATGATGGTAATGAACTAGTTGGAGGAACCCAACAAGGCCTGTCAGATCAGGTTCTTCTGGGTGACTCTGTGCCACGTTCCTCCCAGGCATAGATCAGGGTCCTGTAGGAACTGGGTCTTCTGATCTGTCAGATATTTTTTTATGTCTAGGTCTGACAGCAGCAGAAGATATTGGAGCTTCTGTATCCTGCCTTGAGGAAAGCACTCCAAGCCAGGGACTGAAGATTAAAATGTGTTTTGAGTCTCACATAGATACACTCATGGAATCACTGTATAGCAGAGGGGACATTATAAAGAGGAAGGTACACTGCCCAAGTCAGTTGGACATTTAAATGGGAAAACTTTACCTTACCTTACATGACATACAAACTAGTTCTGTATGAATTATACATCAGTGTGATGGGCCAGTATCAATATGGTGATGTTAGGCCGAAAAAGCCATTAGCCGAGAATGTTAACAGTCAAGAAAACTAAAATTAAGGACTTAATTCTTTAAAATTGTATTGTTATTATGTGGTTTTGTGTACGCACAGACACACATGAATATCTTGGAATGTGTGTGGAGGTCAGAGAACAACTTTTGGGAGTCAGTTCTCTTCATCTGAGTTCCAGGGATCAAACTCAGTTCACAAGGCTTACATATAGCAAGCATTTGCTAACATACCTTTACTAGCTGAGCCATCTCATCAGTCCCTAAAATTAAAGACTTCTTTCCATCTACAGACATCATTATGGAAGTAAAACAGATAAGGAAAAAAGTTGAGATTAAGTGTTATATGACATCCTAGGCTGTGTAAAAAAAAAAAAATATGGGTATATATAATTTTTCTCCTACACCATAACCAATACTAAACAGAGATCCCTACATTTAAACTACTGGCAGAAACATTTTCAGATCATATTCATTCTGATTTTATGCCATTTACTCTGTAAATGTACATACTTCAGATTTACAGATCATGCATAAAACATACACATATTTCCGAGTTCATTTAGTGAATAGGCGGCCTTTTTTCCCCAATTGATCCTGCTAATTTCTAGTAACTATGAAGTATGCCACATACTTCTTGATTAAATTGTGAGCAAGGACTCTCACCTGGGGTCCATGCATCTCTACTCACCAGTGCTAAAATTCCATAGCCACATTTTGTTGACTGTGGTTTCTGTCCTGCCTGGTTCCCACAGTCGTTAAGTCCCAAAGAAATCACACAGGAGTCTACATTAGTTGTAAACTGATTGGCCCATTAGCTCAGGCTTCTTATTAACTCTTATAACGGCTTCTTATTAACTCTTATAACTTATATTAGCCCATCATTCTTATCTGTGTTAGCCACATGGCTCAGTACCTTTTTCAGTGGGGCAGTCACATCTTGCTTCTTTTGGGGTCAGGACAGGACTGCCAAGGAATGGGCTTCCTTCTTCCCAGAATTTTCCTGTTCTTCTTGACCCCCCCTGTACTTCCTGCCTGGTTGTCCCGCCTATACTTCCTGCCTGTTACTGGCCAATCAGCATTTATTTAAAATATAATTGGCAGAATATAAACATTTGTCCCACACCAGCATTTTTACACGGGTGCTGAGATGAGACCAAAGACACCAAGCTCACAGCAAGCACTTCACTACCTATCTTCCCAGGCCTTTCCACTGGGGAGAAATTATTGTTGTTGTTGGTTTTTTTTTTTTTTTTGAATTGGAAGTAAAGATTTAAAATTTAGGTAACAATAGTAGGCAAGCCTAATCAAAAGTTGTTCTCATAAAGCCACTACAATCAGTGTTAGTTTAGGTTTAAAAACCATTTGTTTCTTTGTTTTTACAAACTTTTAGGAAGTTCTTTAAATCACAAGGGTTCCCATACTTGTCACAATTGAAATAGTATACTAGGAGCCAAGGGGAACTTGATTGTCAGTAGGCATCAGGTATGTTTAGGTGGTCATAGAAGTGTTCTAAGATAGATTGTGGTAAGTTTTGGATAGTGCTCGCACAAAACGTCACACTAGAGGAAGGTGAATCTTTTTTATAAATTAATATTTCAGTAAAGTTGTTTTCCTTGCCAAAGACACTTAAGATAATGATCAGACCAGCCACAAAATAACAAAAGCATGTATTCACAAAAAGATTGCAACTAGGTTTTCAACAGGCAACAATGTCCTTCACCAGGGTAATTTTTCTGAATATTATAGGTTAAATGTCAGTATTGCTAGGCATGGTGATACATATCTATGATCCCAGCCCTGGGAAAATTGAGGCAGGAGGTTGTACATTTGGAGTTATTCTGTGCTACATAGCAAGGTCCAGACCAGCCAGGGTTGCATAACAAGACCTTGCATACCAAACACTAAACAAAATAAAAAGTACACTACTGAACAATAAGACATAGACTCCTGCAACTGGGGAGATGGCTCAACAGTTAAGAGTGTGTACTGCTCTTCCGGAGGACCCCAGTTCTGCTCCCAGCACCCGTGTCAGAAGGATCATGGCCATCTATAACTCCAGCTGTAATTCCAGTTCCAGACAACTCAACACCTTCCAGTCTTGTGGGCACCTGCACTCACGGGCACCCACCTACACAGAGACACACATGTATTAATAATTTTAACACACTTTGAAGAACTCCTAATACCACAACCACATAGATTCAACTTAGCAGTACTGAGCTGAACAAGAGTCAGACATAAGCAAATGTTTATATTCTAATGTTTGTGAGTGTAAGAATTGATAGGTAAAAGGAAAATATGAGCCAAGTGGTGGTGGTCATGCCTTGGTGGCCAAACCTTTAATCCCAGCACTCGGGCTTAGGCATGAGGACCTCTGAGTTCCAGGACCGCCAGGGCTACACAGAGAAACCTTGCCTCTAAAAACTCCAAAGTAAAAGAAAAGAAAATATGAGAACATTTGGGATATATTAGATATAATTTTTACAAATACAAAAATGTTGTCAATTCTAAGCCATCTGAGCATCCCTAATTCTGTGTCTTCTGTTTTAGTTAGGTTTGGGAGGAGGAGGCAAGAGAATCTCTGAGATGGAGGCCAATCTGGTCTATGTAATGAGACTTGGAGGGAATGGAGAGCCTTCCCTTATATGAGATACTTATAACAGAGGGTTGAAACGGCTCAGAAATATAGACACCATCAGAAATCACTTCTGTGTCTATAGCCAGAGTAAGCTGTATGATTTACATTTTTATAGTAGGGCATGAATTATATAGTTATAATGACAGCTGCAGGGTAGAAAGTTTTAACACACTAGAATGAAATGTATCTTGGAGACATTCTTGGTATCTGAAGATCAGCAGGCTCCATATGGTGCCACAGAACCAATGAGTTTGAAGAAAATACTCCTGTTGCTGAAACATTCAAGAGTACAAGTTTCTTTGTAGTACACAAATACAAATTTAGTCTTTTCACTTTACTTTCTCCATGAATAGCTGAATGTATAAGGTATGATGATTGTCAGTATAGGCTCCATTGGTTGGTGTTTACATGTAAAATTCTCCTTTACATCCCTATAAAATGATAGCATATTTTCTAAACTAGGGACTTCCTACAATGAAAAACTTTTCATGTCAATTAATAATACATAATAATAACAATAGTGTATTCCCTCTCCCAGTAATCTATTCTGATACTAATGTTTGTTTTACTAATGTGGTATTTGTCTCCCATAATATAGTATAGATTATAATCTCATAAAAGAACACCAGAGTGCCAAGCATGGTGACACATGCCTTTAGTCCAAGCACTGGGAAAGCAGAAACAGAATCTATGTGAGTTCAAGGCCAGCCACCTAGTCTACAAAGAGAGTTTCAGGACAGTAGGGCTACACAAAGAAACCTTGTCTCAAAACTTAAAAAAAAAACACATACTTCACAGTATTTACAATACAAAATATATTTTTGTGTATATACTGATTTAGCTTATTTGAAATATAGCCACTGTGCAATTTATATGTGGACACAAGTTTAAGATAGTATGAAAATTGATATAAAATTTAAATTGGGGGGGGAGGGTTTCAAGATAGGGTTTCTCTGTGTAGCTTTGGAGCCTGTCATGGAACTCCACACAGAGGCAGCCAGGCTGGCCTCCAACTCTTAGAGATCACCTGCCTCTACCCCTGGAATTAAAGGCATGTGCCACCACCAACTGGCCAAAATTTAAATTTTTCAAGATTTAATTCTTATTATTTCTTAACTACATATATATGTGTCATTAAGTACACATGAGTGTAGGTGTCCTTGGAGGACATGGGTGTTGGGAACCAAACTCAGGTCTTTCTGATGAATGCTATGTTCTCTTAAATAATTTATCCAGAACAATATGGTGAACACGTGTAATGCCAGGATTCAGACTGGCAGGAATCACTTCATAGGCAGTCTGAACTACAAAGGTGAGTTGCAGGCCAGCCTGGGCTGTGAGGTAAGATGCTGTAGCAAAAGTGAACAAAGTGAAAGCCCATCATCCCTGGTATTTGTTGTTGCTATCAGATATGGGTAGCCATCCACAGGCCAGAACTGGGAATTAAGAGGGAAAGGCGAGAAAGCAAAAGAAATTTGTCAAGGTTTCTTTCATAAACAACATTATATGGAAGATTTAAAGTTAAGTCAGCACTGGTAGAGATATGTCAGTAAGATGCTGGATAACCAGAGCTTGATTGGAAAGGAATTCAGCACAATGAAGTCTTAGTAGGATCTTGTTTGGCTTTTTGTTTGTTTGTTTTTTGAGTCTTTGTACCAGAATACCTGACTATTTAGATAACTTTAATGTAGAGCCATTGATGTCCCTTCCTGTAACATCTCACAGTTAGACGGTGGTCTGCACAGTGTCTCAAGCCCTCACAGAGGAGAACACAGGGCATGTCTCCTATGTCCAGGGCTGAGGCTCTCTTTATCCTTACGGTCAGTCGCAATAGCAGTAGGGCAGTTGTTGTCTTTCTGAGGTGCAACCACTTAAGTTTTGGGATAAAAGACTAATCATTTGGTTTTTTGAATGAGGAAAGCATTATGGGTAGAGGAGGCTTATTAGCATCATTGAAAAAAATAGAAGGTAGATCTTATTCTAGGAAGTCATGCATCAATGAAATTTAAGTTACTGCAGCTCCAGGGCAGCAATTACTTACATATTGACAACTTATGCATGTTTTACATGCCTGTTTGCTCTTCTGCTCTCTACTGAAATGTAGTTACCATAGCAATGAACACATCATGTGTTTCCTGTGCTAGTTCTAAAATAGAGAACAGCAATATGCCATATGAGCTCTACTTGCTTTCGACAAGGACTGCATATCCAAACTTCCATTCAGTACCCTTCAGATAGCTTCTCATTGATCTGAAGGCTAAGGAAAATAAAGGACAGTTGGCAGGCGTGGATCTCTAGCCTCTCTCGTACTAGATTATGTGTAGCTCTTTGTCACTGAGCTAAAAGAATGGCTCTAATAGAGGTGACTGGCCAGGACTCTGCCATTGTATATTAAGCTAAATATTTTCTGTGAAAAACCAGTGCTACTTCAAAGTTTTGGTGGGAGGAGCATGTATAGTATTTATGGAAACGGTTTTCTCAGTCTTATTGTCTGATCTTCAGCCATTCTTAATTTTTGTTTTTTCCTATCGTTTTTTAAGTACAATACAATCTCTAAAGAGAAAGTGAACCTAAAAAATCCAAGAGTTTGTTTTAGGATTTGGGCAGTGGAGAGTGCTATGCATGGCTGAAAGCTTGCTAGCTGTTAGTGTTCTTTTAGGACCATTGTTTCCATACACAATTTAAGCATAGGTTACACACTCTGTACCTGTAGAAAGGGACTTCAGATTCCTATGATCAGTGCTGTCAGATCTCCACTTAGTCTCACTCTAAGAGCATGTAGCTGAGTAGGATGTCAGATCTCAAGGATGCACTGCAGCACACCCTATTTACTGAGGCTTTTCTTGGCTCTTATGGGAAGAAATGCCGGTGCTGTGACATATTAGGGAAATGTTACTATGTGACTTTTCTGGCTTTGAGTAAACCAGAATCGATTTGAATTTGAGTTGCTGGCATCTATATCCCTATTGTTTCTATTAAAAATTTTAAATATCTTTTTTGGCAAGGACTGGGGGTTTGAGGTTGAGCCAGATTCTCATGGTATAACCCAGACAGGCCTTGAACCTCTGCTCAGCCTCCTGCCTCACCCTACTGAGTTTACAGGCACATCAACACACACACACACACACACACACACACACACACACACACACACACCCCGCCAAAAAAAGCTGGATTTTTAAAAATTCTTTATTAAAACTATTGAACTTTATTCTTTCATTTTGTTATACTCTTGACTGAAACTTGGAATGGGAAACTTGGGGCCTCCCACTTAGATTAGTAAATTTATGAAGCTAAAAGGGCTTTTGTTTGTTTTTGTTTTGGGCTACTACTAACAAGACATAGATTGACTGTATGCTTGTGGTTATCCATTCTTTCCAGTTGTAATTGAATGGCCCTATAGCTGTGTTATATAAACTATGTGGCTATGTCTATATCCACACTGCAACAAAACTGAACAAACTATTGACGTTATTGTAATAGCATTGTCCCTGAAAATTTTTTATGGGAGTTATATTATTAGCAAGCACCTGAAATATAAGTATATGAATCCACTACAATTTGTTCTCCTGCTTAGGACTTTCGGGTGGTTCTCTTACTATGAATAGCACTGTAGTAAGTATGCCTTTTGTACTTTTATATAAATATTTCCATATGCTCTCAACCTCTAGACGTGAACTGCCTGTTCTTAGGAAATAAAAATTTTAACTTGTAGAGTTTTACAAGAGTGCCCCCCAAAAACATTTTAACAAAATACTCCTGGGGCCATGGAGATGGCTCATTCAGAAAAATACTTGCCACACAAGCATAAAGACCTGTGTTTGGATCCCCAGCACCATTATAAAAAGCTCGGCATAGTGACACACACTGTACCTGTCATCCCAGAACTGGGGGAGAGCTCTAGGGCTAGCTGATTTGCTAGCCAAGTTGGTGTACTTTAAGTCCCGCAAAGGGATCCTTTCTCAAAAAGATAAGGTGGGGGCCAAGAAGGGGACTCAACTGATAGATGCACTTTGCTCCAAATCACATGACCTAACTTTGAATTGAGATCCTTGAGGACCCACCCACATGGTGGAAAGAAGAGTCAGCTTATGGAAGTTGTTCTCTGACCTGTACAGTTGTCCTGTGGCTTCCACAGATATGCATTCACATACCCATACATAAATCAGTTAATGTAATAAAGTGGAGAGCAATGGGGAAGATCCCCCAGACCGACCTTTGGCCTCTGCAGCCATTGCACACGTGAACATATGCGCATGCATCACACACAGAATTGTGCTCCTAGTTAAGCACCTGTTACGGTTTTGCAAATTTTAAAATAACATGTTTTTAAATTTGCACTTCTAGATTTAATGTTGAATTTCTTCAAGTTTATTTATTTTTGTTTTTTAAGGGCATTTGTGTTTTTCTCTTCTGTCAATTTCTTCTTTGTCCATGTTTTTTTGTTTGGAATTGTTTGGATGTTTCTCTACTATTTTGTTATTGTCTTTTTGTTTTCACTTTACTTAAAAAATTGATCCTTAATTGATTTGTAAACATTTATCTCCCAGTTTGTCTTTTGACTTTATTTTTGGTACTTTCTTATTATTAGTTAATCCGCTATTTTTGTGATAAAACACCATGACCAAGGCAACTTAGAAAGTGAAAGGTTTATACAGGCTTATGATTCCAGAGGAATAAGAGTCCATCACATCATTGCAGACAAGCGTAACAGCTAGAACAGCCGGGAGCTCACATCTAGAACCAAAAGCAGGAAGCAGAGAAGAAAATGGCAATAGTAGATTCCCCCACTCAGCCTGCTTCCAGGCTGGGGTCTGGGGTCAAAGTGGTGAGGGCAATTGCTGCAGGAGTTTCTTTGTCCCACTGAGCCTGCAACCAGCAAGGGTGCCCTTTAGTCTGCAAGCTCCTTTGCCAGCAAGTGGCCCGGATCCAGTACCAGAAGATCCGTCCTTCCGGAGGGAAGACAGAGACAGAGACCCTCATCAGAGCAACAGACTGAGCTCCTAAGGTCCAATTGAAGAGCAGAAGGGGGAAGAAGATGAGAAAGGAAGTCTGGACCGCGAGGGGTTGGTCCACCCACTGAGACAGTGTGCCTGTTCTAATGGGAGCTCACCAAATCCAGCTGGACTGGGACTGAATGAGCATGCGACCAAACCAGACTCTCTGAATGTGACTGAAATGGGGAGCTGATTGAGAAGTCATTGAAAAAGAACCTTCATCTGGTGATGGACTGAGATAGAGATAGAGACCCACATTGGAGCACTGGACTGAGCTCCCAAGGCCCAAAATAAGAGCAGAAGGAGGGAGAACATGAGCAAGGAAGTCAGGTCCGTGAGGGGTGCATCCACCCACGGAGACGGTGGGACTGATCTAATGGGAGCTCACCAAGGCCAGCTGGAATGGGACTAAACAAGCATGTGATCAAATTGGACTCTCCGATTGTGGCTGACAATGAGGGCGGACTGAGAAGCCAATGATAATGACACCGGATTTGGATTCTACTGCATGTAGAATTTGCACTACTACAAATAGTAGAAAATCTATTTCTACTGCAAATAGATTTGGGAGCCTAATCTATTTGAATGCACACCTTCCTAGGATGGAGGGGGAGCCTTGGACTTTCCACAGGGCAGGACACCCTGACTTCTCTTAGGACTGGAGGACGAGGGGGAGGGGGAGAGGGAGTAGAAGTAGTGGGAGGGAGGATGGGAGGAGATATAAATTTTTAATTAATAAATAAATTTTAAAAAAGTTAAAAAGAAAAAGAAAATGGCAATAGTATGTGGCTTTGAAACCTCAAAGCCTGGCCCCCGTGGCATACTTCTTCCAGCAAAACCACACTAAGCATCAGCAGACAGTGCCAGCACAGGGAATTAGTATTCCAATGCCAGAGCCTATGGGGATGTTCTCGTCCAAAACAACAACTTGTATATAGAATTTTGTAACTTGCAGTGATTGTGTTAGTTTTGTATGTTATAGCTTGTAACCCACAAACTTATGAACACCTAATTTTCGACAAGGGAGCTAAAGGTATACAATGGAAGAAGGAAAGCATCTTTAACAAATGGTGCTGGCATAACTGGATGTCAACCTGTAAAAAAATGAAAGTAGATCCATATCTATCACCATGCACAAAAATCAAGTCCAAATGGATTAAAGACATCAACATTAATCCGTCCACTTTGAACCTGATAGAAGAGAAAGTGGGAAGTAGTCTACAAGATTTAGGCACAGGAGGCCTCTTCCTAAGTAGGACTCCAGCAGCATAGACAATAAGAGAAACAATGAATAAATGGGATCTACTGAAACTGGGAAGCTTCTGTAAAGCAAAGGACACTGTCAGTAGGACAAAAAGGCTGCCTTCTGACTGGGAGAAGATCTTCACCAACCCTTCATCAGACAAAGGTCTGATCTCCAAAATATACAAAGAACTCAAGAAACTAGGCACTAAAACTCTAATTAACCCAATTAAAAAATGGGGTACTGAACTTAACAGAGAATTCACAACAGATGAACTTCGAATGGCCAGAAGACACTTAAGGTCATGCTCAACCTCCTTAGCGATCAGGGAAATGCAAATCAAAACCACTTTGAGATACCATCTTACACCTGTCAGAATAGCTAAAGTCAAAAACACCAACGATAGCCTATGCTGGAGAGGATGTGGAGTGAGGGGAACACTCATCCATTGTTGGTGGGAATGCAAACTCGTGCAGCCACTGTGGAAATCAGTGTGGCGGTTTCTCAGGAAACTGGGAGTCAACCTCCCTCAGGACCCATTATCTTATTATCTTATTTAATAATGAGTAATTGTGACTTTCATGGGGGTTCTAAAGTAGCCATTTGTTTATTTGCAAAAGTTAGTCATTTAAGTCCTCATTTGCTAGATATCCTAGATGATGGGCCACTATTTCCTGTTCATTCTTGAGAAAGCTATCATCATACTGCAGCAGTGGTCAGCAGCCACTTCTGAAGGTTGCTGTAAACTAACTTGTAATATGGGTAAACAGCATTAATAGCTGAGAACACTAGCAAGCTTTTTACCCTTTTGAATTTTATTTAATAGTGACTTACATATGCACTTATATGTATAACTTTTAATGGTGTGGCTAGAATACATACATCTTTCCAAGTTACAATATTTGTACAAAAAGCCTAGCAACCTGTATTTCACACATAGTGAAAAACTTCCCTTAGATAGGAGCCAAGCTACAGTTCTGTATACTGTTCTGCAGGTTATCAAAGTCAAAAGCTGTCTATTAGTGTGCCTACTTAATTGCTAGACGCTTACAAAAGAACAGGAAAGGTAATGGGGTGTGTTTAGGTATAGATAGATTATACTATCTTAAAAGAGCTCATGATCCTGTTCAGAATATTTGTCATAATCGCATTTCAAGTTAAATATTAAAACATATTGTTATTATTCATCAGTTTACAAAGATTCCTCCCACTAAAACAAAACCCAAAAGGTATCCTTGATTTGGTAACAATGCTATTCATTAAAAGAAAGTATTATTGGTTGGAGAGCTTTGACTGAAGTCATTTTCTAGAATGTAAAATGAAGAAATCATGAAAACTTCTGAATGTGCCCAGATTTATAAGTAGAATAAATAGAGATTTATCTGTAAGTTTGCCAATTTAGGTCTACCAGAAGATGCTTTTTCTCTTAATACTTTAGCAATACTTAGGATATACTACTAAAAATGTAAATATTGAATTAACTTTTAGAAATGGCTTTAGGAGAATAAGTTTGATTCTCTTTTAAAAATTCAAAATGTGTTGGAAGGAATTCCATAAGAACCTGTTGAGGCACTGGAAAGATGGCTTGTTGGTTAAGAGTCCTGACTGCTCTGCAGAGGATTCCAGTTCAGTTCCCAGCATTCCCATGGCTCACAAACCACCTGTAACTCTGTAGCATGAGGGGCTGGCTTATTGGGGTATCTGTCCCACCTGGTACCCCACAGCCGGCAAGTCCCAAAGAAAATAACACAGAGTCTACATTAGGTTATAAACTGATTGGCCCATTAGGTCAGGCTTCTTATTAGTCCTTGTAACTTATATTAATCTATTATCATTATCTATGTTAGCCACACGGCTCAGTACCTTTCTCAGTGTGACAGCTCACATGTTGCCTCTTCGGTATTCTGGGCAGGAATGGTGGAGGGAGCTTCCTGCTTCCCAGAATACTCCCAGTCTCTTTGCTCCACCCCTACTTCCTGTCTGGCTTTCCCGCCTATACTGCCTGCCTGGCCAATCAGCATTTTATTAAAATACATGATTGACAGAATACAGACAATTTTCCCACACTCCAGGGCATCTGGTACTCTCTTCTCCCCCATAGTGCATGCATGCGGTGCACAACATACATGTAGGCCAACACCCACACAGAGAAATCCTTTAAAAGAAACATAGACTGAGACTGATTTGGTGGCTCAGAACTATCATCAGTTTCTGGGAGGCTGAAGCAAGAGGATTGCCATGCCATGAGTTTGAAATTGACTTAAACTATATAAGTTCTGCATCAGAGTAGGATGAGTGAGAAAGGGGCTTGGGGTGGAGGAATGACTTTGATTCTGTTAGTGTAGTGTTTTCCTGATTATCAAAATTCTGAGATCATTTGGAATATTTTGAACTGGTGAATGTTCACAACTTATAGGAAAGCATGATCTATATTATGCCATTTCAGTTACCTAGAATAGAGGATGTGTGCATGTGCGACCCAGAAGGACATGTCACATTAAGTTTCTTGTAAATAGATGACTTTGTTCTTTGCCTCTTGTGGTTTTGTTTCCTGTAATCCAGATAAAATTGCTTTTTAAAACTAAATGAAAAAAGGAGGTCGCCTAAGGATTAATGACAAATTGTTATCATTTCCCTCTTGTCTGGCTCCTCTGAATTTGTTCTGTGGTTGCTCCTAATAATTCCCTTGAAACTTTACTTTCCATGATGATCTAGCTTAAGAGAACCTTGCATATGCAGTTGTGATGTGTTTACCTATTTCTGTCTGGTGCTTTTGGCCAGTGTATAATACCCCCACTTTCTTTGGGTTCCCCCAAAACATTTCTCAGTTAGATGAATATTTAAATCCTACTGTGGGCCTGACACTTCCCTTGATGCAACGAGGAACAATACAAAACTGATAGAGAAAATAAATAGAAACTAATAGAAAGGTGAGATAGGTAAACACCACAGCTAATGGCTTAGAGTATTGTTACAGGCAAGAATAAGGGAGTGTTCTTTATGTCCATTACCGATACATTGATGCTTAGTGAGTGCTTTTCAAATAAATAAGGCCTAGGACATTTCTAAAAGACTAAGAACCGCCTTGTATCCCATTCTTTAATATAGAGAGAGAACAGTTAATACAGAACTAGGGCATTAACAGCACTTACTGGAAAACATTGATGATTCTGACTTACGTGTGGGTTCAAGGACTTGAATACAATGTGCTGCTTGCAAACACACTCTCATTGATTCACAGATTGTCTGGTTTCCTTTAGTTGGTGGTCCCCTTATCCTTGACCTCTAGCCTTTTTATTTACATTAGTGGACCAGTTTGTGCTAGTTAGAATTGTTATGTTCATTAGATGTGGCTTACCTATTAAAGAGCAGGGAAAATCAAGTCCTTATTGTATTACTGTATCACAAATCTAGACTTCCAGTTAAGTGCCAGAATATAAATTAGATCTCTTATCAAATCTGGCACATATAACTTTAGGATCCTTTTTGATATAATACATATGCTTTCAATAAATGCCTGCTCTGACAAGAAATCGAATGGTTGTCTTTTGTGTCAAGTACACTTGCATTATATTTTTTACTCCGTGACTTTTAAATGGTCCTTTAAATTAGGTCAAGGGCAAAGTAAATGTGGTTTCTGTCTTTGCTTTGCCTTCATTCATTGAATATTTTTTTTCTTTGATTGTGTTATAATTGTGGGTATTTGTTTTATTTTAGTTTTCTGATTTTTGTCTGGTTTTTCGTGTGGAACAAAATTCTGGTACACTGTGTTTTCATGGATCTTGTCCAGCCACTTTGCCTGTCTCTCATGTCTCCTGAGGCCTTTGCACATGCTCTCCCCTCTCTATGACTTCCTACCCTGTTATTCAGGGTTACCCACCTAACAAATTTATTCCCTAGGTTTCCACTTAAACATCATTCTCAGATAACCTGCTTGATCTGCCTTCATCTCTACTGAATTACTGTTCTGCTATAGTCTCCTCATCACACACTATCAGAGGTTGATCAGCATAAGGATGCCCTTACGCTGTTTACATGTTAGTTATAAATACGTTAGTGCATATTTTAGTCACTGTAAGATGCCCTCAAACAGCTTTCTTGAGTCTGAGTTCCAAATTGCTATTGTAAATATTCTTAGTTTTATTTCAGGACACAAGATATTTTTAAGGAAATTAGGAAACATACTGTTGGGCACATACACACACAGAGAAAGAGACAGAGAGACAGACAGGGAGTAAAGTGACCATTTACTGTGGTTCTGTTGTTATCCTCCAAGCATGCCACACTACTTTGGTGAGTACTGTTGTATAATTTCCCAAGAAGTGTGTCTAGACCATCAAGAGTTGAATGAGTACCATCTAAGAAAGGTAACATTGTACTATGTTCTGCCTAATGTTTCCAGATCTGCAAACCTCAAGCTGAGGAAAACCAAAGGTGTTTCTTTTTGAGCCCTAATCTTGAGAGTCTCTTAGCATCCTCTAATAAGTTTTGCTTTATGCTTTTACTGTTTTTCTTCCCAACACAGAAACTTTGTTTTTGACAAGCTATTTCTGACTGACTTTTTATGTATGTATGAATGAATATATATTCTTAATTCCATATTTGTCCTAAAAAGTTACTTTAATCTTATTTTTTTCAAATGAAACATGATCTTAAATTGTTTCTCCTACATTAATTAAGAATCCTACATTAAATAGGGCAAATTCTGCCCTATTTGAGAGCACTTTCTCCCTCTCCCCACGAAAGATTTCACTCAGAGCATTGAATGAATTGTTGTCCGCTTCCCCCGTGTTCTACCCATACTGAGGCTTCCACTGTTGGGCCCTATCAGCTCTTGACATTCAAGGGATCAGCTACTTTCTAAGACAAGAGCATCTCGGTCACAGCTGAACACTTTAGTAGATTCCCATTTTAGATATTTTCTGTCAGCCCTTCTGAATAGACTTCTCCCTATTTTGATTTTGTTCTTCCCTGTCTGTACCTAGGAGCCCAGAGTGAAAAAAAAAAAAGCTAAGTATTAGTAACATGAAGAAAAAAATGGACTTTGATTTGTGGGACTCTAAATTATTTAAAGGGTAGTTCTAAATCCCTAGGAGCATGCTGGGTGGAAGTAAAACATTCCTAAGTATGACTTGGAGAACCAAATCACAGTCTTAGAGTACAGCCTGTTTGGTGCTCTAGCCTATTTGTGGTTCTCCTGGAGCAGCAGCATACCCTTAGCGTTTGCCTGTGGGGTCCAGTGGTGTTTGCATGGCTGTCCCGCTAACAGCTAAGTATTTAAGCATTAAGCATTCAAATTTAATAGTTTCAGATTGCTGCCCGTGATCATGGTGGTTTCTAAAGAGTTCCCATCAGGAAAAATGCATGAGCATGGCCTTTAAGACGTATAACAATGTATGCACTAAGACCCCACTTGCAGTTCCAGTTCCTAGATTAATGGATATGATTAAAATTAAGATGGAATAAAACTTTTAAAAGACAGTTAAATAAAATCCAAATTGATTGTAGAATAAAGGGCAAATTGTAACTTGCAGTCATGTGGTACCAAGTTTCATATGTTCTAAAATTCCTTGAGAACTGGCACAAAGTTCTCCTGAAATAATTTCTGCCTCTTAAATGACAGGTGCCTCATCTTTTACTGTAGCATTAATTGGGAATCCCATCAAATAAGAAATGTATGATATAACATTTATAAGCACTTGCCTCCTGCCTTTAGCCACGCAAGAGCTGCAATGTGTCCCCGTGTCCCTCCCCTGGCCCCCACTTCACTTCCCCTGCAGGCACTCCTGCACCACATGGCCCTTGTTTGTACTTCTGACTAAATCTAAACGCCATCTATAAAGCTAAACACTCTTACTGAACTTGTGCTTTAAGCCTCCTGGGAATCAGCACGTCATTTGAAACTGCAACCTAATTATTAAACATAGGCTTGAAGACCAGTGATGATTCGTATTTTCCAACATCTAGACTTTACAGTTTATTTTTCTTGGCAAGAGTTTGTTTCAAGTATCCGTGAATGAAGAGAAAGGTTCTTGTATTTTGATTTCTAGAGAGAAGTAATGGGTCTTTTACTACCATCTTTTAAAATGTTACTTTACCTTTCACAGATGCCAGGGTTTAAATCTGCTCATTGATTTAGGCCAGTCCTTTCTTAAGCTCTGGACTTTTCCTTAGAGAATCCTCCTTCGCTGTCTATAACTATTAAAGCCCCCTCCCTAAAAAAATCTATTTTATGGTCACTGAATTTTAGAGTTAGGAGAGACTTTCACCTGAAACTCTATTTATATCTGAAATTCGGCGTTTTTGTGCTTTGCTATTTGAGATGGTTTGTGTTTGTGGTGTTTTCTCTTCCCTTTCACGTGGAATGCGCACGCTGCATGTCTTACTCATTGAGACTCCTTTCTGTCTCCAGCGCGCGTGTAACTTCTCTGAACTTTAGTCTGAGAGCAAAGTCAATTTCTTCCTTTTGTTCTTTCCTTTTAATTTAAATCACAAAATACTATACCCTTACTTCTACTTCCCATCTTTATTTTCTTTGCTTTATTTTTATGTAATGAAAGGAACCTATCAGTGTCATATAACCAAAAATATGTGGTATCTTATATACTTGTCCATTACAAAAATTCTTAAAGATAGAAGATAGTTATTGCTGCTTTCCTTTATTCTCACCACAGATAACAACACGATAATCCACCTGATTATTGTAACCAAGAGATATTCTACATGATACTTCCCATGCCTGAGGTCTAACACTGTCACAGTGGTCACATAGAGACTGAGGGTACTCATCAAATGTTCTACAGTAGCTCTACGTATAACATATTCATTAACTCTTAGAAAAGTGATGTATTTGGCCTTGGGGCTGTTAACGAGAACTCATATTTCATTCCATAATTGCACAGGAAGTTTTCTTTAGGAACACTGAACAATTTAGACTGATTCTGAAAACCCTAGACAGACAGATCTTTTGAGGCTTGGTGTTCATTCACCTCCCTGACTTATTTTTTAGACTAGTGTCTTACCACTGAGCTGTATTACTAGCCTTGCTTTATCATTTTCATTTCAATAATATGCCTTTACTTTGTTGTGAGTCTTTTCTTTGCCATCTTTTCAAAATAAGGAATGTCAGTTAGTATCTTCTGTTTTTAGCAGTAGGTAATGTCAGGGTCATCATTCCAAAGTTATAGATGAACTCAGTCTTCACAGCAGTGCAAGGAAGATACCTCTGTCAATAATGTGCTTGCTGCTTAAGCACGAGGAACTGAATCAAATCCCTATTTAAAAAGCCAGGAATCACAGCAAATTCTTATTATGCCCAGGATGAGGAGACAGCTTAAGGAGGACCCCTGGAGCTTGCTGGCCAGCCAGTCCAGCTGAATCCAAGGGTCTAGTTTATTGAAAGACTCTGTAGTGCAAATTCTAATTGCTGTTAATAATAAAAAGAGTCAGCTATCAGGAGGTGAAAGCTGAGAAATCAGAGAAGCAGAGCGGTCAGCCCCTGGAGTTCTTACCTCTACCAATGCTCAGACCAAAGGGGTGAGCCTGTCCTCAGTGTGACTGCCTACTCTGCAACCTCAAATTGCAATGAGTTCCTGTCTCCTCCCACCTTATATTCCTCTCTCTGCCCAGCCAAATCACTCCTTTCTCCACCTCCCTAGTGCTGGGGTTAAAGGTGTGTGATCCTAAATGCTGGATTCAAAGATGTAAGCTCTGTTTCTCTTTTATACTGGATCAATTCCGTATAGCCTAGGGTGGCCTTGAACTAGCAGAGATCCGTTTGCCTGTCTCCCAAGTTCTGGGATTAAAGATGTGTGCCACTACTGCCTGGCCTCTAGTGGCTTAGCTCTGCACTCTGATCTTCAGGCACAAACAAACAAACAAAATATCACTACAAGACTATCTCAAAAATAAGGTGTATAGCAAAGGAAGAAATGTGATGTTGACCTCTGATTTCCACACATGCTAGCACACATACACAAATTAAAGTGATTTTGAAAAAAAAATAAAATCTTGTCTTAGTCACTGTTCTATTGCTGTGAAGAGACACCATGACCAAATAGATTGTAAAGGAAGGCACTGAACAGCGGCTTGCTTACAGATTGAGAGGGTGAATCCACGATGATGGCAGGAAGTATGGTAGCAGACAGGCAGGCTGGAGCAGCAGTTGAGGAGGCAGAGAGAACCAGACAGTGTGGCCTAGCTTGTGCTTTTCAAGCCTCAAAGCCCACCCACCCCCAGTGACACACCTCCAACAAAGCCACACCTCCCAATCTTTCCAAAACAGTTTCACCAGCTAGGGACTAAGCATTCAAATGAATGAGCCGGTTGGGGGTCATGCTCATTAAAACCACCATAGCTCAGGTTTTTGTTACGATTTACTACTTCTGTAACAAATCTTTGTCCTTACTCTGCTGTGCTGTTCTCCTTGGTTTTCATTGTCTGCCAAAAAATGTCTAGCCTGCATTCAACCTTGAAAATGTAATTATAATAATGAAAATACAGAATTCAGTATTCTTATGGGAAAATCTATCCCCCCAATTTTATACTTGAAAGGGAAACAGATACCTTAATGCCTTAGGGTGGTGGCTTGCCAGAGCAGGACCTGTAGGTATAACAGGAAATACAGGTTATAGAAAAACCCTCACGAAACACAACAGTGCAGCAATTCCCCAAGTTTCCAAGTCACAGTCACAGAAATTGAATGACCGTTTACTTTTTTAGCCAAGACATTAGATTTGTCAGCTTAACTCATTCAAATGCACATTTTCCTGCTTCATACTATGTGTTCTCAAGAAACTGATTTGTTTACTTATTTAGAAAGAAATAAAACTGTGAGCCTATGACTTGGAAGGCAAAGACAGGATGTTGTAGGCTAGCCTGAACTACATAGTGAGACCCTGTCTCTAAAAAGTAATAATAATAAAGTATGAGGCACAGGGAATCATGGCAGTGTCGTGTGGGCAGAGTTCGTAGGCTTGTCTTTTCTTCTTTGCTTTTTCTTTATCATTTGGAAAGTTAATGGGTTTATTATCTATTTTATGCAAACAGGAAAGACGTTTCTACATGAAGAATTTATAGTCCAGTAAGAAAGATAAGCTATCTATACAAATAACTAGGTTTCTGTAATTACCAGTTCAAGAAACCTTTTACAGCTCTAACAAAATCCTTGTACATTGCAGGAAGCAACTCATGAACAGTTCAGGAAAGCTCTCCATTAAGAGAAAGATGGTTGAACTAACCCTGGAGGGATAGGTAGGAGTCTGACAAGAGTGGTTGAAGGTATTCAATTCATTTAGTGCCTATATGTGCAAGGTAGCATGGAGGCAAAAATAAAATAAAAAGCCTGGGGCATGTTCAGAGACGAGCAAACATTCTAGTTTGACTGGCACATGGTACATACCATACATACGTATAAAAATCTGACCAGAAAGTTTTATGCGAAAGTCAATGTTATGGTTATGTACAAAGATACATTCTGTCTGGGTGAGATCAGTACTAGAGACTAGGTGGTAGACTATAGCACTCATACTTGCAAGAATAAGCATGACCTAGTTGTGAGGCAGGATGATTGGAAGCTTGGGTGTTACAGGGATAGAGTAGATTTGGCAGAATTTGGACCTTGTCAGAAGGACTCAGAAAGTACAGCAGGATATCTGGTGATGAGATCAAAAGGGATATGAGAAGTCTGCCTCCCACCCATGCCTCAGTGGAAATGGTGAAAAGATTAAAGGGTTGAGAGCTGAGTTACCTTTCATTAGGATATTAAACAAGTGCAGAAGGAAAGGGAGATATGCAATGAAAAGCCAAGGAGGAGGTTTTCTAGGAAAAGGTTAAAAATAGGAAGCTCTCAGAATTCAGTAAAGTCCCATCTTCACCCATTAGATTATCTCAGAAACTCTGTCTGGCTCAGACATACACGCACCACAGCATGCATGCCCACACTCCCATACATAACACATGTGTCCACATGCATTCACACTGAGTTTTATCAGCCCCAAAGCTAGATGCCATCTTTAATACTCAATAGCTCTATATTCTCAGACATACTTTAATCTCTTCACATCTTTACATTTCTGTCCATAAGGTGAAAGTCACTCTCCTTTTTAGGAATTGAGACAAAGGAATGGGTTGGCATTTGTCGAGTAAACAAATGAAAGCCTTTATGCTAAAGTCCACACTGTCCTATCAAATGAAATAAAGCACCTCATCTTCCCACAGGACTTTCCTTAGCCTGTCCTCTCTTATTCTTTTTAAAGATTTGTTTATCTTTTTATATGCATATGAATGTTTGCCTGCATGTATGTATGAACACCGTGGATGAGCCTAGTTCCTGCAGAGGCCAGAAGAGAATGTCCAGATCCCCAGGACTGGAGTTACAGATGGTTGTGAGCCACCCTGTAGGTGCTGGAAACTGAACCCATCTTAGCCAAACCAATGAGTTTCAAGTTTAGTGAGAGACTACCTACATCTCAAATAATTAATCTAGAGAATGTTGCAGGGAGAGACAGGCCACTTGTTTGTCCCGGCTGCCTGGCTAGCTTAGCCCCAAAATAACCACACAGAAACTGTATTAATTAAAACACTGCTTGGCCCATTAGCTCTAGCTTCTTATTGGCTAACTCTTATTTTAATTTAACCCATTTCTGTTACTATATATCGCCATGTGGCAGTGGCTTACCGGGTAAAATTCCCATCATCTCTCTCCGGCAGATCTATGGCATCTCTCTGACTCTGCTTTCTTCCTCCCAGAATTCAGTTCCCTCTTCCCCGCCTACCTAAGTTTTGCCCTATCAGGCCAAGGCAGTTTCTTTATTCATTAACTAATACAAGCAACACATAGAAAGAATAACCTCCTACACCAGGAGAATAATCAAGGAAAGACACACAACATCAAACTCTGGCCTCACACTCATGCATGCACAAGTGCACATACACACACTTAATAAGCACATTTACCATATGTACACCCACTGCTTACATTGAGTAAAATTTACATTGTTCTAGAAGTTAGTCTATTGAGACAATCAGTCTTAAATTGTAAGGAAGCTCCTACTTACCTCACTATTCCTTCAGCTGCCACCACTAAGTGTGTCTAAAGGTAAAAAACTCCTTATTCTTTCTCCTAAAACATTGCAATCAACTAGTTAATAAACCACTTTGTGGAAGGGTTAAGTCTCAAAAACTAAACCCCAGGTTTTGACTTGTATTCTGTCTCATAAATATTTTTTTAGTTTCATTAGTAGAGGCATAATTTATATACTGACTATCTAATTTTTATTATATACCTATTGGACAGAGGCCATGTCTGTCTTTATAGTTATACATTGGCCCACAGAGTTTCTGGCACTCAATAAATGTTAAATAATATTTCTATTCAGCATTCTGCAGACAGGAAGCATATGGTAATAAATGTCAGAGTACAGGTTGGAAATCTCCAAAAAGTTATACATTATATTCCTTGGAAAGGCCAGTTCATACATTTTTGTGAATGAAATCTCTTTTTAAGAGCAGTTCCCAGGCTCAAATATTATTTAACAGTTTTCCAGCCTTCATTTTCTTATAAATTAAAACTTTTAGTCATTGGTAATAATAAAATTTTTGAAGTGTTAGCACTAATACAATTTCATATGAAAATGTATAACTGATTTTCTAGATGGCATGAAGAAAAGGTAGTTCATGGTCTGAAGAACAGCATAAGACAGCATTCAGAAGCTTAAACAATATGTCTTTATATTCCGACATGTGTGATATGAAAAATAAGGAAACAGCAAGTATTTCTTTATCATTTATTTCAGTATGACTTGGAGGTACATGGCTGCCACAGCTGTTGCAGACTTCACAGTGGTTTTAGACTTTAACTCAATATTTTTCTCACCTGGATATTTCAACCCTACTTAAACATCTTACTGTCCTCTCAGTAAGAGTCCTATAGCCTAGAATAACATATGGCATAGAAATTCAAAAAAACAATTCTTTGTACAGGGTATTTCTCAGAAAGAAATGGTTAACCATAGTGAGCTATCCAAAAGTGTTTTAAAAACATTTATTAAAGTTTCTTCCCCTGTGATTGATCTTCTGACCACACTGCTTTGAAGTTTGTTACCTCTTATTAAGACTCTGTCATGGTAATAGTTAGAGAGTGACCCAGGCCATGGTCACCTTGATGAAATGTCTGCTGTCAAGGTTCTGAGGCTCACCTCACGTTGACCAAGTACTCTCCTTGAGGGTACTTCAAATAAGGCGACTTAGTGAGTTAGTAGAATAAGGCAGAGAGAGAAGAAGGGGCTAAAGAAAATGTGCAAAAACCTCCATCTCTGTGGTGAGAGATCACGGAGCCATTGTAGAGACTGCCGCAAGGCATGGTGTTTCAGGTAGGATGGGCCAATCAGTGCATTCTGGGTCTTCTAGTTTTAAAACTGTCTAAGAACTTGCATTCAGTAGGCAAGATGACTTTAGAGTTTTATGTGAAATGTTTCCATTTTATTAGCATAAAATAAAATTTGTTTCAACCCCAAAGAACAAAATTTAATTAATAGATAAAGAAACTAATACACTGTGTGACTTGCACCACAGCAAATTAGCTGTAAAACTAAACTCCTTTAAACCTTATACTCTTCCCATGTAGGCTACTACTGCAATGAAAGCCATCCAAAAAGAACATCATACCTCATAATATATAGAGGCCTGAATTTTTCTGTTGTATAGAGAAAATCTTACATGTAGGTTTCTAGCTAGAGAGAAACATGGACAAGAGATGTCATCATGCCTTGGATTCATCCATTTCACACTATTTAGGACTCAGTGTTATTTTTTATGTCATCATTTTAAGATCTGCAACAGCTGGAGCCCTCTATCCTAGCAGATGCTCTTAGTCTAAATCCTTGTGTAAGAGTAAATGTTTTTTTTTCTGCTATTGAGGTGGGCGATGTGAACAGAAGCATTGGTCGATGCCCTGTTCTCCCTTGATTATTTTCCTGTGCTCTGAACTCTTAGAGTCAGGACCATGGAGATTTCCCAGTTAGAGCCCCACTACCAAATCCTTGAATCTGCTGTCTCCTCACTTGGAAGAACAAAG